>NC_046285.1:99417472-99730699 GCF_004115265.2 Rhinolophus ferrumequinum | reverse complement strand
GGCTGAGTCTTGTCTTATGGCAACCTCATCTCCCTGGAGGGAAGCATAAACAATTCTGGGCACCAAGTTTCCAGGTAGAAAACATTTACTCATGACAGGGAAGGAGGAAGGGCCCCACGACGGGGGTCGGGGGGGGGGCTCTCTACTCACCATCTGGAGAGAACTGGTCCCTCTCAAACACCGTGATGCAGAGGACCTCCTGCTCCAGGTCTTTGATGAAGAACTGGCAGTTGGAATTCCACTTGGGATTCAGAGTGTCCTGGATCGTCTTGGTGATGTGACACTGGGAGCCCATGGTCACCTCGCAGTACGGGTTACTCTTCCCTAGAGTGGACAGAGCCTGCTCAACTCCTGCCAAGCTCTTCTGGGCTCTTCTGGGCTCTTCTGGGCGCAGTGTGGTGGGGTCACCGCCACAGTGGGTAGCACTTTCCTCTACACCTATTTTTATACCCCTCCATTGCCGTGCTTCGTAAGTGGCATAAAATGGAGAATCCAGGACAAAACACCCACAATTCAGCATTATAATAAAACTAAGAATAAATAATTAGATGAGTGGGCTTTGAAACTAGGCCTCTCCTGTCTCTTTGCATCTGCCTTAGATTGCATCTAAGGCAGCCACTCAGACCTCTCTGAAAAACATAACAGCGGAAAGGACTTAAAAAAAAAAAAAAAAAAGGAAAAAAAACTTCTAGGTTTTTAATAAGTGCTAGAAAAAACAATTCTGGAAGGAAATTTGGGATTCTGGGAATAGCACGTTTGATTTAAAGCCAGGAGTAGGGGGCGGGGAGGATGCAGAAAAGGCTTCTACCTTGAACACGTGCTGGGAGGTCGGGGGGTGCTTCTTGGGTCCTTACCGTGTGACCGACAGGGTTTCAGCTCAATGCCTTCAACAACATTCACCATCAACCTTCCAATCCCTGTTGCCCTTTGGGAACGGACTATGACAGCAGGGAAAACAACACATGTTTCATTTTAACATTTGACACCTTTCCATCCCTGCTTGCCTCGTGCTCTATTTTGTGAACCTGCCCCCCTTCAAGAAGAATTCTGCTCTCCTTTCCTTAAACACTTGCTTCCTTGCTCCTGGAATTTGCCTTCCACCCCTCATCCTGCACCCCACTCTCTCCCCCCCCCCCCCACTTCCATCCCATCTCAGGCTTCTCTACCTCCAGGCTCATCTTCCAGCTCTAAGGATTCTGGGCCCCACCGAATGGCCCTCTGCCCCAGCTTTGCAGGAAGCCCAGTCCATGCTGGGGAGCAATGCATTACCCAGGTACGCCTTCTCCCGCTTCTTTTTCTCGGTCTCTATGTAGAGTTCAGAAGCAGCTTTGATTTTCTGCACCCAGGCAGTCCTTGGAAAGGAAAAGACAGAAAGGTGCCAAACAGAACTCTGGAGAAAAGCTTCAGGTCTGTTTCAGTGCAGTTTCCAGGATTCTGCTTTGTTCGTTTGATTTTAACAACAAAGACTCGGGAAAGAAAGCCTGGATTTATGTCACATGATGCTAATAATTATTCCTACCATTAATAAGAAAGGCATGTGTGACATTTTTATTGATGTATTCAAGACCTGCACTGGTGTCCGCATGCAAGAAAATCTATGATAAATGCCGTCCTAGAGGAGATGTAGGCACACAATTCCTCTCCCTTCCTTATTGAAAAGCATCACGTATTTTCCTAATCCAATAAGGCCAGAAGGTTCTCTTCTACTAAACCATTATCCAAGGGAAGAACGAAAACCATTTCCCAGATAAGGAAACACTTTACATGAAGGAGCAAACACACACTGGGGCAAGCATTTTGGCATGACATTTTCTCCTTCATTTTTCAGAGAACCATATGTCCGATAACTCTGGCCAATTTTCTTACTTGGCACAAATGCTCTTTGGAATGTTGGCCTTGGGTCAAGTTCACCCTTCAGAAAATGATCTATTTCATTTGGCTCCAGGACAGAGTCTTGAAGACATGATTGAAGCAAAATACCCACAGCTCTAGGATCCAGAATGTCTGTCCAAGTGAGCCGGCTGACGCGGGGGTTGGGTTGGGTGGTCCTATGAATCCCTAAATCGCATTCCTTTTGGTTTCTGCCACCTGGGAAACCTGACGTGCTCCATTTATCTTAAAGAATGCTGACAGTTTCTACCAAAAAAGAATTCTCAAGCAAAATTAATTTCAATTCATTTTATTTTGAAAAGTTCATGCCACATGTCAAATTTTTGCGAGGCTCTAGAAGAAAGCATTCAGACGTCCCCCGGCCTCTCCAGACAGAGATTATGGTATTACTGGGACCTGCTGATTAATTAAATGTCCCCCGTGGTCCTGGTGCTCAGGCCCAGGGAGGTGGCAGGTCTTACCTTTCATTTATGCTTTCGGCTCGGAGGGTGTAGACGCGGTCGATGTGGGAAATGTGGAAGACGGGTTCATCTCCAGAGGGGTCAGTGGGTAATTTTACTAAGACCTCATTGAGGAAAATAGGCTGAAAAATAATGCACAGGCATTATAAAACTAAACCGTGTCTGTGTGTTCCAGGAAACTGTGAGTGTGAGTGTGTGTGTGTGTGTGTGTGCCTTTTCCAATAAACTTGATTAAGGTTTTGTGTGTGTGTGTGTGTGTGTGTGTGTGTGTGTGTGTGTGTTTCCAGTACCCTAGACTGCGGGTCTGTGTGTGTCCCAGTAAACGCTAGTGGGATAATGATTTTGTGTTATATCAATTTTCATATGTTACAAATTAGAAATATGGATTTTCTCCCCCTCCATTTTGTAGGTGTTTTTTAAGTCCTTCAGAATAACTGGTCTGTTTTTCCCACAGCTTGTCCTAATCAGCAAACAGCCTCCATCAACTTTACTTCAAGAAATTCCCTCCAAAGATTTTCATACAAAGTGGCTAGTGACAAGCTACCTAGGTACATTATTCTTTCCTGCCAGATAATGCTAACGGCTGCTTCAGAGAAAATTCATCTCTAAGAACACCCCCACAGAGACAAATTTAGAAAAACAAAATCCCATGACATGAAGACACACAAACAGACATGCACAGAGGAGCAGACCCAGTAAGCAGCCTAGGAGAATTCTCCACACGTGGAGCGTTTAGATTGGCTATTATGGGAAAAGGTGAGGGGCACAGATGATTCCTGCTACCTTGAGGAGTTTGGAGGGGGACCTGGGAATGTTTGGAAGGTGGGTGCTCACACACTGTGGGGGCTCTGCTCCCAACCTTTCCCACCCCTGCCTCATCTGTACACTCGACCGTGAGCCCCGCCAGGGCACGGTGTGTCTTCGTCATGTCTGGGGAACCCACAGCAGACATTTGGCAGCTAATAGATGTTCTGTCAATCAAATTGAGTGTTGCTCCTTTTCTGATAATACAGGCACACCTCCGAGATATTGCAGGTTCAGTTCCAGACCTCTCCAATAAAGCAAAAAAAAAAAAAAAGCGAGTCGTAATCTTTTTGCTGGTGGAGGGTCTTGCCTTCAATTTGTAAAAAAACGCAACATCTGTGAAGTGCAATAAAGCGAAGAGCAATAAAATGAGGTATGCCTGTACTGGAACTGCACCCTAAATCCTGGCTCACCCCTTCACCTTCTCCTCTAGACCACAGCCCCAGAACTCTGCTGATACTCTGACTCCTTCTGGAAGCCTTCTCCTCCCCCACACATCAACCCTGATATGGCAATCTAGAATCCAACTTACTGTTTTGTACATTTTATACTGCAGGTTAGATTTGGGGCTGAAGACTTTGTCAGTGCCAGAAGAGCCCAGGGGCTTTATGATTTGGGTCAGCAGGAGGAAATCGTTGAAGAGGAAGCCGTACAGCTCCTTGTTGCTCTTGGCCTTGTAGAGTTTCCCACTGTGCAGAAACTTGCGTGGCCCCAAGCAATTGGTCACTGAATTGAACACAAGTTGCTGAGAAAGGAAAACAAAACCCAAAGAAGACACAGTGAAGTCAGGTCATGTTTTGATTTTGGTTTTTGTGCATCTGAAAGCATGGGCTCCATCAGCAGCTGGGCCCGGGCCCAGGTGGACCTGTAGCTGAGGCTCACAGCAAAGGACTGCTCTGAAGACTCTAGGCAGTGCCTTTTGGAGCCAAGAAGTCAGTCGGTCAAAGGCATGGTTCTGGGATTCCGAGTGTCAAGATGAGTCTTGGTTATGATTCCTAATGCTTTTCCCCTAGGGGTTTGCTAGTGTCTTTGGGTGATTAGTGCTCTTCTCCCTTTTATGTGTGGGGAACCTGGACAACAGGAAGAAAATACTCAGCTCTCAGCTACCTCGATGAGTATGTGCTGTGTGCACAGTGGCCCGCTGGAGGTGGTGTGAACCTGCTCCAGTGATGGCCCTGCACAGGTTCAAACAGTCCTTTGGACTTCTGGAAAGCAGCAGCAACTCTCTGTGTACAATTTCACAGGACAAATACTACTTTCCAAGGTACCGCTGAGATCCAGGCCCCTAGGATGTAGGCGACTGTAAAACTCAGTGGTGCTGAGTGATGCCTCAAAATCAAGCAGAACAGATATTGTGTTGGTGCATATTAAATCTCACCCAACTCACTGGTCCTGAAAACATGAAGAGGATAGCTCTCTTCCTACCACTTCCCAAACCTTAGAGATGGCCCTGAATGCTAAAATGCAGCTCTGTCATCCCACAGGACTCTATCATCCTACGCTCTATCATCCCAATGGGCTCCATCATCTCACACTCCATGGGAGGCTCTATCATCTCGTGTTAGCCGGTTCTAAAGGGACAGAGGGATACTGAGGCAGAAACAACCTCACTAAGGTCCCCTTTTTAGATAAAAAAGGACAACAGTCTATTTTAGACAGCAGGGGGAGACTGAGGGAGGGGAAGTCCACAGCTGTGCCCAGGCAGTGAGATGATCCAGGCAGGCATCATTTGGTCCCCACCTGTCCACATCCAGATGTTCCATCCAGCAGCATTCAAGGTTGAGGCTCTCTCCAGAGCTCAAACCTTACAGACCTCCACGAGGACACTATTTGTGCAGAGGTGATGGGGTTCACAACATGCATCCCCCAAGAGATGCAGGTGGCCACCTGTCTGCCTCCAATGTGAGAGAATCTGCAGGGCCTTTGTGACCAGAGACCTATAGGCACCAAAGAAGAGTGGCCATTCCACCTCACTCTCAGGTACAAGGAGGAAGGAGGGCCTCTAGCCTCCCACTGAGGCTCTGAGAGAGCCTAAAAGACTAAAGGTGACACCCCAGCTGGAGCCTTCAAAGGATATTCTTCATCCCTGTGGGCTCTGACAGTCTCTCTTAAACAGGAGCCCTTCGGGCCTGCCAAGAGAGAGTTCGAGCCACTGGGGGACAATGAATCAAGAAAAGTCAACTTGGATCACTAAAGGTGTGTCTTTCACTCATACTCAAAGTTTAGGGCCTCCACTTGGCCAGGCTGACACTGACTACGTGTGAATTGGGAACAGACAAGAATGCCAAGGACAGCATTTAAATGAAACTTAATCACTGATGTGTGTCCAGATCTGGGCCACGAAACAGAGGGCAACGTGGCCCCTTTCCACGATCGTGAACACAGTACAGGCAAAATGAAAGCAAGGAAAAACTGATCGACAAAGACAGACAACAGTCTATTTCAAAGAGGGTATAGAAGCCACAAAGAGCAAATGACAGAGTTTATTTTATTCTTAATGTTTTACGATGAAGAGCCAGGCCTCACGGAGTCCCCCTGACTACAGCCATGAGACTCAGGGCGGGGTCCCTTTCCAACGTGCCTGTTGCGATGGTGGCATTTCTGCTGGGCAGACTGCTCAAATACACTGTCTTCAAGCTAATGCTCCTCACAATGATACACAGGCCTTTCTCGTCCTGGCTTCAACTTGCCTTGAAGCCTTATCGCTGTCCCACTCCATTCCTCACCCATGTCCTGCTCAGGCTGTGCCCATCACTGCAATGCTCTCGCCCTGGATTCTTTCCTGGAGAGATGTCTTCATCCTTCAACACCAGCCAAGCGCTACCTTCTCCAAATATTCCCCAATCCCTCTATGACTGTCCCTTCCTCCCTGTCATGGGTTCCCACATTTGGCACCTAGTTCTACTTATCATTTTTCAGATTTTGCTGTAAATATTGGTTTGACCCCTCCAGGACTGTAGGCTCCTTGAGAGAGGGGAGGTCACATCTTACTGATTTTCATGTCCTCAGATTTACTACCGAGCAATGACACATGGGCAGGTGCTCAATAAATGTTGAATGAATGAATGAATGAATGAATGAATGAATGAATGAGTGAGCCAACCAACCAATGGAAGCCCCTAGATTGCATATCAACATAGACTTCCAAAATGGGAGCCCACATCCATCACCTTGGTCTCCACAGGGCCGTTCCCACAACTTTATTAGCCCACACCTATGCTGAAGGCAGACAGGAGGTGGGGCAGGGAGGAACTGGTGGTGACTTCTCAGGTAGTGACTGCCTTGAAGCTTGTGAGAAGGAAGAAGCCACAGGGACAGTGAGTGGGGGAGACACATTCTGCCCAGGCACTTTGGTAAACACTGGTGAATGGGATGCATATGTGTGTGAATGTGTGTACCTGTGTTACAGAGGCAGAGAGAGAAAGAGAGAGAACAGGCAGAAAGACTGAATGAAACTAAAGGAAAGGTGAGTGAAAAGAAGAGAAGTAAAGAACTAGATAAGAGACCTCTGTGTCTGGCGGTATGGTAGACTAGATACTCTGACTCACCCAAATGAAAATTTTAAAAACTGAGTAAAATATAAAAAATGCACTTTTTAAATATAAGCAAAGTGGTAAAAATGAAAGTAAGAAATGTACAGAGGGCAAAAACAGAATGAAAATGCAAACCCTGGAAGAGAAGCCCCCAAAGCGGGCTTTGGCCCTGAGGGTCTCTCTTAAATCTGGTGACCTTGAGCTTTCACTTTGAAGGCCACGTGGGGTACAAACGACAGGAGATATATGCAGGGCCCGTGTGAGGTGAGGAATCTAACAGGAGATCACAAAAAGCGAGACCCCAGAGGAAGAATGACAAGTAAACTCAAGCGCAGAAGGGATGAGCAAAAAAACTTGCTTGTTTTTGACCTTGGTATAAGTCGAGGGGGAAAAAAATGCCCCTGAGAATTTGTAACCAAAAGGCAGCTCATACAAGTTTACAACCACAATTCACACAACTAACGTGATCCCTAAAAATCTAAATTTTTAGGTATCTAAATTTAATTCCTCTCAGGAGGAATGCAACTTCAGACCTCAAAGATTCCACAGATGGGCTGGCTTGGTGGTTCAGGCGGTTAGTGCTCCGTGCTCCTAACTCCGAAGGCTGCGGGTTCAATTCCCACATGGGCCAGTGGGCTCTCAACCACAAGGTTGCCAGTTCAATTCCTCGAGTCCTGCAAGGGATGGTGGGCTTCGCCCCCTGCAACTAAGATTGAACACAGCACCTTGAGCTGAGCTGCCGCTGAGCTCCCGGATGGCTCAGTTGTTTGGAGCACATCCTCTCAACCACAAGGTTGCCAGTTCGATTCCTCAACTCCCGCAAGGGATGGTGGGCAGTGTCCCCTGCAACTAGCAATGGCAACTGGACCTGGAGCTGAGCTGCGCCCTCCACAACTAAGACTGAAAGTTCAACAACTTGAAGCTGAATGGCACCCTCCATAACTAAGATTGAAAGGACAACAACTTGACTTGGAAAAAAGTCCTGGAAGTACACACTGTTCCCCAATAAAGCCCTGTTACCCTTCCCCAATAAAATCTTTTTAAAAAAAAAAAAAAGATCCCACAGATAAAGTTCCAAGGAACATTGAGCCCACGATCAAAAATCACAGTACGTACAGACAAACAGGCCTGTGTGGCGAGGGCTAGCGGAAACGGCAGACAGAAGACTGAGATCCATACGTTAGATATTAGAATGATCAGGTTAGAAATATACAGGCAAATGTTTAAAAAGAATTAGGAAATAAATGAGAAGCATGGCCATTTGTGCAAGGAACAAGACGCAAGAAAGAAACCAGCAGCTTAGAGAAAATAAATAGAACTGCTGGACATGGAAAGGAAAAGCACTGAAATTAAAAACTCAGTGGATGGGCTAAATAGCAGATGAAAAGCAGCCAGAGAGAGACTAGCAAGCGATGGGCTAGAGACAGGGACAGTTCATGATCTTCTTCGTCCTCCTTCAGGCTGGCTGTGGAGGCTCAGCAGGGGAGGCCCGGGTCCCACCCCACGGCCGCTAACCTCAGACAGGCCTTCACACTGCACGTGGGCTTGGATCCACTCCAGCCGGTCGGAGTTCTCCTTCTCCCGCACCCCTTCATTCACCTGGGAACACAGCTCTTCCGCCTTCTCCAGGGCGTGCTTCAGGTGGCTATGGTCGGGGTGATTTTCAGGAGTGTTTTCCAGGATCTACATGGGAGCACAGAAGGCAACATCCCCCTGGGGTTCGCTGTCCTGGACGGTCAGGCCCAGCAGAGATAGAGCACAGCACAGACCTTTCCTGAATGGTGCCCACATGACCCACCGAGGCAATGACATGGAGCGTGACTGCCACTCCTTGCTGGCAGGGTCCCCTTTGGGAGACAAGGGATGTCACACTATTTATACTTGGCGTGTGAGAAGGGCAGTGGCTGCAGCAAAGGCCACCATGCACCCCACATGGACTTCTCTCGCGAGAATGGCTTTTTCCTGAGTCCACACACAGCTGCAGGTGTCTGTGTACTTCCACTTCTGGATCTGAATGCGAATGTGCGTTTTTCTGCATAGACCATTCCAAGCCAGTGGATAAGAGCGCCAGTTCTGGAGCTAGACCTCCGAGGTGGAAATTCTTCCTGCTCTGCCATCGACCAGCCATGATATAAGCCAGTCACATAAATGTACCATGATTTGTTACATATAAGGGGATCGCGCCAATTCATAAACATATTGAGAATAATGAGAGCCAGGCTTCTCATAGAGAAGGGAGTTATAAATATATAGAAAGAAGGGAGGCTACGTAGAATTGATTCTGTGGTATTAGAATAGAATAGGAGGTATTGTTGTGAACACATTATATACATTATAACATTATATACATTATAATACACATAGATTGACATTGAAATAAATATATGTGTGTACACATATGTATACATAAATATGTGTGTATGAATATATTTACATACATATATCTCCTGACTACCACTGAGAGACCCAAAAGTCCACACCACCCTGGTAGCAATGAGCACGCCAGTGTCCGGATCTGGGTTTCTAAATTCTCTACTAAAAGGAGCCAGATGTAAAAGCTTTCTCCAGGAGCTGTCTTCCCCGTGGATACTAATCCCAGCCTCAGAGGGTGTCTAAGTCTTTTCAGTGATTACAGATGGGGACTCTGAAACGCTAATTTTTTCCCTTTCTTTTGGTATTGGCTTCTTGAAGTTACATGAGAATGACAATTATCTAATATCAAATAGAGTCTGTCACAGTGGCTTTCTGAAGATGGGTGGTAGGAATTCTATTTCTTTCTCTCATTCTTGCTAGGAAAATCAAGGCTTCAAGGTACTATGTCTGCATTAGGGAAAGAATCAAGGACTGAGCTCTCACTTTCCAACTTATAAGGTAGAAGCCACGCGGTCTCCCAGCTGAAGGCGGCATATTATTAGCTCTTTTCATGATAAACAGCTTTTCTCTCTGAGTTACCACACACATGCCTCCAACACCCTGTTGGCATGTGATTTCTACACAATAGATACCAGGTGTGCTGGCTGCAGAACCTGCCCATGACCCCGGATCCCTGAAATGCTGAGAAAGCATTCCTCTGCTGAAAAGGCAAGATGGGTACTTACATTTTTAATGATCAGTGGGTATCTTGTTACCCGTTGCATAGGCTTCAGTATAAAACTAGAGAGAGGCATCCCTTTACATCGAGGGTCCATTGCCAATCTCTGAAATAAGAGATTGTTTTAAATGTATTTAAGAAATCTGCAAAATCCAGTTGGTGACATCAACATTGATGATATATTTAGGACTCCCCATCCCTTGCATGGTCTCATTTATTTGGATGACAACTGAGGAGCCTGGAGTTGGAAGGGCCGGACCAGTTATCCTGGTCCAGGATGGAGGTACTTTCCAGATGGGGAATGGGAGACCTGAAGATGTGACTCAGCCACCAGGGTTAATCCCTGCTCTCCAGATTCCTTCCATGGGACACATGGGACACTTTCAATGGGACACATAGTTGCTTACTTACAGAGGTGAGATTAGAGAATATTTCTTCTGGATATCTACAAAAACTTCATAACATTCCCAGGAACGAGGAGAATAAAAGTTCAGAGGGTAAGAATAAAAATTTCCCTTAAGTCCCAGAGATGCTGGAAGAGCTGAATGTCATTGACTGTTTCGAGCGGAGCCTGCTCACGCCTGGGGGAGGCTCAGACAGGGCAGGACATGAGACACAGGACTCCCTCTGGGGGCCTGCAGGCTGTCTCCATCCTGGATACCCTGCCTCTTTCTTCCCACAACTTTTGCCAATTCTGTCAACTCATCTGGAGTGCTGGAATCCTTCTATCCCCAAAGGTGGTCCTGTCCACAACTCACAGGGATTACGTGGTGACTGAGCTCTCAAAGGCTCTATTCAGGTTTGATGCCGTAGAAACAGACAGCTGCCATGACTTGGGCCCCAGGTCCTGAGAACTGTCAGCACCTGAACCTGCTCTAGCCGTGGGCATCGTTATTCCAGGAACACTTGGCAGCTGGCAAAGGCATGTCAAACTCCCACAGGTATGGGGTGGGGAAAGCTGAGGAGGGCAGGGGTGAGGTGAGAAGGGGCAACAAGCCCCCTCCCTGGGCTGGTGTCAGCATTTCCCTGAAGTTCAAGTGCATCCAGCGATGAGCTCAGCCTGACTGTACCCAGGGAGGACCCAACCCTTGGCTGAAACCCCAGGTGGCCTGCGGCACCTGGCAGCCCAGACTCTGCCTTCCCGTCTGCATCCCATCCTAGGTCAATTTCTTAGCAATATTTCTCCCCTTCGAATGACTTTAGAATGCCTCATTCATTAGTCAGCACATCAAAGCATTTCATGTTGAGAAAAACCAGGGCAGTGGGGTGGGAGGGGAGAAAGAGAAAGCGTATGTGAGGCTCTGGCTAAGAAGAGATGCAATGAGCACTCCACAAACACGATCACTGACGAGGAGGGAATGGCCTGCCCCCAAAATGCGTGAGGTACAAAGATAAGTCTGTCATCAGTATTATTTTGTTGTCTATTCATTCAAATGTACCTGTTTAGGAGAAGTTATTTTATTCTCTTATTATTTTTCTTTCCTCTGAGAGAGGCTGATTATATGGGCTGGCGTGGCCAGCAGGGACACACCCTGGCCAAGGTCAGGACCCAGGGCAGCAGACCCAGGGCCTGGTGCCTCTAGCAGCACCTCCACACGTGGTGGAGCCTGGCGCCTCCAGCAGCACCTCGTGGACACGTGGCTCCCAGACCTCTGTTAGCGCCCGAGGCAGAGACCTTGGCATCCCTCATTCACCCCCATGGGCTGCCTAGAGCTTGAGACCATCAAGAAAAACCAAGCTGGAAAGGAACCAACAGTGTGCACTGGGGCTCCTGGCCGTTCCCTCTGCAGGTGAAGGGCCGAGATCAGCCAAGAACTGAGGGTGCTCAGATTAAACAGAATCGGAAACTTGAGACCCACCAGCCCTCCTGGGACTGACAAATGAGATGGAAAATTTAAACCTGTATCCAAACAACACCACTAACACCTGGACAACAGATCAAAGCTCCCAGGCCCAGGGCTGGCCCCTCTTCTCCAAGCTCCCTTTGGTCACAACCACACCTGCCAGCTAGTGCCAGCCCCCTATTATTCAACCAAGTCCTCAGTCCCTTTTGGCCGTTAGCAGAAATATGCTTCCAAACATTTGAATCAGCCCCTCACACACCCAGTTGCCCAAACACAGCCACTGGTGGCCAGGGCTGGTGCAGGGGCTCGGCTCCGCCTGGGCTCCTTACTTTGACAAACTCCTTGAAGTCCGGGGCTTCGTCCGTCTTCTGCTGGATCAGGGCCGCCCCGTTCAGCTGGCAGCTGCAGAAGCGGATGTAGGGTTGCATATGTGGCAGCTGGGCCGTCAGGATGTCACCGATCATCTTCACAGGCATCTTCTCTCCAGACATCTTCTTGCGAACTCTCAGCGCTCTGCACGGAAACAGGACACGGCAGTGACACGGCACGCTTCCAGGTCACACAGAAGCAGAATGTGGGCGAGGGGCACAAACCCAAGGGCCACTAAAGGGTCTATGTGGGTGACGAGGAACAGAAAAGAAGTGAGTCTAGTTCTACACAGAGGTTACATCGGAGCATTTTCTTGGGCATGATGGCTGTTCGCTGCCTCTGAGGCAGAAAAACTTCAGAAAGAATCTTTACAAAACAGGTCAACATTGAAAAACAATCTTTTCTTATAGAGAAATAGAGAATCCTTTCTTTAATAACTCAGGATCCCTGGGTCAATGTTTCACTTTACGGATCATCTGTGCTGAAAGCCCCGGCTGGTGTGGTCCCAGCACCGAGCCTGTTTCCAGGCCACTGCGGCCCAAGGGCAGTTATTGTAGCCAGGGAACAGAGGGGACGTGGAGGCTCATTTTCAGACTAAACAGAACATAATTAAGATGGTAGATCAACTGCCACAGAAAAATAATCCCATTATTGTGTTCCCCAAAGCCAGGTACAAATGACTGAACCATCTGTGCTGTTCACTGCTTTAGGACGATGGCTAATTTGAAGTTGACTTAATTAAGAGGAGCTCTGGAGAGAGAAGCCTATTAATATAATAATGGACCGATGAACCCAAACAATTTATATCCTGGAGACCGAGGAGGGACTGGGAAGTGTTTATTCTGGGGTCCCGCTGCAGTCTGAGTGTTCACGGCCACCACAGCCAGGGATGTGCATCCCACCCTTCCAACTCGAACATGTCAGCTCCTAACACCAGCATCTAGAAGAAGGGCAGGGCACTGAGCTTCTACACGGCAGGGATAGCATGGACAGACGGATGAACGGACGGACGGATGGATGGATGGACGGACGGACGGACGCATGGATGGAACAGAATGATATGCTATATGATTTTAACATAAGGGTGGGAGGATGTCACTGTGAATTCCTTTGGCTGCCTTCCTGGCCGTGGTCATGCCTTCACAGTCATTTCCAAGGAGGCTCTGCAATCTCAGTATTAGGTTTTAAAAACTTCAGATCTCTTTATTTTCTTTCACCTACATTGTTAGTAAGAGAACAAAAATCCTTGGACTGGGCAAGCGAGCCAAGGAGAAAAACTTTAGGGACAATAAGTTATATGGTCTGAACAATCAGTGATTCCTTTTTTTCTTCCTTCTCCCCATCTTGTATTTACTCTCAAGATAGATATTTTATTTTTCTTTTGTTTTTTGCTTAAAACAAAATTGTGTCTATTCTCAAGTTAAAAAGAAGTTAAGCCGAACACTTTATATTTAAGAAATACAATTCTTTTTTTTGAGTACCTCTTTCATTTCTTTCTTTCTTTCTTTTTTTTTTTTTTTTAAATTTTTCGGGCAAGGAGGCAGGAAAGGATGTTGATAAAAGACAGTTTCCAGCACCTGGGCTTGTGCAGCCCTACCTACTGCTGTCACATCTGACAGCTGCCCCTAGGGCCTGCACCTGGGTCTTAATATAAAAAGGTTCTAGATCTTTCCGCCCTACTCTGCATATTAAAGACAAATTTCTCAGCTCTGGGCTCACCAACAAGAGAGCCAGCCATTCATTCTAATCCGCAAGCAGAGGCATCATTAGTAGGAAACCCACATGCTGCAGTTAGCCCCCTTTTATTTTCATTTTATTTACTTCCTATTTATCTGTTTGCTAAGTCCTATGTCCCCTAAGTACAAGCTGTCTCTGGCCCTTGGTCAGGAGTGGCAGATACGTGGCGGCTCACAGTTGGCCTTCTGGGATGCTCTGCCTGAAGTTCAGTTTATCCGCAAACGCCTCCCTCTTCCAGCCACGAGGGGCCCTAACACTTCACCATCATCGGGGCTATTCCTTTGCATGAAGAAATCAAGCCCATGCAGCAAAGTGAATATTTTTCATAATAAGATGTTGAAAAGGAAAAAAAATAAAAAGGAAAGAAATCAGGTCCCCATAAGGCTCCTGTTAAATCTTTTATCTGGAAGATGAAAATGAATCAGGTCATCAGAGGAAGGGGACAGAACACAGGACATTGTGATGGGAGAGAGGCGTGACCCAAACACGTTTGACCATGATTGACAATGTGCCAACTGTACTGCTCACCCCGGCTCCTTGAAACGATCCTGCACGTTAGACAGGGCAGGCACCATACTACAACTTTACAGGCTCTAAAACAAAGGGTCAGAGAGTCATCTCCCCAAGGAAATTGCCCAGAACAAGTTAGAAGGTGCTGGACCCTGGAAAAAAACTTGGCATGTCTGCCTCCTGGTTCTACATTCTTACCATGGGGGGGGGCGGGAAGATGGAACCTCCAGTGGGACCTTGCGCTTCACCCACCGAGCAGCCCCCGGCACAAGCGCCCCTTCTGTGTGACTTCGGACAAGTCACCCAACCTCTCTGGGCCTTGTTTGCCAGCTGTCACTGCACTCTCGATTCCTACGCCCAGGGCTGTAAGCACATCAGCACTAACAGAAAGGAGGAGTGGCAGGCCTGGCCCCGAATGAGCTCAGGAAAGAGGCGTCTGTTCCCCTGACAGGAGCAGGAGGAAGGGGAGAGAATGGGGCAGGGCGAGCAATGCCAGAGCACAGTTTTCCTCAGGCCAACCACGTCGTCGGGGCACATGGGGACATCAGACACATCTCCCACCTCCCCAACCGTCGACTGATAGCAGCCCAAGGAAAAGCGGTTTTAAGTTGTAGGTATAGTTTCAACAGAAAACCTTTGTGACTATTTTAAAACAACTTGTGTCCAACACTTTAGGCTTATTAGGTTGGTGCAAAAGTAATCGCGGTTTTTGCAATCATTTTTAACCATTTAAACTGTGATGACTTTTGCACCAACATAATAGTATTTGTAGGTTCAGGGGTTAACTAACCCCCTTTCCCCCAGGTGACTGGGGAGCCTCTCTCCAAGGCGAGGGTGGGTGCTTAGCCCCCACCACCGGGGTCCCCGGGGCCCAAACCCAGCACTTACTATGGACCAGACACTCATAGTCTAAAGGTCCCCTAATAAGAACCCCATGTGGTGGGTACTACTCTCATCCCCATATTACAGATGAGGACACTGAGGCCCAGCGAACGTTAAGTGACTTGCCCAAAGACACACAGCTGGTGGGTAACAGCAGGATGTGAGCCTGAGTTTGACCCAGACCTAAGCTCAGAAGATTCTAGAGCTGCCTCCTCAAGGAGGATAATGAAAATACTTTCTGTAAAACCCCCTGGGGTCATCTTTGATTATTTGTGTTCTAGAAAGAGCAGATGTGATATATTTTTCTCACATCTACGTCTCTGTGCCTCCTCTCTCCAACCCTCATCCACCCCCAGACACACACTCAAGAACGTGGGGACTTGAAATGACCTTATGAGAACAACACAGGGACCACGTTTAGGAAACAGCCACTTCCCAATTATGTGAACATAGAGATTAGGAATGGACCCAAGTTCCGGGGAGTCGGGGGGGCTGTGCTTCATGCTCGAGCCCAGGGAGAGAGTGGCCCTTCCTCCCAGCTGGCTGTGTCACCATGGACTTAATCTGCGTTCTAGCAAGTGCATTAATGAGGGCCTGGTGGACACACATTTTTAGAACTGGAAGGGACCTTTGTGATGATGTCATCCGATCCTCTCAGTTTCCAGGTAGGGAAACTGAGGCTCAAAGAGGAAGGGCAGCGAGTTGGGCTCCAAACCGAGGTCTCCTGACCCCTGGCCCAGTGTCTCTCCTCAGCCCTGCAGCTGCCTCTGAGAACTGAACCAGGAAGAAAATATCAACACTCCAGGCCAGCTTCTCGGAGAGCTATCCCGAAGATGCTGCTGAAGTGGGCAGTGAAGGGTTCCACCCTTGCCACCCGCAGGAGCCAAGATGCTTCAAGAGACCAATATTGGCCGTGGAGACCCAGGTCTGAGGGAAGGCGGGTGGGCTGCCTCATGCCCTGAGATGGAACCGGAATTGGCCTAGCTCTGGAAATTCTAGAACCACAGTACAAGCAGCACGTGGGGTGCCATGGCGATTAACTCTCTCCACCAGGAAAACTGGGAGGGGTGGGGGTGTTTTGGGAGGCATCAGAGCAAACAAAGAGCAAGGGTGCTTGTGAATAGAAATGAGCGAAAAGGCAGAAAGAAGCAGAGAGAGGCATGCACGGCGGGGCCCCCCGGATGAGCCCGTGTGGAGGTGCTGGCGTGTGGGAGCGGAGGGGCACAGCGAGGCAGGGGTCGGAGGAGAGGCTTACTTCAGCAGTTTGACATTACACATAGTCAGCTCCTTCCAGTTAACAAAAATCATAGCACCCTCTTTTTCTGTCAGCAGCTCAGACTCCATCAGGGGTTTCTGAAAGATCTACAGATGCAGAAAACGAAGCAGTTCAGAGAGTAGTTAGCTTAAAACGCAAACACACGCACACACAGATCTGTTCAGAGCGATGCAAAGGACCAAGGCGTCTGCAGCGTTGCTGGGAGACCCAGATGCAGGACGCCCGCATTCCTGCAGAGATTTCTGAAGCAGATGGCCCCTCCTCTGCCTGGGCAGGGACAGGGTCCCCATCAGGTCTGCACTGTGCTGCAAGGGAAGCTACTGCACCAGGACAAAGCCTCACAGAGTCTTCTGCCTGCGGTGAAGACATGGGCACAGTGGGAAAAGTGGGGGGCTTAAAGATGCATGTGAGTATGGATGACCCCTTCATCCTCGTTGCAGTGTCTACTGCAGTCAAGCCTTGGGCTTCCCGGGGGAGCAGCTTCCCGCAGCCTCCAACGAGCAGCCTGGGTGGCAGACTTCACTGCTCTGCTCTCAACCTGGGCTGTGCCTGGCACAAGGCCAGCATGTGCAGGCCTGGTACAGGGTGGGCGAGTCTCCTCTCCTGGGCTCTGGGAAATAAATGGGCCCACCCAAGCTCCATGTGGTTGGGTGACTTGCAGGAAATCACAGATATCCCCCAAACCCATGTGGCGAGCCCCTGCCCACAAAGAGTTATTACCCGCCACTGGAGGCAGGCCGCCATCCTGAAGGTTCCGTAGGGATGGAGGCAGCCTGTCTTTAAGTAAATGTGGCTGCACTGAGGCTGCTCGCTGGAAGCCCTACTCCTCCCGAGTCCTTAAGCTGATGTTGAACTTGGGCTACACCAGGCCACTGCAAAAAGGTGCCATATCCAAGGGGGTGACGCACATCCTAGACATCCTAGACTGTATATTTAGTGACAGTCAAGTGTCTGTTTTAAATTTGCACTCACTTTCTATGCATTAATAGTGGTCTTGTGGGCCAACAACCCATCCTGCATTCTGCATTCATTCAACACTGTGCGGCCGAGTCATGTCTTTCCTGGTTGTTAAGACTGTCAAAGACGGTTCCACAACTGCTAGGTGGCAAGGGGGCTGGCGTAGGGGGAGGGGAAGGAGTTTCTGAATTATGACAGTACTTTCCAAATTGCAGAGTGACCCTGAAATTCAGTTCTGCAAATGCCCTCATACGGTAACTTCCCCGGTGTGTGCACAAAAGGCTGCTTGCGAAGCATGGTTCCCCAACTCTGCATGTCCCAATCCTTCTGGACAGCGTGGCCAAGGCCCCTCAAGGGCTACCCAGCAGGAGAGACAAAATGAGATGTCATCCGGGACAGGCAGTGCCCAGCGACAGGCGGTGCCCAGGAAACGTCTTCCTTCTCAGCAACATTTCTCTCAGAAGCAATATGTAGCACTAGGAACGAGTTGAGACAGTAGCCAGATGGCTGCCACTTTCAGATGCCAACTCTGAGAGTCAGAGGAAGATGTGACTTGCTCTGTGCATCAACTAGTTGTGGCTGAGCTGTAACTGTGTGGACCTGGACCCCAGCTCACAGCCCATGTGTCTCTGTGCAGGCAGTACCTCACGGACTCACCTGTCCTCTGGCCTGAGTGATCTCTGCCCTCTGCAGGCAGGACTCAGAGTTGGCCAAGGGTGAGAATGTCACCATCTTCTCCTGGGTGAGGGTCTCCTATGTGGTTTACGGTCCTGCTCCCCGCACATCCAAAAGCTTCTCAGGCTCAGAATCAGGACATAGGCCTCCTTGGCAGAACCCCCTTCCTCTCCCCACCCTCTGCCAGTGCCCACGGTACCCGCTGGCACCCACAGCTGCTGTTACCTCTGTGACCAGCTGCAGGTCGTTCACATAGTTCTCCTCCGTGACAATGAGTTCGTGGATGTACCCTTGTCGCTTTCTTTCAGTTGGGGTCAACATATCCAAGAGATGTAAGTCTGAACACCCTGGAAAACACAACCATCACGACAATTTAGTCCAAGTCTGGGGGTGCCCACACAGCTTCACAGTGGTGATGCCCCAAGGCTCACAGTGGCCGGGTCCTGTGTTCTCACCTCAGTCAGGCAGTGCTGTGGGTCGAATTGTGTCCCCCCTCAAAAGATATGCTCCAGTGCTAAGCCCTGCTACCTGTGACTGTGACCTTATCTCTGCAGATGTCATCAAATCCAGATGAAGTCATACTCAGGGCGGGCCCTAATCCAATATGACTTGTGTCCTCATTAGAAGACGAGGCATTAATAACATCTACAGTGACAGATGGGTAACAGACTTATTGGGGTGACCACTTTGGGAGGTAAATAATTGTCTAATCACTATGCGATTTTGTAACCTAAAACTAATATAACATTGTATGTCAATGGTAACTGAAAAAATAAATTTTTAAAAATTAAAGAAAAAAGAACATGAGACAAGAGACAGACAGAAAGAAGGCCACACGGTGATGGAGGCAGAGACAAGCATGATGCATCCACAAGCCAAGGAACCCCAAGGATTGCCAGCAGCCATCAGCAGCTAAGAGAAAGGCACGGAACAAATTCTTCCCTGAAGCCGTTAGTTTAGAGGAACGCGACCCTGATGACACCTTGACTTTCTACTTCTCATCTCCAGAACTGTGAGAAAATTAATTTCTGTTGTTTTAGACCACCCAGTTTGTGGTCATTTGTTACAACAGCTCTACCACAATAAAACAGGTGGCTCACTCCTGCTTTATCAAAACCACAGAAATAAGAGAAAAGACGTAGGAAAATTGGCCCACATTTCCTGAGGGCTCACACCACGCCAGGCACAGTACAAAGAGCTTTACATCGGCAGCTATGTTTAACACTCACGTAGATACTACAATCACCTCCGTTTTACAGGCAAGGAAACTAAGGCTCACACAAGATCTCTCAGCTGGGGGGTGATGAAGCCGAGTTGATCCTCGACAGGTAAACCCCAGACACTGGGCTCTATGCTAGAACACTGGTATTGAGTCTGAGCTGCAGGCAGGACATGAAGTTGGTTTTGGGGGATGGAATGGCTGTGCTGAGGCTCCTGCCGGGCCTGGGGACCATCCAGAGCTGGCTCAGCTCTCCTGGACCAGGCGGCTGCCCCCTGCCTGTGGAAGCTGAGCAGTGAGCCTACAGGCAGAAAGGAAAAACCCTCCAGCTGCACGCAGCTGGGCGCCAGACCACTGCTGTGGCCAAAGATGCCCAAGCGAATTGCTCTGCAACCTGAGATGGGGTGAGGTGGTGCCTGCCTTTGTCTGCACCCGATTAGCTGGTTCTTTGGGTTTGTGTTTGCTTCAAATGTTCTTGGGTTATTGTCGGACGCTGCCATATGACACAGGCACACTGGAATGAGGAGCGGAGGTTCAGTTCTTGGGAACACCCCTCAGGCAGGCCTGGACCCACCTCTTCCAGGCCAGTGGTCACCCCTTCTTTTTTTTCAGGGGGTCCTCATTTAATCACAGAAATCAGATTTGTACAATAGATAGACTGGGAGGCGTCTTGCCTAGGGGTGGGGATGGGAGCACGGAGTCCCGTTCACTTGTTTTTCTCATCCCTTCTCCTCCCCACAAGGGGGCGCAATGGAGCAGCATGAAACCCCTTGGTGGGACCAGTGGTTCTCAAAGTGTGTTTCCAGCTCCAGCGGCGGCATCAGCCTCTGACATGCTCCAGCGGGAGCATGTTAGAAATGCAAATTATCAGACCCCTGATGAATAGACTGTCTGGAATTGGAATCTGATTTAACAAGCCCTCCAGGTGATAATTTCAGGTGCACTCAAGTTTGAGAAGCCTGCTCTGAACTATCAGGGTTTCCTCGGAGTTTCTGTCTTCTCACGACTGATCTAGTCTATATGCTGCAAGCTTCTGCAAATAGAACGGTCCCTCTGGGACAGTGATATCATAGACTTCTTGGCAAATGTTCCACCCTGCTCAAGATTAACTCCAGCCCTCAGTTGTGTCCCCTTCCCTGGCCAAATGTCTTTTCGGGAATGCTGTAGCTTCCCTTCCTGAGACAGGACGATCCCGGGACAGGCGGATGGATGCCGGGAAAGCAGCAAGGATGAGCCATCATTATGCTAACACCTTCTGCCTCCATCCATCGTGGCCTCATTCAAAGCCAGTGCAGCCCACCTGTCATTCCGCGGGGCCACAAGCTGAGTGAGAACCTTCATGCAGGTCCGCAGATGTATCTGGAATGAGGCCCTCTGCAACCACAAGCCTGGCCCAGCTGCTCTTCCTGCGTCGGGGCGTTGCTTGTGTTTTATTAAGCCGATGACATCAACAATGGACTGTCAGAAAGGAAGCAAGTCACGACTGCTCACTCTTCCATTCAGCCGGCCTCTGCCCAGCTGCTGCGTGAGCTCTGGCTTACAGGCAGCTAAGCAATGTCACCAATTTTCTTGGCTTTCATTAGGAAAGCCACCCAGGAAATATTCTTGAGTTAGGGAGGAACACATCTCGTTCCTGCCCTATTTTACCAAACTTGCCTGTTAGTGAGTCAAAGGGCCCAGGACTAAGGCCATTTCTTGTTAAAGGGAGGAATGCAGCCCTTCCATTACAAGGACTTGTGTGAACTCACAGAAGCAGAGTCCCCCTGGAATTTCTAGGACATTCCTGTCTGCAGGGATAGCAGCATATTGGTACAGAGCTGCAGTTCTAAAACCCTAAGCACTGTGCAGTGGTGTTTGCAGGGACACACACATCAGGCTAGTAGTGGACACTGGTTGGACTAGTCTTCAAACATCTGTCCCATTAGGTCACAAATTCCCTTGGGGAATCTGATGGATGCTATAATATAAACTCTTGCCCCAGAAAACATATGTATACGACGCACACAACATACACACACATTTTGCACAGCATTTTATAGGGTTCATAGTCCCTCTTCAAGCTTGTTCATGGATCTCTTGCATTCGTTCATTATTTTGAGCAAATAATTTGACAAATATTTCCTGATGCCCTACCATGAGTCTGGCACTAACTGCTGGGTGCTTTTGGAAAAGGAGATGCCTGTCTTCCAGAGTGTACAGCTAAGAACCTTGGGGTTCAGTGGTCCTCAACTGGGGGTGGTATTGCAACCCCCCACAAGGCTGAGGCTGTTACTGTTCCCCCACCAGGCTGAGAATGATGCTGTTCCCCCAGGCTGGAGATGGTACTGCCCTCCCCAGGCTGAGGGTGATACTGCCACTTCCCCACCCTCCCGAGGTGGTACTGCCCTCCCCGGCTGAGAGTGGTACTGCTCTCCACAGGATGAAGGGAGTGCTGCTCCCCAGCAGGCTGAGGGTTTTACTGCACCCTCCTTCAAACCCAGGCTGCGAATGGATTCTTGGTTGTCATAATGACTAGAGGTGATTGCTGGAATTTGGTGGGTTGGACCGCAGTGGCCAGATGACCTGAAATATACAGGACAGAGAACGGCTCACCCCAGCGGTCAGCAGCATCCCATTGAGAAACAGTCACCTTACTAGAAACTGACAACCCAACCAGACCAGAATTACACTCTACAGCAAGGCTGGTGCAAGTGACCAGAAGACTTGCTTAGAATGACTGAGGAACAAGAAACAAGGACCTGTGAGGAACGATGACAGGAACTGGCTTGCTTTGGATTTCAGAAGTTCTTCTGAGTCTTCAAGTTGTACACATGCAGTTTTGAAGAAGCTCAGAGCCAGAGTACAAGCAGAAGGTCCAGGGTGGATTTGGGCCATCGGTCCAAGAATCCCAGGTGCTGGAGCCAGTTCAGGGTGAATTGCAGGTCTGCTCATGTGGGTCTGGGGCGTGAGGAGGCAGCATGGCTCCTCCTCGGGGAAGCTCTGGCCTTGGCAGTCAAACCACCCAGCAGGCCCAAGCCAGAGCCGATGGAGCTGAGAAGTCTGAGCTGTTTGCCTCGACACATTCTGTCCCATGCAGGTCCACCTACCAGTCTTTCTGGAGACGGGGAGATGGCCTAGATGGCCTCTCCAGATCCCAGAACACAATAAAAAGCAAGGATTTTGTGGAAAGATTTGTCTTAGCATTATGTGCCAATGATGTTGGCTTGGAATCGTCTTCTCAGCTGCTGAACTGACCCATAGGACACTGTTTTTAAAATTTTTGCTGGTAAATGCCAGACCAAGAGAACCATTAAAGACTTGAAATAGGCACTTGGACCTCAAAAATATCCTTCCTTTGAAAAGTTAGTATTTAGAAAAACAACAGAGTTTAAAAACTCCATTATTCAGAGTAGGGTAAATGGAAAAGACATTTCAAATAAGAGAGTTTTCTTTAGGGGTGGAGGGACGTGGTCCCTCGCTCCTTTGGGAACCAGGATAAACATGGTTTGCTGGCTCCCTTCTCTGGTGAAAAAACTTTTCATGGACATCTCGATGTGAAGGGATTCTTATAACTAAGTATAATCCACTCACAGCTGAGATAATATTGCAAAAGACTCCAGGCAGTTCAAACTGACCCCCAATTATAGCCCACACAAAATTCCTAATCTATGTGCTATCCCTTATAAATTCATATAGTTAGACCCATTTACAAAATGGAGAGAGCTACAGTGACCTTTTGAAAGGATTTGATCTGGGGCACTGGAGAAAAGTATGGAAAATCTTACTCAAAAAGGCCATCCATCTCGACCCTTCCATGGGACAATGTTCATATGACTAGCCTAATCTAAATGAATTGTTTTATTACAGAAGTAATATATGCATGCATCCTTCTTGTAAACAGTTCAAAGAATCAGAAGTATTTAGGGTAAAAAGTGAGTGTCGCCCCTCTCCGACCCCTCCAACCATTCTCCTTCCTTTCCCAAAAAGGACCATAATTTTGAAAACCAGGCCAGTCCCCACAGCAAGCTGGCCACTGAACAAAGCAAATAAACTGGACTTGCTCCTGTTATGAAAGCGCCAACATATACAATAAGTTGGTCAATAAATATTTATTAAGTTCCTATGAAGTCCAAGAGAAACAGAAATAAGCAAGATAATGTCCTTCTCCTCAAGGAAACTCGCAGCCCTTGGGGAGACTCGACAGGAAAATTAAATTTAAAATAGCAAGCAACAAAGAATGGGCCTGTGAGCTGCGCTGATGGCGGCACTGTAGGACTCAGAAGAGTAAATGCTTTGTCCCAAGGGAGCTGGGTTCTGCAAGGAGGTCCAACTTGTGCTGGGTTTCCATATGGCCAGGCGGACGGGCCATTATGTTGAGGGTGTGGGGGCCAGCAAGCCAGGTAAATGCAGAGACGCTGTGAGACATAAGGTGGGAAGTAGATTACAAAGGTTGTAATGCCAGAGGGACCAGAGGAGACAGCTGGGTACCAATCAGCAATGTACTCGTACAAATTCAGGCGATGGTTTTTCATTTTCAAGGGAAAGGCTATACCAACATCTCTGGGGACATTCGGCCCCAATCCTCTGGCTAAATGGCCCCGGCTCAGCAGAATACAGGGTATCTAGGTTCTTGGGGCTCCTGTATTCTGAAGACTTCTCCAGGGTTGGCCTGATCATAGGAAACAGGGGCCTCATGCCCTGGCTTCTCCTGCCAGGTGAGCCCACATCCCCTAAAGGTGACTCTGGAGTCTCTGGAAATGAATCCAATTGTGCTGCCCTCCGTCTAGCTCCCAGGCTGACTGTCATGTGTGGGGTGGCAGCCATTGCATCCGGGGCTGAGATTCGGTGATGAATGTAGCAGGATGGGTTCTTGTCCTCCGGGAGCCTTGGTTTACTGGAGGCTCGGGCATCCCATGCAGATTCTGGTCCTTGCCGAGTCGCAGGCACCTGGCTGAGGGAATCACTGGGTGGTTATCAGTCCTTGAGACCTCAGAGTTGCAAATCCCTAAGCCTGGATTTTTATGGGGTCTCACGCCAGCTGGGCACAGAGGCCTGTGGAATGCCACCTGATGGCACCAACCCCCCCCCCATGCCTATGCCCAGGTGAGCCCAGGCCTGGGGACTCCCTGGGCCCCACGAAGCTGGGGGTTTCTGCTCAGCTGCACTCGGTCATAACCCAGAAGCTTAAAAATGCCATTGTGGTTTCCGGATAAGCTTAATTTTCTCCCAGGAAGAGGAATCCGGTTTACATGGGCTGTCAGGTAGTTGAATGGCTATAAGAAGTGGTGAAAATCAAATTATTCCGGGATAAGTCATCTCTTTATTTTCCATAAATATGAATGTTAGCAATTTATTTTATTAAAGGAGTATCATTCATGGCTTTATAATTGACATTGGAATTCCTGGCGTGGCGTCAAGTACCCTATGGTATGTATTTGTTACCTCATTCCTGGCCCCGTTTATGTCACCACCCTTGTTTTTCTTTCTTCCTGAGTTTCTGCTGTCCATGTGTGCTATTCTGCAATAGTTTAGGTATCTGACGTAGCGGTCACAAATGAATCCTTTGGGTACACAAGGTAGCTTGGGGTGTTACAAGGACAACACTTTTATGGGACTACGAGGGAGGAGGCAGCAGTTTTGACTAGGGGGTTTGGGCACTATTTTCCTGAGGAGGAGGAATTTGCGGTGGGCTTCATCAGGCAAATGTCAGCCTGGGTGGGTAGGAGCGAAGGAGCCAAGCAGAGCAAGCATCGCAGGAAAGGGGAGTAAGAGAGGAGTGCCTAGACCCCAGGAAACAGGTGAGGAAGAGGGAAGCAGATGCTGGGTAACAGGTGTGGTCGAAAAAGGGATGCTGTAACAAACCACAAATTCCTAACGGGGCAGGTCACGGTGGGTAGTCACGCCCCAGGCCTGTAACTTCTTTAGTGAAAGGTTTTTTAAGCCAGCCTCCCATTTTCTTGTGCATCTAGGTTAATACACCTTTGAAATACCTGAAGCAATACCCCTCGAGGGTGTAACCCCCCCTCAAGAGAGCACATAGTCATCTTAACTATCCTGTAATCCAACCCCGACCTCCATGGAATCTTCCTTACGTCCCCTCCCTAATCTCAAGTGCATCAGAGAAGCTGCAAAACTTCTCCAAAGCTCTTGAGAACCTCTTCCTGGCAACTGTTGTCGATTTTGGCTCAAATAAACTCATAAAAATTCTCTACAGGTTTGGACGTCTCTTGTGTGGACATAAGGAGTTAAGGAAAATTAATCCTGAATGCTACCGTGAGCCCACCGGTTCCAAGCACTGTACTATGTATATAAACTTACTGAATCCTCCTATTTGGCAGCTGTTGTTGTTATTCCCCTTTGAACAGACAAGGAAACTGAGGCACTGCGGTGAAGTTAAGTAACTTGCCAAAGGCTGTCAATAAATGGCAGAGGCAGTCTGACCTTAGAGATCCTGCTCTCAAGCCACTGTGCCTCTTGCCTTGCTGCACAAGCGACGTATTAGTCAGCTCCACAGACGGTCGGCTTAGACAACAGAAATTTATTGTTTCAGTTCTGGAGGCTGGACGTCCACGATCAAGGTGCCAACAAGGCTGGTTTCTCCTGAGGCCTCTCGTAGACGGGCAGATGGCCCCTTCTCTGTGTCCTCACATGGCCTTCCCTCTGCACGTGGTCATCCCCGGTGACGGGTTGTGCTCAAATTCCCTCTTCTTAGAACACCAGTCAGATGGGATGAGGGCCCACTCCCAGGGGCTCATTGTAACTTAGTCACCTCTTTGAAGGCCCTATCTCCAAATACATTCACATTCTGAGGTAGTAGGGGTAAGGGCTTCAGGACATGAATTTGGGGGGACATAATTTGGCCCCAAACAGGTGGGGAAGTACAGTCAAGGAGGCTTTGAACCCTGGAGTGAGGCAGCTGTATTTTTGTCTTGGCTGTATTTCAGGAAAATCACCATGGCAGCTGCATGGAGGATGGATGAGGGCTGTGGCACTTGAGTTCAGCTGCATGTCAGGATCACCTACGGAGCTTTTCAAAAGCCCCAAGTCCCCACTGTACCCCAGACCAATCAAATCTGACAGGCCAGCATGCAACCCAGGCGTCCATAATTTGTAAAGCTTCCAGGTGGTTCCGATGTACAACCAAGAGAGAGGACCACTCCATCAGTAGGAAGATTGCCTGGCAATCAAGATGTCTGGTGTGAATTAGAAGCAAGATTCGAAAATTAGACCTGTCCAGGCGCATGCAGCACGAGTGGCCACAACTGCGGAACCAAATTCAGCCCAATGCAAGTCACTGAAGCTCAAAGGGGCGTGGTGGCTATAACCACAGAATGCCATCCCTCTGAGGCCATCAGCAACCCGGAGCCCAGAGAACCTCTGATGCTCTGACCTGGCGGCTGCACTGCCACCACCTGACCCTCAATTCTAGGGCCACTTCACTCAACAACCTCATCTTATGGATGGGACAGCGGAATCCAGAGACGTATGGTGATTTCTGTCAGGAATAAAACCTTTGCTCCTGATGTCTTGGGAAATGGAGAATCACAAGGAAACCACCAACTTTTCAGAGTGGGCCTGTGGGTGGTCCATACCCGGTTCTCTCCTGGTACATTCCTGCTGAGAGGACACTTGTCCTTGGAACCTGAGGCTATCAGGGGCTGTAACGGGCAGCCAGGCTGGGTCGAGGCAGCCAGGTCTTTTCTGAAAATGACCTTCGGCTGACCAGTCCTAGGCAGCCCCAGACCACAGGAAGCTCTGGTGGCCAGACCAGCTGTGGGTGACCCAGAGGGGCAAGTGTACTTCTCATCCCAACAGAACTTTCTTCACAAGGGTCTAAGAACAGCCTGGTCCTCTGGGGTCTCCTAACTTGGCAAACTGTTAGGACCCATGAGACAACCTGAACCCAAGATACCTCCTGTTTATTTTCAGCAACTGCACGCATGTGCTCAGACCACTGCTTTCGTGGAGCTTCCATTCTAGCGGGAGAAGACAGAAAACCAAACTCATGCATAAGCACCATATTGTGTTTAGGGTGGTTATAAGAATGCTGAGTAACAAATCTTATAATTCATAAGCTCATTTCCTGTTCCAAGGTCTTCTCATGTGAATTTATCTTTTAAACGATGGTGCTGCCCCACCCATAGGTTTGTGCAGGGTTCTTGGCCACACACAGCAGGGGGACTGAACACTGAGTGTCCTTCCCCTCACAGCCTAGTTGGGGAGGAAGGGGTGAGCCTGTGGAGCAATGGCAGGGCCACACAGGACTGTCCACCACAAACACTTCCTGAACAACTGCCATGAGTGAGGCATGCTGGGCGATAGCTGTGTGTGTGGGGTCGATGCTACTACCCCCCAGTTTATAATCCAAGGGGAAGACTAGGTATCAGGAAATAATAAAGCACACAAGGGGAGGTACATCACTACGTATTAGTGCTGTTATGTGTAGGTCTTAATGGGCTATGGCCTTGTCCCCAAGGAGCTCACAGTCTAATTAGGGCAATAGGAGTATCTATGTGTCTCGGCATCAGTCTATCCATTTGTGTTTATTTATGACAAGTAACTAGGACTTCAGCAAAGAGCTGAGTCACGGAGTCAATGGAGCTGGCCAGATGGCAGAGAAAGGAAGAGGGGTGAGGGTGGTCAGATGGAGACAGGGAAGAGGGAGTGAGCACATTTCCACCAGTGACTTCAGCTTGATGCAAGAAGGTGGGGAGAAGACTGTGGTGATAGAGGGAAGGTCTGGTCGGGTCACACTCGCCATGCAGGATGGAGATAAATGATGGGGGTCCATGGATCTGAGCCTGTGCAGCGCCTCCCATTGGACATGCAGGTACACAGAGCCCTGGGAGGAAGATGAGGGACTGAGTCACGGGTCTCTACCGCAGGAAAAAGCTCACGTACATGCTGTCTGCTCACCCTGCACCTCTTCCCCAGTGTGGGCCCTGGACAGCACAGTGAGGACCAGTGACTAAGGCGGGCCTTTCCATCAAGTGGTTTGGAGGTCAGAAGAGATAGTTTTCAAGAGGGCCAGTGGAAATCCATTGGGGCAACAGAAGACTAGACGTTGTTGAGGGTTGTCATGGTGACTCGAAAGTTCGCTGGGATGCTGGAGACCAGCTCTGTAAGGGGCCCAGCCTGGGATTTCACCTCTTCAAGCATCAGTGTCCCCTTCTGCAAGCTACAAAGGCCCATGGCCTCTGAACCTGCAACACATTTTGGTGCTGAAAACCGGGCTTTTAGATGACAGAAAAACGGGTTTTTAGATGACAATAGCCAACTATTGGTGGTCCTGTTAGCAATCCAGAAAGGAAGGCCCTGGTTGGGGGAAGGTGTCCCTGAGGAAGTGACGGCTGAGCTGCGCTAAAAGTTGAGCACAAATAGGTATAAATGAGGAGAGAGGAGGAGAGGGGCTGCCAGATGGGTGGAAGAAGGGAGCAGATCAGGCAGGGCATTGCAGACCGACTACAAGATTTAGGTCTTTATCCCATAAGGACTGGGAAGCCCCTGGGTGATTTTAAGCAGAAGCAGTTGGGTTTTGAAAACACCGCTCTGCCCACCACGTGGAGAAGAGGAAAGTGTGGAACAGAGACCACCTAGAAGACTGATGCTTCTTTACGGGAGGGGCAGAAGAAACGTTCGCCCTCAGGACCTTTGCACTTATTCATCGGGCTTAGAACGGGCTCCCTTTGATCTGCACACTGACTCCCTCTCTGCTGTCAGACCTCTACTCCCATGTCACTTCTCTAGAGAGGTCTCCTTGGGGGGCCACCCCACCCACTATAGCCCTGACCCTCAGTCACCCACCACTACCTGAAATGATTTAGCTTATGTCTGCTGGGGTCAACCCCCGCTCCGACAAGCTTCAGGGGAGCAGGTTCCTGGTCTGCTCGCATCCCATTGAGCTCAGTCCTATTACCAGGCTCCATATTTCTCAGCCACGACTCTCAGGGACAGGAGCTGCTTGCCGGGGAAACGTGGGCAGACACAGCCCCTCCTGGTCTCACAGGCGATGTCCAAGCCTTTGACACAGCATAGGGACGGTCTGGGGGAGGGGGAGAACTGGCAGAAGTATTTCTGCCCCAGGAGGATGGGGTGGGGTGAAGGTTCCTACTGGAGACCACGAGTGGCGGGCCATTAAAGGATTCTGTGGGGGCCTTCCCACGCGGGCCTCGGAACTCCAAGGTAACGCCCCAGAAAAGAAAGAAAGGGGCAGATTGCGGGCCTCACACTCTGCTGGAGGCCCAGCAAACAGAGCAGAGGCGTCCAAGGCCCAAAGCTCTGGCTCCTGAGAGCATCTCAGGGTGTATGTACGCGGTGGGGCGGGAGAGAATTCACCTCCCAGCCTCTAAGCTGGGGGTGGCTGCTGTGGAGACGGCGCCTTGGTAAAGCACCCCTAGTGACACACGTCCCTTATCCGAGCTGCATGGCTGCTTTAAAAAAAAAAAAAAAGCAAGCTTCTGGCATGTTTGGGGGCTGAACGTTCCAGTCTTTGCTGGCAAGAGAACACAAGACCACAGAATGCAGTGATGACAAATAAAGGCCCAGTGAGGCAATGCATCTGTGACAGGTTTATTGTAGAGCTCTGCAGGGGCCTGCCAACTCAGTCCACAGACATGACATTTCAAAGCTTGCCACATTCCATTTGCTCCGCCGGCCTCCCCACCGCTAGCCGTGTGAAACACAGGGCAGCTTCTCCCCGTCCGCCAAGCGTCCACAGCCACAAGTCCAGAGTGTCACTGAACGTTTTGGGAACATGGGAAGTGTATGAAAAGGCTGCTTGCTTTGACACAGGTAGGCCTCCTGCTAAAGGAGAGAACAGATTTGTGTACACACGAAGGACAGGTTTAAAGGTTGTAAGGGAAGCTGTCCAATTTTTTCTCTCTGAAACCCCCAATCTGCAAAAGCCTGTTTTCTGAAAAAGCCCTAAAATGCACACACAACCCACGTGCTGTCTGGGTTTAATGCAACAAAGCAGGAAGCCAGTTAAATGGATTCTGTCATGCTCACCGACCACGCACAAATGCCTTTTCTCTCCAGCAACAACAACAAAGCTAGTAACTGTCCGGGCTTTCTGTCTGGTAGGTGGTATTATTCTCTCTCCACACGTAAATGAGGAAACTGAAGCACTGAGAGGTTAAGCAACTTGCCCACGATCACACACCTACTAAGTGGCAGAGCTGGATTTGCACCCCTGCTCCAAACTGCCATCTTGTATGGCTTCTAGCTTCTATCAGGGCCCAGGATATAGTTACCCTCTCCTCGCCCACCTCCCTCAACTATCTACCTTTAGGAAAATAAAATGTTCCAAAGTTTTAAGAGAATGGAGTCAAATATTACACTGAACTTGTAGATAAACTGTGTTATTATGTACGGCACCATGTTTTGCTGGCAGAGGCGGGAATGGAAATGAGAAGCTCTGGCAACACCTGATCTTAGGGTGGCACAGGGCAAAGGCACCTCTGGCAAGCCTGCGTCTTTGGAAAATCTGCCCGCAGTTGGGGTGGAAAGACGAAAGGTTGAGGAGGCAGCTGCGTCTTGACCTTGTGCAATGGAAAGGTGCAGCAACGAGCGGGGGCCCTTACCCACAGCTCCCACCTCCCCCGGCAAGCCCCACAGTGAGGGAACCACAGGAGGGAGAGGAACGCACTCTCCACTTTTCCACGAATAGTCACTGATTCTGTGGAGGCAGGCAGCTCTGCGGCCCCGGCATAGACAGGGGTATTGTAACATGGAACAACATGACAGAGGACGGGCCAGGGAGGCTGGGAGCTGCCTTTGAGAATGTCACTGTAGCTCCCAGACCCTCCGTGTTCCCAGCTACCAAGGGCAGGGCTGGCCGGTGCCCACTGTTCTCCACTTCATCGAATAATCTGCAGGTGCACCTCGGCACCTACTCTCCCCCATCACGGACCTTGCCCCCACTTTCCTGGTGGGGCCTGGAATGCAACAGAGAAGACCGCATGCAAGACTGTGACGGGGACCAAGAGGGGAAGGGACAACATGGGACACAGAAGGGGAATCGAGTTCTTCGATGCTCTGAGTGAAATCGTGTCCTTGATGAGAAATGGCAGGTCCAAAGTGCCTTTCCCTCCTGAGTCAGTCAGGAGAAACTACTCCACAGTAGGATAGGTCCAACATGATGCCCTCAAAGGGATACTTCCTCTTAGGAGGCTTGGAACATCAACTGACACTATGTGCCAAGAATACGTGGAAAGAGCAGCTGTCCGCATCTGCCAGAATCTTCTACAGAATGACATTCATCTGCTTGCTGGCTCTACTGTGACCTCACCATTTACCCTGCTGTTACCTGTTACTACACTATAGACACAGGCATGTAAATCACCTGTACATTACTCTCTCTCTCTCTCTCTCTCTCTCTCACACACACACACACACACACAAACACATGCCCAGCTTGTTGACAGCACAAAACATGGTAGCTTAACAGCAAATTGCACTGACTTAATTTTATAACTGAGTCTCATTTTTGTAAAAAAACGAATCTTAAAAGTTTTGTGACTCAAGTTATATCATTTAAAAATGCCTGAGGAGTTTTCCATTTGAAGAATGGAAACTTCCTGAGGCAATGCAAACCTTTGATACAGAATAACTACACACCAGGAAACATTCCAGCAGTCTTTTATGTGTGGTGTTTTCTTAAAGAAAGGCCCAAGAGAACTCTGGCTGAAGTGAAATATTCACATATAGCTGTTGTAATCTTTGACCTTACTAGGTTTCCTGATCCTACCAGATCCAAAAAATCAGACATTTTGAAAAAGGGGAGATTTTTTTCTATGCATTTTGGAACTGCTGGCATTCAATATAATTACCACAAAAATTCTCTTGGGTATTTTTGGAACTATAAAGAATGAATCGAATTAACTTATGATTTTTGCTAGAATTAAAAAATGACTATTCACTTTCTCTCAGAAATGACTTTCAATTTCCCGGAAGCAGGACTGACTGATTTGTTAGGCCTGTTCCTCAAATCAGATCTGGAGGGGTGGGTGCTTCCCCCTCCCCACGCTGGAGTGAAGACCTGACCCAGACGATGGTGGTGACACCCTGGCATCCTTGGTCGTCTCCTGCATAGACCAAATAAGCAAGAGATTCGACGAGCAGCCCTTTCCAAGGGTATTGTTGCTTTTGGGAAGCTCACATCTAAAAGGAAACTGGAGAGACATGTTGGTTTCCTCTCTGAGGCTGATGCCGTTAGAGTGTGCCAGGAACTGAACTCCCGTGCCTCCTTCACATTCATGAATCACTGGACCCAGGCCTTCAACAGGCATTTGAAGGCCCTAACCTACTATGTGCCAAGCGATCACATATATTAGGTTGAACCACAGAAACTGCAGTTTTGTAGTTTAGGAAATAGGAATATTAGCAATTTCATACGGTTAAACCTACTACTTAGGAAGGTTCATACGGTTAAACCTACTACTTAGGAAGGTTTTCCTAAGCTAGTGTTACTAGGTTTTCCTTCTGATGGTATCAAAGAAGGTGTAGAGAACCGAGTCACCATTTACTATGGGAGTCCGGGTTCTCTTCCAGAAGCTGGATAGGTTTCCCCCAGACATGTCATGGTGTGACACCCTGCATGCTTCCGCTAGACCAGCTTCTCCCAGACACCTCTAATGCAGAGGCAGTCTGGGGTTTGGGTCCCTGGGCCTCTACTCCTTTCCTTCCATTCCTGGGCCCTGCCTCCACCCCCCACTCTCCCCGACCCCCCACCGTGTGGACACCAGTCTTAGGAAAGCAATTCAAAACTGCAAAAGGAAGGCGATCTCATTTGCTCTCTTCTTGGCCATATGCCACTGGAACAAAACTGTACCCAAAGTTCAGCTGCAAATGTATTCGCGCAGGCAAATCAACAGCAATCATGACATTAAATGATATAATGACCAATTAATTGTGTTTAACAAATAGCTAAAAAAAAAAAACCACAAAAAAAAAACCCCACAAAACACTGATATCTTTAAACTCTGGGGCCAAAGGAGATAACCAGTATCTCTTCACTAATTTAATTAGAATTAGATGTGTTCTCTCCATGCTATTCAACTTTTTGTTAACCAGATTCTCTGATAACATGACTAAAAAATTTAATCCAGTACCAAATTACAGAGTATGAGGAATAACCAAGAAGAATAAGGTCAAGTTTAAAATACAAAATCAAGGTTCTGGGACACTTTATGTGCAGATACATGGTATGTACTTATTAAATGATTAAGTTTACTCAACGGTAGTTGCCAGAACACCCTCAGCAGCCCTCAACAGGGCAGCCTTTTTGGCCATGAGCAACCAGGCGAATATTAACCACAGTGGCCAGAGGTGAGACCAGGGTTTCTCAATCGTGGTACTGGTCACCACCATCTGGGGCCACAGAAGTCTTTGTTGCAGGGGATTGTCCTGTGCACTGTACAAAGTTCAGCAGCATCTCTGGCCTCCACCCACTAGATGGCAGTAGACTTACTCTCTGGTTGAGGGCACTAGGTCAGATGGCTACTCTACAATCAAATGCAAGCTGAATGGTATGTGTGGGGGCAAGAGTAGTTTCCTAGGAGAACCACCTGTGTCAGCTTCACAAGCCAGAGGAAAGCCTAGAGGAATGGCCTATAGACACGGTATTATCGAGAGGAAGAGTTATATGTAGTAGTAGAGAGCAGTACCCACCTTGACAATTGTATCCCTTCTAGCCAAACTCAAGGCTGGAGAAGAAACACTGGCTGATACAGGTGAAGGGGTCCTGGGCAAGAGATGGGGCTTATGGTCTCGATCATTGCTCCATGACAGAGTGGACTGGGGGACAGTGACGGCGATCTCTCTGCCCATGTCTGGGCCTTTGCATGACACCTCTGCCTAGAATAACCACTTCTCTTCTCATTTCATGTGGATCCTACTTGTCCTTCATGTCTCAGCTTAAATCTCACTTTCTCCAGGAAGGGCTCTCCCTGCCCCACTGCTCTGGATGTCTTGCTCAGTGGGGCCTTGCGTCCCGATTCTCCTAGAACCTCTTCAATTCGCAACACACCACATATATTGATATTCACTGCAGCAGTTTGGTTTTCTGCTGGTTCGTCCCACTAGAGTACGAACTGCATGAAGACAGAGACCCTGTCTCTCCTGACTACGCAGCATGCTTCCCCAGAACCCAGCGGAGCACCCACACCCGTAGACGTCTTCCCCCAAATATTTGCTGTATTCCACTGAGTGGCAGGGGAGGACCAATAGCGAAGTTCATGGACGGAATCAAGCACATGGTCATTATAGCAAAGTTTCATCAATGTGTACACTGCTTTATTGCTGCCAAGGCGACAAGACTGGAGTGTGTGAGGCAGAAATGGATGGCGAACAACAAACAGTATGGAAGGGGTGAAAGTTTCCATCTTTACCCACATATTTTTTGGATGTTCAACAGACCCTTATGATGATACACCTTTTGGACACATGTTTTGTACTCTGAGTCAAATCACACACCTGTCAATGTATCCGTAATATATACCGAAAGTCCAATGAGATAAGTTAATCGCTAAGCTGGGTGGAAGTTCCATCCTTCAAAACCAGTATTCTGAGGGGAAATAGTTTACATATTGATCAGGGAGAGGCGGGTAGCAAGGTGAGAGGGAAGGCCATTCAAATAAGACTCGGTGAGGCTCTCATGACGTCTGTATTTCAAAGAGCACGGGTTGTAATGAGCACGCGGGCAGCAGGCCACCTGCTGACATCTAGTCTGTTTGGTTCCCCGTCACCACTGCCAGTTTCCAACATCAAGCACACAGAGACATTTCCATCTAACTTTTATATGAAGAAATTTAATTATCTATACACGTAACTAATCCAAAAGGTTGTATTACAGTTGTTAAAGCCGCAGGTTTATATATTTATATATTTTACATTCATATCCGTGAAAATACTGAGGCACAAGTGAACAAGAAATCCTCATTCTCCACACCACGTGAGTGGAGAGGGACCTTGACACAAGTGCCAGCACAGGATTCCCAAAGGGAGAGACACACAAACAGGTCACTACGAGTTAAAAAGTCATTAGTACAACTTCTAGATTGTGCTTGAGGCCCCGCCACCCCGTTTCCTGTGCTGTCAGCAATGGGCATTTTTATTGAGAGCTTCCAACTAGTGTTTAAAAGACAAACATGGCTTCAGCTACAGCACATCGAACACATAAACGGACCACGAGCTCCATTTCATATTAATCTGTAGAAATTCCACAGTCTAGTTAAAAAATGTAAACATTGGAAATTAATTGCAGGGAGACTTCTATACATTCTTTCTTGTCAAGAAAATTACTTGTTCAAAATGTGTCATTCCATGAAAAGTAACTGGAATAAAACTTCGTATAACAGCGACTAAGAAGAGATTGTAGGTACTGTTGATCATAACAATCTCGATGGTGTTGTCTACTGATTTATGGTATGAAAACACACAAAATTAAAAACCCAAAACAGAAAACACCAACTCAACCAGATAAATCTGAGACCGAACAAACACAGGTGCTTTCTCATGTGGCTAAAAGGTCACTGTGCAAAATAAACTTAATGCAATATGATTAGAGTATATCGTACAAGGTAATAGCGTTTGCCATGGAAGGAACTAATTTCTTACGTACAGGATGTATTATTACATGCTCAACAAGGTACATCTGAAACACACACACAAGCACAAATCACCTTCTGTTTAATTGGGCTCGTTCTACACGTCTTTAAAACAGATATACTGAACTCCTCTGTACTTCTACAGTAGGGGAAAAACCCAAACTACACAATTGAGTTGATAACACTGGACAAAATGAAAAAAATACATCAAGTTTCAGATCTATGGACATTTGGAACATTTTTTTAATAGCACATGCAGCATTCCTTGATAGTGGGTCTTTTTGCAAAACCAAAATAGCAAAGAAGTAATTTATTGTTTGATTGATTTTATTAAAAGGCTAAAATACATATTTAAAAATAATTTTAAAACTATTGAAAGCACCTGTGCCAAGGTGGGGGTAAGTCAATTGGAGTCACTAGGAAAGCCACAAAAGGACCCACTACCCTGTGTATTTCTGTAATTTTTGCTTCTATCTCTGCAAGTGATAACTCCACATTGCCCTCACATGCAACTAAGGTAAAATGAGGTAAACTGCTCTGCAGTGAGTTCTTCCACTCAGAAGGCAGTAGGTGATCATGCTGGAAGTCACATGATCAAGGCTGCATCTCCCATCATCCCTCTGGGCAGTGATATGGGATAGTGGGTCTCTTTGAGGACTTTCAAGCCTGAGGGGGGGATGGACAACATATGATTCCTAGAAAAAGGAGGAAAACAACACATAAGCAAAACAAAACAATGAGCAAAATTCAAGCTAGGAAAATGAGTCAGGCATGTAAACAGCATGGTGCCAAAATGATTTAAAAAAAAAAAAAAAGGAAAAGGGGGGGAGGGGAGGGAGGGGACATGCTACAGAAGGAATGAAAAAAAACAAAAACAACCCCACAAGATAAAGTCTCGTATTACAGAAGGTCTTCAAAGAGACTGGTGCGAATGCAGCAATGGTCTAGCTTTAAGTTCTGCAAACAAAGCTCAGCAGAATCAGAGCAATGCTGCATGTTTTACCGGAAGGTACCAGAGAGGAGAGGCCACAGAGCCCCACGGCACTTACATTGCTGGCTCGGGTCCATGTCCGTGGTCAGCTTCACATAATTGGATGGGAAGAGCCCCACTTGGCCACTGACTTCTCCTTTCCACCAGTCAGGGTCCTCCCTGTTGAGGACGTTGATGAGCTGGCCCTTGTTGAAGGCCAGCTCGTCGTCGTTCTGCGCGGTGTAATCGTACATCCCGATCACCTGGCACACTGCAGGAGACAGGGCCGGGTGAGCAGCTGCGCGCCTGCGCAGCACGTGGGCCGGGCAACGCGGGGGGCATGACACTCGCAGGGATGCTTTTTGTCCTTTCCGAAGAGGATAAAGGGACGCGGAGGCGCTCGGATGAGCTTTGTATAGTGTGGGCGGTAGAGGAGGACACGAAGGATTAAAAACCAAGACAGCGGCAAGAATTCCACACGAAGGCTTTAGCGGTTTTTTTTTTTTTTTTTTACAATATCTTCCTCTTTTTCATGTTTACTTGTCAGGAGAACATTTACAGTGATAACTGAATGCTTCCGTGGAATCGTTTCTAAATTTGGGTGCAGTGGAACGCCTGTAAAAAGCTGACTCTGAAAGATTGGCCCAACTGTACAGGATAGCTGTGTATGGTGGACACTTGACCATAGTTTTTGTTTTTGTTTTTTAAGGTGACCTCCAAAAATTCCTACTCTTAGTGAAGAGTAAAATCAACTATTTCATTCCCTGCATTTTTGCGGCTCAAAATTTTGTCTCAAAGAAATTTCCACATTTAAGAACAAGTTTTCTTTCCTCATTTTCCCTCAGACCTACAGGAGGTTAAATTATTTTCATTCCCTAGCATTTTTTACACTTCCGATAAGTCTGCACAGTGAGGTTGTACCCCAATTCATCTTTCTTAACCAACCTATATATAGGTTTAGGCTTTTCAAATTCGCCAGCTAATTCAGTCACGTCAGCAAATTATTTCTGTGGGTTTCAACCAACCTGATGAAGGGGACACAGGCCAGGCCTCCCCAAGGGAGAGGAGATCCAGCTGGCACCCCACCCCTCTGCCTGCACGAGGCCACAGCTCAAGCAAAGAGGCCCAGCTGGGGTCGGGAATCAGTCACACAATTTGCCAATCCTTTCATTTCTTGCAAAGGCTGCCAAGTTTTAATCTTATTCCACTGGGGATGCACAGCACAGACATTTAACCACAGGTACTGGAACGAAAATTCTGCAGTTTCCACAAATGCCACCCATGAATTGGTGGCTTAACGACCTAAAGCAGAATTCTGCCCCCCTAACCTCACCCATCTCAAATATTACCGAAGCATCTACTTTGGTCTCTTCGATCAGAAAACAGCCAGCCGGCTCAGCTGCAGTGCCCTCTGTTCCTTTCAGTCCTTTAGGAGTGTGTATGTAACATCCTGCCCATTAAGTGAAGCCCCTCTGTTCACAGGAAATGTCACAGGGGAGTTATTTTAGTCTTCAGTGAGCAGCACGCCACCACCAACAGACCCCCGTGGCCTCCAGCTCCATCTCCTGACCTATTTAGACCCCAGCCATTTATTTTTAGAAGTCCCTTTTTGTCCCCTCACCCCCCCGAGCCCAAATCCTAATTTAAATAGCTGGAAGGAAATCAAGAGAAAAAGCTGGCTTTAATGCCACAGCATTCACAACTCCCTTCGGAAGCGAGTTCCAACAAGGGCTCTGTTGTACCCAGCACAGCAAAGCTGCTGAGATTTTGGTCCTTTTGAAAAACATATTCCATATCACATTAGTTGGGTGTCAGTCCCAGCAAGTAAAAGAAGCCCCTGCAGCAGAAAAACAATCTAAGCTACTTCATGAGAAAACTGAGTGGAAAGACTAACATGACATGCAGGCCATTTTCCAAGTAGAGATGAAAAACCGCTTACCTGCCGGGAATGCCGTTGGCTTAGGGGGCTCGGTTGGAGTGATTTTGCTCGTCCCAGGGCTTAAAAGTTTTACATAATTAGCAGGAAACCAGCCTATCTGGCGCTTTTTCCCACGTGCCTAGTAAAAAAATAATAATTATATCAAATGTTTAAAAGGTTCATGTTCTTTCACGGTACAGTTTGCTTTGTAACAGCACTCATACAAGGTTTGCACATACCTGGAAAACGCATTAACAGTAGAATCTATGGATTACTATGCTACAGAATGAAAACACTATAGCTAAAATTCTAATTGTGGGTGTCACTGGTCAGCAAAGCCTGAAATGTTTTTGCATGGGCGGGATTGTATGGGTCACAATTCAGAGCATAAAGCAGTACATACAGGATCAAACACTGCTCATGTAATGTCAGTTCTCAGCTGCTAATTTCAGGTAATGTAAGATTGTGGCTATGTGGATTTTAGGAATAATCATAGCAGTCAACACTCATTGGGTGCTTTTCATGAGCCAGGCCTGTGCTAAGCATCTTATATGCATTTATCTGCATAATTCCAAAAGTATAATACTTTACTGTTCCCATTTCCCAGATAAAGAAAACGAGGCTCAGAAAAGTTAAGTGACAGTCCCAAGGTTACAGGCTAGTTAGTGGCAAGCCAAGATTCACACTCATGTCTGTACTCTTCTTATTGATAATAGACAACTGTAGATACAAGATATATACATGCAATATACATAGAACACAAGGAGTCTAAACTTGACATTGTTTTCAAAAAGTATCAGGCCTACATGATGGGTACAGTCACATTTTTAAGTTTTCACTTCCATTCCTTTCTCCTTCACTTTGACCTAATTCAACACAAGATCCATTTATTAAGTGTTTACATGCCAAGTACTGCTGGAAAGGGTTAGTATATGACACAGACGAACATATAAAGTTGGTAAGCCAAGACTTACAATCATGGCACAACTCTATGAGATGCAAGAGACTCTCGTTAGGAATCATGAGAAGTGCTATGATTACCCTTGTACGTTCCACCAGGAACAGAGAAGTCAAAACAATTTACACATACACACACTCTCACACTCTAGAAGCAAGGTACTAATAAAAAAATAGTTGCTTTTGGGAACAGGTGGGAGACATTTGAATCCCTTTTTGTAACTTTTGAATTTTAAACCATGTGAAAATATTACCTATTCCAAAAGGACATAGGATATAAAGAATATAAAATTAAGAGAAAAGGAAACTCCCGCCACCTTACCTCTGCTCTCCCGTCTGCCACTATATCAAGGATACTTCTGGTTTCTTTTAGAACACAGATCACATTTCCCTTTCCTTGCGGTCTGATAGACTTCATGCCCTTGGCTCAAGGACTAAAAGCTTCTATTTTCACAGTGAATTCGCCAATGATTGAAGCCACTCCTTTACCAGTTCCCACATGCTTTATCTATCTTGAATATGCCACAAGGCTCACAATGGTACCCCCTTCCCCACCCCTGCAGTTTCACAAGGGCAGAACAGAGCTCACTGGCAATTTCTTCATTTGTGTATCCACAATGAGAAACACTGGTTAAAGCACCAGACGGCCTCCTGAGCATGGCAATTCACCCACTTTATTGTGGAGTCCAAGACCCCTTCAAAACTCTCTTTTGAACAAGGTACTAGGAGTGTGAGGACAAAAAAACGTGGTTGCTGCCTTCAAGGAGCTGATAACCAACATGCGGAAATAAGAAATATTCACGGAAAGCTAATAATAATGTCAGCATCAATATTAAACATCAAGAGTGGTACAGGCATCAGAGTTCAGGGGAAGGAGATGTCATTTCTGGTGGGCTGGTCAAAGAAAGCTTCCGGAAGCAGTGGCACTTGGCCAGCTCTTGAGGATGAGGGAGAGGTCAGAGACCACCCCTTGGGGAGACGTATTATGAGTAAAGGCAGTGAGGCATGAGAGTCCAGGGGAGTTAGCTTGTTTTCCAGACAGCAAATCACCAAAGGAAGCTGGAGGGGAGATGTCACTGACAAGTGGTAAGACCGCTAAGAGGTATGGCTGAGACGAGAAGAGTGGCACCTGTGGGACACCCTCACGGCAGCCTGAGGAGTCACTCAAGTCTTTACAACGGGAAAGGGACATACATAGAGCAGAAGACCTACTAGGTGATGACAGCCAACTCTCCACAGGGAATGCGACCCACAGGTCTGAGGAGGGCCTCTCCCTATCCAGCAAAGGAACAGACACATTAAAGGGGAGGAGACCTTAGGACTCAGGTCATATCCCCGAGCTAGGAAGCTCTATCTGGTCAGACAGGGTTTTTATGGGTGCCCACCAGCGAGCTCCCCAGGGCAAGTTTCATCTTTGGCTTCACTCGAGGCTATGCCTTCCATTCCAGCCAAGATGCATTTCTTTAGTCCACTGGCCCACTCTTCACTCTTAAGGCACTTTATTTTTTAATTAATTGTCCCGTATGCACAGAAAGGTACTGTATTTCTTCAGCTTACCACAGTATAGATTTTCCTCTCCTTGACCAAGGTTTGCATCAACAAAATGGTGAACTGAGGACGGATAGATGGGGACATGGACACACGGACACACACACACACACACACACACACACATTCACACATGGAAATTAAAATGTTGTGAGGTACAGATGTGGCTTTGAACACACGCACACCTGCTATTGTACCACACCTTCTGATGCCCCCGTGGAAAGCGCCGATTCTGTAATGCCGTGACACTTAATGATAACTTCTATGCAGGTATTCCTCATCATGAATTCTCACTATCCCAACACTCACTATCTGACTCAGGAACCAATAGATTTGGATAAATCTTCAGAAGAATCCTTAGCTCTCACAATTCTACTACTGGATGTCCAAAGCTTAGGAACCAAACAGATTTGGATAATATGGAATCTGTCGCTCACTGTCCAAACTCAGGATTACTTTGCAATGAAACTGCATCCCTTTGAGATTTTGCATATTCAAATTTGGACAGAGAATTTCAAACAAACAGAAAAGACACTAACTTGCAGCTCTCCTTCCCACCATCCACCTGGGTTCTTTTTTCGGATCAAAATCAGCTGACCAGGGGCCAGGGTAAGCTGCTCGGGACCCGTCGCGGTATACGAAGCAATAACCTGGGCGATTTCTGAAAAACAAGATCCAACATCGTGGGGTACTGTTATAGTCAAGAGAAGAAAATTCTAAGAAGACACAGTCACCCCCCAGGTTCATAGATCACCATCATCAAAGCCAGTCTACTAGGCTAGTTTTCTGCTAAATGAAGTAGGCTCACTCAATTGTGCCCCCATCCCACGGCCTACATCACAAAACAGCATTCAAGGGCTTGGTTGACCTTTTGATTCGGTCCAGCCTGCTCTAGGACCCTCCACATCATCTCTCAGAACTTACTTACCAACTTCCCTCCACGAACTCTCCCTCCTTCCCCAATTCCTGCACCTTCTGTCTCAGCCCTTCCCACTATGACTGTAAACACCCTGATGCACACAGCTGCGCCCCATTCATCTGCCCCCCACAGCTCTCAGCATATAGTGCACTCAAGGATGGTGAAGTGAATAAAGGAACACAAGTGACGCTCTTCCACCTGCCAAGTACAGGAGAAAGAGAAATTCCGTTTCTCTCAGACAACCTTGGGAGCATGGTACTAGCTGATGTACATTGTGGCTTTAGACTCTCACCCCGCCCAAGGGACCAGTTTCTTTGCAGCTCACATTTTGAGGGTGATCCCTGAATATCAGGTCGGAATCATGTCAATGTGAGTTTGCTTCTTTTTATTTTGAGTTAAAGGAGGAACCTGGGGTTAAGATGGGAATTTTATGCAAAAACAATTGAGCACAGAAAAAAATGTAAATAGTTCTGTACTTTTCCTGAATGTTAAAAAAAATCTCATGGGAAAAATTCCAGCAGTACCACAGACTAGGCTCTGAAGAGTACAGGAGGTCGAGTATGAAAAGACAAAAGCCTTCTCTGACTCAATTCTGGCGTACCTGCAGCGACTGCTTTCTGAACTTCTAGAAGCAATACAGAACAAACTGTTCTATTCCTCTACCCTCTCTCCCCATCACAATCGTGCTTGAAAGAAAGGAGGAATGAAGTCAAGAAAGAAAGAAAAGAGGTACAAAGGCCCCATCCTCTGACAGTACTTCCTAGTTCTCTAGAGGGACATGAGCTCCTGCCCCCCCCCCCGGGCCGCACCCCCCGTTACCCTGATCTACAGTCAGTGCTGGGCACCGGGCTCGGAGCGCAGGCTGTCATGGTGCCAGCCTAGCCCTGCCAGACGCTTCAGAGAGCTCAGGGGAAGCGAGACAGCGCGCAGCTTTCATATGTATATACCCTGGCTCTGCTGAGAACTCAGGCTGGGACATCTGTGCTAGGGACAGGCGTTCTCCCCTAAAGCACCAAGGACTAGCTCCAGAGTCCAAGAGTTTCTGGTGGGGACAAAGTCCAGATCAGTAACCTATTTGGCCTCAGATATTTCACTCCTCAAAGGACCTGGCACGTGTGGCCAGCGAGCGGCCCCAGCATTTTTTCCTGGCTCTGGCGTCCCCGAGCAGCTCGCTGGTTTCAGTGCAAAGTTAAGCCCACTGGACCCTGTGGAACAACAACTCAAAATGCAGACCACTCACACTTAAGACAGATTCGACCCTGGTGGTCCGAGTCTGACTAAAACCCTACGACAACCAGAAAGCCCACTTTTCCTTGCCAGATAAGCCCATTTGGAGCTGAGAACCACATACAGATACACAAATAAATCCCTCGCTTGGCGTAGCGGTGACTCTTTCAACCTATAATTTCCTGGGGCTATCATAGCAAAAAAGCTCCAATGACCTAGATGAGGAAGACGTGCCACACAAACCATAGGATTCACATCTGCTTCTCTCTTTCATGCTTCTATTTATAGAACATGTGATTTTGTTTAAATAAACAAAAACACTGAATTCAGAGGGATGACTATGATCTTGTACCTTCAATATGCACCTGAGGAAAACCACCCGGTAGCTTCCAAACTAACGGGACCTACACTCTGATAATAATAATGACTCTTGCTCCTCTGATCTCCACTATTTATGGCCTGGGGGTGAACGTGTGTCGGGAAAGGTAAAAGGGCTTCCGGAGCCTAACGAGAGGATGACTGAACAGCAGCCCACCCCAAATCTTATGCCCCCCGCCATCTTGCCTGGTTCTTCACTGCCCGAGGGAACACTGTCCCATGTGGGAAGCAACAGCCATATCTCATAACCATGTACACATTATTTGGGGATTCCAAGGAAAGGATCTACTGCGTCCACCACTCTTAGGAAAGACTCTTTTGTCTTTTTGTTTGTTTTTTAAGCTTCTGGCCTTCATAAACAAAAATTGGGAGCAACTATCAATTACATTCAAAACATTGAAAAATAAGCATCAGGGTTTGTAACTTACCAGGTTTTTTTCCTAAACTCCCTGTTTTCCCAGCAGTTCCAGAGCCCTTAAAACAGAGCAAAAGGTCTCATTTGCATACTGCAGAGTTTTCATCATGCAACTTAAAAAATGATTAGTGATGACACACACCCACGTGCGCCCCTGAATCCCCCTTTTCATTCTGGGGAACACAGCAGCACTATATCTCCTGAGACAGGATGTGCATCAGGAAAACACGGGACAAAGTAAGTCTTTTAAAACATGCAGCTTTACTCTCTTTGCTAGAGAAAACTTAGCAAAGTAGGTGGTACTGTAGGGTCCCAGGGGCTCAAGTACTAAGTAGCAAAGGCACATCCCGTCCCGGGTCAAATCAAATGGGGTGCCACGCTAGTTGGACTATTAGTCTATGCCCTAAAAACTAAGCTCATGCTTTATGTTCAAATGGTTAATTATTAGTTTACATATAAAAAGTACCGACACCCATGAGCACAACACCCAGATTTAATACATGAAAATATTAATATTTTGCTACATTTGCTTTAGAACTTTTTTTTTAAAGAACTAAAACAGTACAGTGGCCATTCAAACACCCCCTCCCCCATTCTATTCACCTCTTTATCCAAAGAGGCAGCTACTCTCCTGTGTATCCTTTCTACTCAAATCTTAAGCTGTTTAAACACTGAGTTTCTCTGTCCATGCTGGATGCACAATCCATAAAAGCAGAACATATTTTTTTCCAACTATTAAGTGTTTCAAAAGTGCTCTGGAGTTGAATTCCTTCATGGATACTCATGGAATTTTAAACCAGCTGAGTAAGCCAACAGAGAACTTGAGTCAGGACAGAGGCCTGGCTGAAATCTGTCATTCTAAAATGCTTTATTCTGAATTAATTTTCACCCTCCAGTCCCTATCTTGCAGTACATTAAATATTCCAATTAAAAGAAAAGTCTCAATAAACAAAATGAGAGTTACTGTAAGAATAAAAATATGTAGTTTATCTACCAGGAACCCAACTCATCATAGTTCCTTTATTTTGGTTACTGAAATTTCACAACCATTTACCAGGGCAAGTTTGGGTTAAAATTTTCACTCTGATAATGCTTTCTGTATTAATAAACAAAGTTATACAATACCAATCTCCCTTGCTGCTTTTATAGGCTGCGTATCAAAATAAAGGAATGCTAATGAAACAAGAGTCCAAATGGCCAGTCACATTCCCAGTACAGTCTGCTAATATATGCTCCCTATATTCCATAAAAAGAACAAAGCAATTGGCAATATCATCGTAGCTTCAGTGTGCTCCCTGTTAAATATCACAGCCAGCACCTCAGCTAAGACATACTCGGAAGGCCAGGTTCGGACCTGGCATTCCTCAAGAATGCAGTGGCAGAGCTGCCCAGGCTGTGTGCCCAGCCCCTCTCAGACAGAGAAGGGAGGCCAGGGTGGCACAAGCTTTCCTGTACCCCTGGGGCAATTCTGGAATCTGAGGCTGGGTCTGGTTTTTATCTTTGGCAGGATATTTTCCTTATACACTGAACTCTGTGTCTAAGTAGGGTGAAAGAGCTGACCTTTTAGATTTTTTTTCATTATTATGAAATAACGTAGCTAAATGTCCCAAACCTTTAGCACTGCTAGTTCTTCTGTGGCTAATAATTTAAGACTACGGTTAAGAAAACACCTTATAGCTCAGCTTACCTTTAAAAAATGTCACAGTGTATTTTTTTTTTTAACTTACTGACTTCAGATGGCTTTTTATAGAAATCTACATATAATTTATTAAAATTGAAGTGATGGCTTTTGTGTTTTAACTGATCCAAAAGGTAAAGTCACTTTAAGAGTTTTCATGCCTGGTAGCAGAAATCGAGTTTAATGTTTCCCCCACCCCTTGAAAAAACATCTGCATAATTCTTATTGAATCCAACTGGCCGGCATGGAGAAGAATTTAATTCCCTCTCTCCAAGTCTGCAGAGGACAATTTGCTGGCTGTCTTACAGGGGAGGTACTTTCTTCCTGGCTTCTGCCAGATTCTCCAAGGGTAGGCAGACTTCTGCAAATCCTATCAGGGGAGTTTCAGCGAGCTGTTCTCAAGACCACAGCATGGGAAAACAAGGAAACAAAAACAACAATAAAGATGCTCCCTAAAAAAACAAACCCATGCAAAATGAACTATTCTGAGAACTGCAGGGAAGGTGAGAAGGTCGGTGGCAGTAGTGTAGCATGTCACAGGCCCAGCTCGCTCCCAGAGGCCCCTGTGGAGGGGCCCAAGCTGCACCCTCCTACCGGCATTCAAATGAGAGGAGCCCTATCCATTTGTTTACACCTGAGGAAGTGGCTTCTCTAGGCGCTTTACCAGCCTCTTCTCTCTGTGCCTAGGAGGTATGAGGAGAAAGAACAGAACTGCGACCTGACTGCCTGTACTTTAAAAAAAAAGAGCCAATTCTTATTGGTTTATTTATGTGCAATGGATCTGTTAAATGACTACATCTATACCCCGAAATTCTCCACTAACTTGAAATTGGCTACTTCGAGATGAGCTCCCATATTCGGTAGGCCCACCCCACCATTTCATTAAACTTGCACTATCTCCAGAGCACATTTTATACAACTGAATTTTTTGAGCCCCATTTAACAACAATGGGAGCCCTTTCTGATTTAGAAGGATAACAGCATTTAAAATAATTTCAGACCCTTATCAATGGAGATACTAAGGCCTCGCCAAAAGTGTACCAATCCCTTAGACCTTGTACCTTCCTACTGCGTAGGCAAACATATAAATTTGAGAACCTCTCTATAGCCCAATATTCTGGGGCCAGTATCCCCAAAATACTTTTGTCTACATGGGCAAAATCCTGCTGTGTATCTTTCTTGGGGTGTCCCAATTCAGTGACCATGAAGACCTCATCAAGAACATTTACTCCAAAAAAAAAAAAAAAAAGAAAAAAACAAAAACATTTACTCCAAATCCTAAGTCAGTTACACGCAGGAATAGAGATGAATATTGAACATTATCCCAGCTGATACAGCGCAGCCTCCGCTCTGCCCCGGGGAGTTCTTCTGCGGGTGGGAAGCCAAGGCTTACCCTGCAGCACCAAATGACAAGTTCAAACAATTACAGGTCACACTGTATTGGCTGTCACATTCCAGGACTTAGCAAAACCCAACAAAGTGTTCCACCTTCAAACGTGTGAAGAGAATCACTGCACAGACAGGGAGAGGAAGCAGTTAATGTGGGTTTACCTCTGAATCTTTAAGCCTCACATAGTTAGATGGGAAGACTCCGGACTTGTCGCCCACTGTTCCTGTCCACCAGTCACCATCTTTCTTGGTAACCAAAATCACATCCCCTTGCTGAAAGGTTAAATCGCCTTGCTCAGAACTCTCGTAAGTGTACATGGCAATAAATTCTGGTGGGGAGAAATATCGAGATACGGAGAGAGCTTGATTGTTGACAGAAATCCCAGACAGCTTTGCAAAAGCAAGTTTATGAATAAGGGAGTTAGGATAATAAGACCCATTCCCGAGAAAGGCTAGTCATGGATAAAATATGGCGTTGCAGAATACCCTGGGCTCCAAATTCTCCAACAGCACATAAAAATTCAGTAACTGCAGCCAGGGAGACAATTCCTGGGAAGGAAGACCCAGCCACAGGAACACAAAAACCCAGCTGCGCGCCTACCAACACTGAGTACCACCAAGAGTGATCTACAATTTAACATCATGATTTCTTTTTAAAATGAAAATGGTTTTCCCATTTATAACTAACATTTACTGAGCAGCCGTGCTGTGCTGAGCACGGGGTTAGATGCAGTGACTTGCAGGCTTCCGGTCTGCACATCAAATATCTGTATTTCAGTTTGGAGGGTACCAAGTCACGATTTTAGAAAATGTTTAGATACAGTACACCCTGTATGTAAATTAAGTAAGACACAGTTTTCATTACTCAAGTGCCTGAGTGAAAACTTATGCCCTACTATGACATATACACAGATGGTAGGAAGCTGTTGGAACAGAAAATAAAAAATATATGTTATTTTGTTAAAAATGGGCTTCTACTTGTGATTCAAATGCATAAACTGGTAGAGTGGGCTGACAATGAAAGCCAATCCCAGGAAATCATCAAGCCTTTTTGAACAAGTTGAAAAGACAAATCACAGTTTTGTACATTTTATTATTCATGTAATTTCCTCTTACGAATAAGAACTAATGTTCTTCACTGTCTTGAATGTGAAGGCTGTGCATTCCAGAGGAAATTCTTCTTTTTAATTATAAGCAGCTGATTTTACTACGGCTTAGAAACCAACTCACATGCTCAGAAAGATCACTAGACACAAAATTCGAGACACTACACTGGGGACAGGATAAAGATGTACAGAAAGATGCACCTAAGCTTTTTTCCCCACCTTTTCTCCGTTTTATCCTAGGCCTTTGTGTAATTTTTGAAAAGCAATAAAAAAACACCATTGACCGAAAAGTTCATTTTTCTGTATGCTTCTCACTAAAACTTCAGTGCAGAGCCTAAGGTTAACAGACAGAAATTTAGTATGGAGGAATCCTTTGGCTAATTGTAAGCGCCTCTGCAGGGGGCACTAGTGAAAGCTACAACAAACACAAAAAGAACACAAAACCCCCCATGGCTTGTGCTAATGTGTGCAGCTCTGCCATGTGGGGGGCTCTCCAAGGCTGCCTGGGCTGCCGGTCAGCGCTGACCCGGAGGAGGCAGGAGGCCGGGGCCAGCACGACTACTGGTGAGTGAGTGCCTGCCCTCAGCAGACACAAGGTCACCCAAACGGGCCAGGGAGAACAGAAGACTCTCTGTGTTTGGCCCTCCAGGGCTGGTAACACACACCTCCACAGTTAAAACTGGAAAAATTATTTCCCACACAAGGAAATCAGAGCTTGGCAGCTTTCATAAGGACGTTCTTTTTCTGTTAATACATTCCTTTTCTTGATTTCTCAATATTGTGACCCTCCCTTTTCACTTTGCTCCGTTACTTGTTTCTTAGCTCATGTTTGGCCACTTAGATAGGATCCTTGGCAGTCAGTCGGTCCTGTCCCCGGTGATTCCTACACTCAAAAGTCACTTTCTCAAAAAACGGATCCAAATGTTGAAGGAACTTTCAAAATGCTTAAGAAACTTCAGAAGCATGAACTCCGGCTGAACCCAACACTGCAGTGTGAGACACCAGAGACTGGAAGACTGCGGCTGTACTGGGCCTGCAGCCCTGCCCACAGCAGTCTGGGGCTGCTTCGGGTTTCAGTGAAAGCCTGGAGACGCAGTGGCACCTCACCACGGAGACCCTCCACCAGAGACACGTAACGCAGGGCACTGGCCTTTCCCGAGCCCACATTTTAAGAGCTACTCAAACTGACAATCTGCTTAAACTGGTTTATGGTTTACTTGAAATTTGCTTATGTTTCATGCAGTCTGAATAAGCAGCTCATTAATACTAATGATACTAATACTAATACTAAATAGCTTTTCTCAGAATTTCAGATGCCAGTGTCCTTCCACATCCCTCCAGGGTGCCAGCAATCTTTCCTAATATTTCTAGTATCTAAATCATTTCAAAATGGGTGTAAGAAATGTGCAATCTTTCCTAATATTTCTAATATCGAAATCATGTCAAAATGGGTGTCATAAATGTCAACTAAGATTAGAATTGAACTCTCTTCTGTTGCCCAACTTTATGTGTGTGGTTCCTCTGTGACCTATTTATTGAGGCCTTAAATGTTTCAAAACAAACGTCACGTCCATCAACACCACTGTTAAGTAAGAGAACTCACTGCTTTCTGTGGCTCTATCAATAACCCAGGAAATGAAGCAAAAAGGAAACGAAAGTAGAAGGAATTTACTGAGCTTCATTCTAAAAACTGTACACATGTTATTTCATAATCCTTGTAATAATGTCCTAACTCAAAGGGTGGTTATTACGCCCACTTTACAGACAAGGAAGTTAAGGCATGACCAAAATTACAAGGTTAGTAGGTGAGGGAGCTGGGATATAAGCTTTGGTGCTTGAGAGAGACTTATGGGGCGTGTGGCGGGCCGGTCATCATTGGCCTTATATATACTGACTGCATGTGCTGTGTTTCAAAGAACTTTTTGCCTTGTTCTAACAGTGGATAAAAAAAAGTCATTAAGATGATAAGAATGTGTAAAGAGGACTATGTTAATGACTGTTTTGGTGGTAATAGCAAAAGCTGGATGCAATAAAATGCTGGACTTGTTTAGTGATAGATAAAGTTTTACTGTTATACATAATTAAAACAAAATGATTTTTTACTTGTAAAATTCTTGTTGAAAAAGTACCTTTGTTACTGTGGGTCTGAAATACCATTAAACCTTAATCCTTGCTATCTCCATGGAAATAATTGTTTTAATAATTCCAGTTTTCATATGGCAAGGTTTCTAAGGAACGCAACAATCTCACAATGGCAAACAAACTAAACAAAACATTCTATCCCCCTATAATTTATTCAAGGAACCCATGAAAAATTACTACATAATTGCGTAGACAATTATCTGTTAGCTACAAACACTGTTCAGACTTCTACGTGGAAAACCTGTCTTACTCAGGGAGCACTCTTCAATTAGTACTACCGTGTTTCCCTGAAAATAAGACCTAGTCTTATTTTCTCTAACGCATCTTTTGGAGCAAAAATTAATGTAAGACCAGGTCTTATTTTACTATAATATAAGACCCGGTATAAAATAATATAATATAATACCGGGTCTTATATTAATTTTTGCTCCAAAAGACGCATTAGAGCTGATGGTCCGGCTAGGTCTTATTTTTGGGGAAACATGGTGTGATAATGGCTATAATGAATGTAGAAAAGACATGAGAATTTACCACTAGAGCCTGAATTATGTAAGTTTTGTTCATTTTTAAACTCATGCTATATATTAGCATATAGAATCCTTAGGATTATGTCACAAAGCAAAGACCAGGAAATAAATTAACTATTTGTGTAATAAACACTCAAAATGAAATTTTTAGGCCGAAATAATCTGGTGTGGTTGTTTACATGGAACATAGAAACTGAACTTCTGTTTCATTTGGGGCGGTCCAGATGGCCTGACGTTACTGTGACAGCTTTACTGGACTGTATAGTTATGGCTTCAAAACAAAATACCTATGTATCAGTCAAAGAATAGCAACGCCTACAAGTTAGCTATAAATAAAGATGCTCAGAAAACTTGACCCTCAATGACGATGATGGGCCTGTTTCAAAAGTCAAAGGACTCGTAATCGAATGTAATTAGAAAATTCAGTTTTTATAATCAATATATCTGAGAGTAATTTGAAAGTCTCCATAAAATATTTTGATTTTGTAAAGAGCTAAACTTTTACTTTACCTAAGAGTTTAATATACTTAACATAAATTAATGTAGTCTATTTAAAAGTGAAATCCAATCTCGGTTCAAACATTTGCTGTTTGTATTACATAATTTCCTCGACCCATCTAAAAAACGTAATTTGACTCAGGTTCTCACCTTCTCCCGAAACGGCTGGCTTGGCTGCTGGGGAAGCTACTCTCTTTAGACTAGCCGGACTTTCTGAAGAACCAGAATCCATGCTGAAAAAGGGAGGGGTGGAGTGGGCAGAAAGTATTTTAATTTTTATCTTCAAAAAAAAATCAAACAAACGACATTGATTTTTTTTTAAACTGCTTAACATTTAAAACTTTGAACAATCTACAGATGAAATAGATGCACTTAGTTAAAACAAACGGTTAGGTACAAGAGGCCTGATTCTAAGCTTATATATTTGTTTTTCAGTACTATGTTATGCTGGACAGACAGCCAACGCATTGGTCTATTTCAAAGCAAGACTGACAGATCCTCAGCCAATTATTTCTACTTTTATCTTCTTAAAGCTCATAATTTGTTCTGAACATCAATACAGTTGGAATAATTAGACAACAACCTGGTTAAAGTTCCATGCTATAAGGATCCTAATGAAAAAGATAATTCACTCTTCCAATTACTTCCCCAAATGCCGTCGGCCTCTAAGTATTCATATATATCTGGCACAGTACAGGTACTAAGCTTATGAAGAGAGGCGTAATCTCCAACAAATCCACAAGAATGCTTCAGGTCTCACAGTAGAACTCCCTTTTGCAAAAGTTAATGAAAAGCAAGATATGCTGGCTTCCACAAGGGAGGGGAAAAATGACCATTTATCTGTAAAAGGCTCCCCTCTTGTTGACACATACTCTAATTTTTGCAGTTAAAAGATCCAGAAGACAAAAGAATCCTGCAACTCCTATCTGAATCTGAACCCGTGCAACGTAATTTAATGACTGATATTGTTTTCATCTAATAGAAGCAGATAAACACAAAAATACCTTGTAGATTTCCTTATGGGCCCTGAAATGAGTTTCACGTAAGACTTGGGGAACCAACCCTTCTGACCTTGAACTTCTCCAAACCACCACATGTCTTGCTGTTCCAGGACGGTGATGACATCATTTTTGTTAAAATTTAAATGGTTGTCTTTCTTGGCTCTCCAAGGATACAGGGCTTGTGCCTGGAGCCCCTCCACCTTTTCACCCTTGTGTGGAATAACATAAAGGACCTCTTGTTACTTTGTGATTTGTATCAATTCCGATCACACAAACATTCCTCTTTAATAAGAACAGGGGAGTACACACACAGCCACAGGACCTGCTCAGCGCAGGTGGTTACAGATGCTTCACAGTTTCCCAGTAATTGTTTATTTTCAAAAGTGGAGGTGAAAACCTGCCATTCTACTCATGAGGCCATTGTCTGGCCATCTAGAACTCTCTATGTAAACAAGCCAGGAGGTCATATTTATTCTGTTGCACCTGGCTGTGTGCTTTTTACATTTTGGTTCTATTTTAACTCTCAAGTTGCCCAGGGTACCCCCCGTCCCCCATTTCCAAACTGATCTGGATGTTTAGTGGGAGATTAATCCTGGAGCAGAAATCTTACATAATCCCAAAGGATAATTGACTGACATCTTAGTTCAGGTGGACACAGGAAAACATGCCTTGCATTGGACTCTGCTTGTTTTAGTTCCCTTTTCAGAACAGAGGTTTGGTTAACCTAAATCTATTGTAATCACCATTGAGTGTACATCTACATGCAAGACATTGTGGGGTTACCGAGATAAATAAAATGCCATCTCTGCTTCCCCAAAATAATTTAGGTTAAGACACTTTATTAAAAATTAAAAAAAAATTAAAAAAAAGACACTTTATTAACCATAGAGCATTATAAAAAGGGGACAGTATGATATTACTGCCAAAGAACTCACAATTAATAAGGAAGAAAGAGATACAAACTACTATAAATACCACGTGGCAGAATGAAATATGCTAAGAAGAAGTTCCAGCCATTCACTGTGGGAACAGAGAGAAAAGAGGGATTAATTCTGCCTGAGGGCACCAGGGAAAGCTTCACGGAGGAGGTGGCTTTTGAGCTAGGCCTTGAAGGACGAGCAGCATTTTGACAGCTAGGGCTTCGGAGGAAGGGCAGTCCAGGCCGAGGGCGCAGCACAGGTAAAGGACTAGAGGCGGTACATGGTGAAGGGTCCAGGAAAAGGAGCAGAATCCAGGGGTGCGTGGGGCCTAGTTTCATGTAGGGGTGTAGTATGAGGTGAGGCTGGAAAGGAGGGTGAAGCATTTACTGTCTTTTTAAAAATAACAAAATACCATTATAATAGCTTAAAACATTCCTCAAAAATACAACGTCAAATTTCAATCACATACTTCATAAATGGACATGAACAAAGGATAATGCCCAAAGACAGTTCATTCCGAACAAATTTGTACTTGCCTTCAGAAGACATTTGCATATAGACATTTGTATATTGCATATTGATGATTATGTCTGATATGTGGAGAATTTACGACAGGTCAAACAGTTTCAGCATCCATGTTGATAACTTCTACACCCTGGTCTTCATGGGTTCTCACCTTCTTAAACCTACAACACCCTTATTTCTTCCACTCCATCCACGAGGTCTGACAAGTTCGCGAACTTGTTGCAACGTCGATGCTAACCTTTTCTGATATCAGAGGGATTATTCATTGTGAATTTGTACCAACTGGACAAACAGTTAACCAAGTTTACTTTTTGGAAGTGCTGAAAAGGCTTCGGGAACAAGTTAGACGACCTGAAATTTTCGCCAACAATTCATGGCTCTTGCATCACGACAATGCACCACCAGCTCACACAGCACTGTCTGTGAGGGAGTTTTTAGCCAGTAAACAAATAACTGTATTGGAACACCCTCCCTACTCACCTGATCTGGCCCCCAATGACTTCTTTTTTTACCCGAAGATAAAGGAAATATTGAAAGGAAGACATTTTGATGACATTCAGGAAATCAAGGGTAATACGAAGACAGCTCTGGTGGCCATTCCAGAAAGAGACTTCCAAAATTGCTTTGAAGGGTGGACTAGGCACTGGCATCAGTGCATAGCTTCCCAAGAGGAGTACTTTGAAGGTGACCGTAGTGATATTCAACAATGAGGTATGCAGTACTTTTTCTAGGATGAGTTTGCAAACTTGTCACACCTTGTATACACGCCTTCAAGTTTTCAGAGCTGGGAGGTTTCTCTGAATTTCAAACACCTGCCGGGGACCATCTATTCTTTGTCCCTTTTTTCTTCTCTCGCACTCTCAGAGAACCCCATAAACTCACCACAGGGGCTCTCACAGCTCTTCTGTACTGTCTAATCCTCTCGGCCACTTCCATTTATTTCTCTTCAAGAATGGACCCCATTTCAACTGTGCCCTCAGGAGTATTCCAGAATCTTTTTCCCTGAGAAATCTTCCCTGTAATGCCTTGTCAATCTCTCTGCATAGATTTGCCTGAATAACCCAGCCAGGGGTTGGCCAGACCTTGGACCCTGGGTTTAAATCCCAAGTCTGTCACTTCCTAATTCTGTGACCTTGGGCAATTACTTAATCACTCTAGGCCTCAGTTTCCACATCTATAAAACAGCAATACTTTCTTTAAAAGGCTGTCAAGATAAGATCTATCTATGGTATGATGATGGCAATAATCGTAACAGTGTCGGTAGCTTTTACTGTCATTACTTCAAGTCCCAAACTGTGAAGTGTTGCCACAGAAAGCTAAGACAATGTGCAATGACAATGAGATTCAGGCTAAATTCAGTAGCAATTCTTCGTGCTTTGCTGAATTCCTATTTTGCACACGGTGCAGGCCCTCGGGGTCCCCTCCCACAACTGCTGCCAGTAGCATTATCTGAACTTCTTTCTCTCCTTCATTTTTCTCCAACCTCTCTTCACCAGTCCTCTCCCAGAAGAAAAAAGAATCCTGTCTCTTTTCTGTGCTTTTCACCTTGTTTCTACCTTACACCGATTATATACTCTGGTACCTGGCTTTTTAGTCCCTTTCTCCACTGGCAACATGGTTCGTTCACACCTTTCCCGGCACTCTCCCTCCACCCTGCTCCTTCTCTTTACTTTTATGAGTCTTTTCCCTTCCTCACCAATCATTTCCTCTTTCACCCCTTTGCAATCTGGTTTATCCCACTCTGTTGCAGGTCACAGATACATTCTATATGCCACATTGCATGGTCTCTTCTTTGCCCTGATCACCACCTTTAGTACCATGAGCACCACCACCACCCCTTTCTGGAAATTGCCCCCTCCCTCCTCCACCACTGAGTTACCCCTGAGCAGGAGACACGTGCTAACTGCAGACCTGGGACAGACAAAAAGGAGCAGCTGTAAGAAGCTGCCCTCCCTCCAGCTCACAGAATGCACATGCTCTGTGTACTTTCCACGTCCCCCTACGCCCTCTTTCCTTTGAAGACCTCACACATGTCCTTAGATCTGATCTATGTTCCAGGCAGGACTACTGGATGTCCCATGTTCACCTTAAACATAACACGTCGAAAACCCAGTTCTTCCCTCTAACTAAAAATCAATTTCTCTTTCTGCCTTCTTTGTTTCTCTTTAAGGTCAAATCCTTTTTCTCAATCCCAGACCTCTCCTCTCCTTTTTGCTCCCACAGGCATTGTGACTCCATCCTCTAACTGGTGTCACTGTCCCGACGTCCTCTGCTCGAACTTTCCTGTACATGATTTCCACACGCATCTGCCCGGATCAGAAACTGTCCCTGGTCCCCAAGCCTGCCAGATGGATATTTGCTCTTGTTTGGTTTGATTAGTTATAGAAATTTCATTCCTTTATTGTGTGAAGTAAAAACAGAACTATTCGGAAAAGCCACCGTTATCCCTTCAGAAATTACTTTTCTTAGTAGGGCATTGAAGAGCTTCCCATTCACCTGCCATCAGTCTGTGTTTTCTAGTAAATGCTCAATGGCCTAGCCAAATGGACTGACCCACGACTTCCCCTAAACACTCTCTGATTTCCTACCTTAAAGCCTCTCCTCATAGTATTTTCTGTGTGATATGCCAGGACTCTCCATTTCCTGATAAGATCTTACCCACTGTTCAAGATGCAGTGCAAACGCTACTTCCTTAAATAAGCTCTCCAGCTCAGCCCAGGCAGGAGCAGCTTACCCCCTTCTCACTATTCACAGTCCTGTCCAGGGAACTGGACTGCTGGGAAAACGTGAACAGGATTTCACCCTGCCAGCTGACCCAGATACACATAATGAGGCTTCCTTCTAAATGACACAGTGGACCAGCATTTGCTGAATTTGTTGGTACCCTGTAGAATGTAGGTCTTCACACTCCCACGGACTGCTCTTACCTGGCCTAAGACAGGAGATGGAGAGGAGCCAGTGGCCGTGGCTGGAGTAAAAGCCGATCTCTGCCTTAACTGGCCGGCACTTGGAACGGTGAGAGAGGGCTGGGCTGCCCATGCGTCCCAGTTATCGGTTTCGGGTTTCTCATTCATGCTGGTGGGCCACCTGGAAGGAAATCACGCCACCGTGAGGAGCAGGTACTCCCTAAGGCATCGGCCTCTCCCCACAGTAAACACAAACCCCGAACAGGGCTTTCTAAAGTTCAAGAAGGAGGAGGGGAGGAAAGAGCACAGGACTTGGGTTTGGATTTGGATCTGAGCTTCGCACACTAGCAACAAACCTCAGGCAAATTATAATCGTTTCTCTGAACCTTGATTTCCTCATAGATACAATGGGAACAATATCTTGCCACTTTGGCTGGTCGAGAGGGTCACATGCAATACTGGATAGAGAAATACTTTGTAAATCTAAAGCTTCAGAGAAACACCCTCACCTGACCAGTACCATCATGTGTAACAACAATAGCTAAATCAGCAAAAAAAGAAGCTATGCACCAGAAAGGAGAACATGCCAGCTTGGTAGCTGGTGCCTCTCACCACCATTTCTCTGTCCCGTGCATCACACAGCAAGCCCCCAGCTGGAGGCCTACACACCGTGGGAACTACAGTATTCTTAGGGCGCCCAGTTGTCCTGGATTTCTGGGACAGGGTGAATTTTGTAATTTTATACTTGTAAATAAACACATCTGTGTGAATGCAGATCTGAATGCAATTTACTTTTAACATCGTTGTAAGACGTGAACTAATTTGAAAACTAAAAAGAATTCCTTGGTTCGACTGCACGTTCTGTTTTGGGGTTTGGGAAATCAGACGCCCAAGATCATACCAGGACACTGCACACCACATACTGGATGAGGAAAACAGGCGCCCCGATTGGACCCGCAGCCAAACAAAATCCTGGAAGCCGCGGTATCTGCCTTTTATTTCAGCCTAAGTTTAAAAAGTCAGCACTTTTCAATCAAGATCAAGAAAGGAAGGGAGAGTTTCAAATTGAACTCATGCTAACGGAAGGCTACTTCTTAGCAGAGATTAGACAGGGCCGACCTTGTTTAGCACTTTCAACCTTTTATATGAAAATAAGTATGAAGAACTTGCTATTCTTTACATCCTTCCCTCCACTTCCTCCAGCCCTTGGTCATTACGCTCCTTTCTTTCCTCTATTTGACCCATCTGATGATCTTTCTCCAGCGTTAAGTCTTGACTCCTTGACTTCGACTGGTTAGACTTAAAAAAAATTTTGAAACACTTTTCATTCAAATCACCTTTACTTGAATACTCGTATAAAATGTTTTTAGACAAGTACACCTCTAGCTCATGGGAGGGTTCACCTACATGGCAAAGGTCTGCTCAGACCTTTTTTTAATGCCATTTCCCGATGACCAAGGGCACAGTACGAACAGCAGCAGGAGCATACATCTCCCCACTCCCCCGTCCATTTGTACACGACTGATCAAAGAGGAAAGACAGCTTTAAAGGAAACAGCTTTCTATCTTATTCAAAGCCACATGACTGAACTCAATTTCTGTTTCTGTCCAGCAAAAAAAGTACTATTTATAGTCAGGAAATGACTGAATATTTGCTGACTGACACGGATGTCAAACAGATTGTTAGGAAACTGTATTTCTCCATTTCTTCCACAAGAATGAAAGATATAGACAGATGACTGAATGAAACAAGAGACCAGGCTTTATTCTGTGCCAGGGCAAATCACTGTTGAGCAACGACAGACTTAATTCCAGTTCAGAGAACATAATCCACAGTTTGCCAGTAGGCCAGTCAGAGAAAGTAGCAATGGAAGTGAGCCAGCTCCTTTATTCAGGGGTATAACCCCACACTATAAAAATACTTAAAAGAAAAAAAGAAGACCACCAGGTGAAGATTTCAATAGTCATGAGCAATAGCAGGCTGCACGTACGTGGAGCTGAAGTCGGCCCAGTTGTTGGGGGTGGTGGAGGGCTCGGACGAGGCCACTGTCAAAGGAGCAGGCGTCTCCCGCATGGCCAGCTTGGGTGCAGGGGTGGAGGTCGGGTCAGTCACTGGTTTCCCTGGAACAGGAACCTCGTTTTCTGGGATTCTCTCTGCATAGTTTGCGGGAAACCATCCTGTCTTTCCTTTTAATTCTCCTCCAAGCCATCCCGGTTCTCCAGTTTGGCTTTCGTCCACCTGCAGCAAAGTCACAGGCCCATTAAAGATTTAATTTAACCTGTAAAGACACCAAACTTTTTACCCGAACAAAGCCCCAAGCCTCCGACCCTGTCAGACTGACACACGGCACAGACGTTTCTTCATCTCATTCTTATACTGAGAGTCTGGAAAAATGGCCTCTAATTCAAGTTCTTATCTTTTGTGCTTTTTCCCCCCCACTTTTTCAAATAATGGAAATTTAGATAAAGTGCCTGAAGTCCTAAGGCCCATAGTTTAAAATTTTTAGAGCTATTTTGAATTGGAAAACGATCTGACACACTTCATCACTCAGAAAGTAATGTAATTATTAAAAATAATTTGACTTGGATTTATTATTTAAAGTTGAAAGCAAAGGGCACAATCGATATAAATTTAGCACTCTGAAAGTCTCTAATAACCAAGTAGTTACTCAGCGCAGGGACAAGAAAGATAAAAAACACAGCCTTAGATGATTTCCACGGGAAGCAAAGCTGACTGCTGTGTTTAGCCATTTAAAAGTCCCACAGATACATGATGAGAAAATTAAGGAAGTGATTATTTATAGCAACAGTCAATTTCACTAAGGTCCCATAGTTTTCTCTGGTACAAATTTAATTTGAATAGTCACAAAAGTACACATGAAAATATAGAATTCTGTTGTTTAAAATTTTCACAGAGGCTATTTATTAAACCAATGCTGTTTCATATTTGCATTTTGTCTTAATTCTGACTCAAAAGGATCATTCGAAATCAGCAGGATGATTCTACTTATCTTTATGAGTTATCCCCACCATTTTACGAGCAACAGAACAATTTTGGAGGACAATTACATTCACTGTTAGAAAATTATGTTCATCACTATAAGTCAAATAAGGGTTATCAGAGACTTGAGCTTATTTTTAATCCCTTAATATACACCTAAGGAGGATAAACATTGAACACTTACTTCATTGGACATTAACGATGCTTTTTAGAAATCACAGAAATGAATAGGTAGGGTCTTAACATTGATTTTGGAAAAACTGGCAAAAACGCTGATTTTCTAACCCACTCAAATATTCAGTAGAAAAACAAACAAAAACAGCAAAAACCTATGGAACCAAACATCTATCTGTATTCCGTGTAGAGTAAGTAATAGGGTGTAATATTTACTAGCTTACTTGAATTTAAAAAAATGCTTGGAATGGGGTGGAGAAAGTAGAATACTCAGCTTACTATTTAATTCTACATGTTATTTACAAAATATCCCGTATGTAGGGGACTCTTACTATCATGGGTGAAAGCAATTTTTACAGCTGGGAATTCTCCAAAAAGAAGTTCCCGGAGACAAAGTGCAATACTGCTTCAAAGCTTCTGTGTTTTGCTTTGTTTTGCTTTGCAGTTGTTCTTCTTGCTAACACTGAATCAGATGGGACCACAATAGCCACTTCTTATTCAACTCCCTATGCTGTTTTGTTCTTACTTTCTTTTTTCTGGGAAGCCCCAGCTATTTCTCTAGATGAGGATTTAAGATGACATTTTTCCACTTGGATCTTATTTTAGGCTAAACGCAAATGGCTACATGCCTTTCCTTCCTCACTTATATTTATTGTGGTATTATGACATATTTTAACTTTACAGATGCTTTGCACTGGAAACCTAGCTGTTTTTAGGCCAACTTGTGCCAGGGCCTCCCCAACGTCTCAGTAGGTTCAACAGTCAAGCTCCGGCCCCTTCCATTCATTCTAGGACCAAAAGTGATGTCAGGCAGGAGGAGTGAGTTAGGACCCTGAGCCTCAAGACTGCAAAGTGTAATGATCAAGAGTAGGGCTCCACAATTACACTGTGCAATATGAATACTAGTTCTACAATTTATCAACTGGTTGACCTTGGGCAAGTTTAATCTCCTGTTGCCTCAGCTTCTTCATCTGTAAAATGGGGATAACAGTATCTGTTTCATGGCTGTTGTAAGGATTATTAAATATTAGGACACTGCCTGACCTGACATGAGAAGAGTTTAATGACAGATTTTTTTTTAAAGCCACTTCTATTGCCCAGCTCTGACTCTGTACTAGTTCTATGTGGGCTTTCACTTGTTCTAAAACCTTGGTCTCTACTTTACCCTCCTTGTCCAGTACTTTCTGGGTTTGCCTTCTGGCCAGTAGGTTAGTTCAACATTTAGTTCAACCTGTGACTGTGGCCTGTCTGGAACTCCTGCTGGTCTATACAAGTTGACTTCCCGGAATGTCAGCTGCTTTACTCATACCCTATGATCTACTGCCATTCCTCTGAGACTCAGGGTCTTATCTGGTCAACAAGACTTGGTTGACATATCTAGAATTTGGTCTGAAGCTCCGAGGAAATACCTACCCTGTGGGCAGGTCTAGCTCCCACCCTAGTTGACTGACCACACCTACCCAGTCCCCTGATAAGACAGAAAGCATGCTTCCCCACTGAAAGGTGCTTTGTATACTTAAGAAGGGGAGAGGGTGCCTCTTACTTGGGGAAAAACATTACATAAGAACAGGAAAAGTTAGACATACAAGCTTCTAGTAACGTGGCTGGCTAGAATGTGGACTTTTACATATATAAAGTAGATTTATCTATTGGTGGCTATAAATCAAGGGGATTAACATTAGTCTTAATACAAGTTCATTTAACCAGTCCCACTGTTAGGTAGAAGTTAGAAAATATAGGAGGAGGAAGAGGGGCTGGAGGGGGTCCATAATGCCAACAGAAAAGCTCCTAACTAGCTTTGATTACTGCCTCCAGCCACATATCTGTTTTTACAACAACAGATGACAAGAGGTGATCTGGAGCAAGATAAGGATCCTGACCTCCACCTATCTTAGGAGGTCATGCCCTCCCATGGAAGAGCATGTACCACTTTTCCTGCCAAAACAATATGTAACTCCCTCACCCCCCCCCAGCAAACTGAGTCCTGGGGCAAGTGCTCTCTCTGGCCCTTGAGCTCTCTAGCCCTCGCTCTCTCCCCCTTTCTCTCTCTCTCCTTCTCCTCCACCTCGCCCGTTCTCTTCCCTGAGAATGTATCACTAATAAACGCTGCTTGAATATTAATCAGCTTGCTGACCTTTGGTTCTTCACCATGTCGGCACTGAAGAACCCAGACTCCCGTGACACAACGGCAACACCTCAGAGCATCTGCGGTCATTCTAGTGGAACATTATCAAAGTGGGAAGTACAAACCCCAGAAATTGCTTACGTGTCTGAGTATACATTACAGATCTAGTCTACAAGATGTTAGTAAATATACACTGTATACAGCAGGAGATACATCCAACATTCTAACACACAGCAGCTATTGGGCTTTATTGGCTAAAGCCCAATGACGTGACGCCTCTTTTCTCAATGTTTATATGCGTCATGGCTGCGACTGTCATTAGGTAGGTAGCATTAATATTTGTAAAATCAGACTTTGTCATAGAGAAGGGAAACAGAAATCCCCTCTCCCCTCACAAGCATGATGAAGAACATGGCCAGCGAACAGGTTTAAACTGCCTACCAACTCAAACAAGCTCATGTGACTGCCTGGGACATGCTGAGGAGTGTGGGAGCATTTGCCAGTTGGAAATATAAGGCTTCCCTCGAAATTCCTATATGAGGATATTAAAATTTTCTAAAGCTCTAATCTGGAGGTTGGCAAATTTTTCCGCTCACTGTCCCAACTACTCAACACTGCCGTTGTAGCACAAAAGCAGCTGTAGACAATATGTAAATGAACGAATGAGCCTGGCTGTGTTCCAATAAAACTTTATTCCAAAATAGGGAGTGGGCCGGATGTGGCCTACCCCTGGAATTATATGTGGGTATTACTCCCTCAAAACAGCAATGATACTATGACTAATTGTTACTCAACAAGCTGAGCTCAGATATTAAGGTTATGGAAATCTAAGAAGGCAGGAAAGATAAAGTATTGACTACATTAAAAAAAAAATCTCCATCAAGAGAAGAAAAGGTGAAAATGAGTTTAAATTGTTATGAGAGTTAACGCTAAGTTAGAGGATAAACAATTTCCAGAATGGATTGACTGGTTGATGGCTGACAACTGCTTTAACAAAAAAGTCTCCTTCTTGGGTATTTCAAGAAAAAAATATTTTCCAGAAACAATTTAGGACTAGTCCTGACAGGAAAAAGAGATTCGATTTTATCAGTGGCTTGCTCAGTGGTTCCGGAAACTAACTCCCTAACAGAACCACCTGGAGAAGATTTTGAATCCTGTATTAGGGTTACGATTAGAAACCCCCAGGGTCTCTGGAGGCGAGCCCTGGAATACTTATTTTTTTAAAGCTCCCTGAGCAGTTCTAATGTACTCTGTCTTGTACCCTCTAAAACCTGCTGAATAAAATGAGCAGCCTGTGTTCTTAGGGTAAATCTCAACAAAACAGTAACAAACAAAGGTCTTCTAATTTCTTAAGCTATCCCAGTACATTATAGATGTCAAATTGGATTTATTCACCCTCCAAGCATGGGGACCTCCAGATCAGAAGACAGGCATTAGATTTTCTAAGTGTCTAAGCCTTAGCTGTCAAGGTCAAACTCAACTAAGAAGCTTCCATTCACCTGTCTGAGCTCAGTTCACCCTGATTCCTTTCCTCTTTGAAATTCCTAGCAGCATTGGTGAGTATTCATTGAGAATTTCATCATACGTTGGCTTTTCCACGTGTTTCTCCCTATTTCTCTAAAAAGATTTTAAACGTACGAATGGCAGACATCATCTTATATTTCTTTGTATTATCAACAACATTCAGAACAGGACGATGTACAAGTTATCAATTTTTGTTAAACATAAAAAAATATTTTGGAAGAAAAGTGAATCAAGTTAGATGTGAATCAAGTTAGAGGAATCTGATGATTACTGTGCCCATAAAAAGTAAGTGAAGTCTTGATTATTCAACCAAGAGAGATTGGCAGCAATGTTCTAACTACATATTTTCATGCTCATGTGTCTTAACTGCAAACTTCATAAAATAAAAAACTATTATTATTACATGTTCATCCCCCCCCTTTTTTATTGCACTGATGGTTAACCTCACAAAGGTAATACAACTGAATGCCATTTGGGGGGTCATGCTGCCTTTGATAATATAAAATCAAGATACTCCTCTTGTCCCATCGGCAAGCCAATAAACGATGGCCAGTAGTACATTCCATAGTTCATTACACATTTGGGATATCTACAATAAAGCAAACACCATTCTAGTCCCAGGTAGACATTCTCTGTTACACTTGTCGAAGCTGGACTTATTTTTAGTGTTTTATTAAAAATTACAAATGTTGATACATTTGTACATATGAAAATCATGTAGAATTACATAAGATTAAACATGAAAGCCTCCTCTTTACTAGCCAGCGGTAACCACTGTTAACAGTTTGATTTCAAGACTGTTAAGTATACGCATATAAACATTCACATACACACACATAATTTCTTATTCAACCCAAATGAAATTATGTTCTGTAGATTGTTTCTGTTTTTTTTACTGGAGATCTTATTTGCTGTATATCTCGATCTATGTAATTTTTTTTTAACATCTTCATTAAATGTATTGTTTAGCTGTGTTCTACTTTATTTAAACCATTCCCTTATAGATGGACATCGGGCTGTTCCTTTTTGCTTTTACCAACAATGCTTTAGTGAATATCCATCTACACATATACTTGTATACCAAAAAACAGCCTAGAGAGAATAACAGAATTTTGAGAGTTTTCATTTTGAATAGGTATTGCCAAACTGTCTCTCAAATGACTTAGCTAATTCATACAACCATGCTGACAATGTTTATTATATCCACTTTCTTACATTCTTGACAAAGCTAGATATTATCAAACTTTTAAACTTGCTCAGTTGAGAGAGAAAAAAATGCTATCTGTCTTGTTTTTTTAACTTGTATTTTCCTGATCACCAATAAAATGAAGCATCTTTCTGTATATTTTTAAACATTTACTTTTCTTCATCTGTAACTGTCTCTTCATATCTTTGGTCAACTTTTCTATGTTGTGGGTTTCTTTCATATTAACGTTTTGGAGTCTCTATATCATATGGATAGTAACCTTTTGTCTCTTATGTATTTTGTAATATACAAATTTTAATTTTTTCATATTGTCACTCTGTCCATTTTTGTCATTTATGGCTTCTAGTTTTAACTTACAAAGTCATTTCGTGGCCAGAAAATCATTCCAATATTCACCTTTGAAAAAAATATTTTTAGAATTTTATCTTTTAAGTTTAAACTACCTAGAACTTATTTTTGCCCATGGCCTGAGCTAGAGACTTGACCTCATAACCTGCCAAATACAGAGTCTTCAAGTTGGTCCTTAAATAGAATCTAGCAAAGAGAAACCTGGTACACAAACCTTTATTATAACTTTCTTCTTTTCTTTTTTAAGCACAATGTACTACATAAACTCAAAACATGTTTTTACTGCCGTGACAACACCCAAAGATATGTGTACTTACACAGAATCAAAGTGATTTAAAAGAACAAAACATTTAAAAAGATGCAGACTTCCTGACAGGTACATAGCACTTACCCATTCCCCTTTAACCTCCACCAGGAAAGCAAAGGTTTGAAAGCAAGGCAAAATATATATTTAATGAAATGTTTTATTCTTACAGTTTGTCTAAACTCTATTCATTTAGTCAAGCTGGTGGTTAACTAGCCAACTTGAAGAAAAGGACTCAATATCATTGTAACAAGACTATGTTTCCATAAGCAATATTTCCTCATTAAAATACAGATCATCTATAACATTTCCTTATCCTAATATCTGTAAGACTTCCTTATCTCAAGAAGAGAATACTACTTTTCTGCACTTTGTGTCCCAACAAAATCCAGTTTCAAAAACTTAAGCTTTTTCTTTTAACAGTGTAAAAAGGCAACTTTGTAATGAGATCCTATCTGATGCCGCACTATACTTTCATAATTTTTAGATTCCTACTATTGCATGATCTTTATATATTTTACAATTAATCTGCTTTAAAGGCATGATATTTCAAAGATGAGGCAGTATCAGTAAAGCAGCTTCAGGCCATCAGAAAACCTGGTGCAGGAAACGGGAGGTGGTGGAGAAACTGCACACGCCACCACCCTGCATCACCACCCGTGGGTACAGAGAGGTGTGCCCACACTTCCGAGAAACCAGCAGTTCTTTCTGTCAAGAATGAGTGAGGCTGGCACCCAGCACATTTCAGGCAATTCAAAAACTGTTAGCTGAATGAAGGCTGGAGTATATTTGAAGAGGGTTTCAATACTGTTACGGAGATTTTGATTTTTAAAGATTCTAGCCCTTTGGCCTTGATTCCCCTATTTCCAGCCCATAATTAGAGGAAAAGCTATCAAAAAATGAAGGGAAAAGTGATTGATTTCTCTGAGTTCCAAACACAATGTACTTTCTTTATATTTTGGCTCATTAAAGATCATATATTCTACTCAGAGATATGATGCATATATGCAAAAGCATGAGGAATAGTACAACATCCTTTTATATTTTAAAGACATATAGTCCTAGCACAAGAAACATGTTTGTCTCAATTCTTAACTTTCCTAGTCCTTTTAAAATTCTGACCCATCCCATCTTTTTTTTAATCTTATGTTTTTATTGCTAACAGTAATGCAAAGTTTGACCACTTCTAAGACTCCTATTCTTAAGTTAATAACTAGATTGAGGAACTACTGTTTCCTTTTAGAAAATAATTTAGGTTAACCACATTGCTTTATTCTTTCTTAAACTGGTTACTACAGTGTTAGTTACAATCATAAGACAATATTTAATTAAGAAACCAGATTAACTGTATTTAATTCATTACTCTTCACACAATTCAAAGTTAATACAATCAAAGGGAAAAAAAAGATGCTTTTGACCCAAAGATACAGAAGTTAGCACTGGCAATTATGAAAATATATTTTACATTTAAAACTATTTCTTAAAGACTACTCAGAGCATATACGCAGTAATCTAAAATCTGAAATTACCAGATCTTTACAGATTTAAAAATATTCTAAGGCTGTGATAAAAACCCATTTTATTTCACAACTCTATTTTAAAGTAATGTTAGAAGTTAGAATACATTTTTAAATGTCTTCTTTTATTCTAATAGAAAAAGAAGAAGATTGAGCCTATACTTAAAAAACCCAGATGCTGGATGACTGGATTTCACACTCACGGACAATTTCACAATTGTCAAATAAAGTCCAGAAAAAGGACAGACGTTAATCATCAACAGAAATCACACTTTCACTGGAGTCGTTCTTACCATGACTATATCTCCCGGCTGGATCGTGATTTCATCATGACTTCTGGATTCAAAGGGATATAGTGCCCGGTAATAGACCACTTTTACATTCTCCTGTGCAGAAATCGTAAGTGGGCCTTTTTCTGTTTACAAAAGGGGTGTGTGGGGGGGAAACAAAAATAAAACATTACACGGAACACAAACGCATGACAACAAGCCAAATTACTGACATCTCTACTGCCTACCTTAACATCTCAACTATTTCCATCCATTCAAGGAATTTCTGAAACACATACTGGATGCCAAAAGGGAGCCGAATCTGATGATGTCAGCACATCAAACCCACTGTTCATAGACTCTCCAAACAAAAGTCACCCCAATGCCAAGTGCAGTGAGGCTGCCTAAGGTCCCCATTCTCTGCCTCCGGGCTTAGGCTCCAGCAGCGCACATCTGTAAAGCACTAAGACCCCTCTCCCCCAACCCAGGCAGCAGCTCGAATGTGACCCAACGTCTGGATCAGCCAAGAAGAAAAGGAGGGGAGGAAGGGGGCCAAGAAGAACAGTTTTCATATTAAAAGACATGGAAATGTTGATGTCTGCGGCCCTGAACGTAGTCCTAGAAGAGACAAGTACTGACTTCATCAAGAAGAGTTATGACTGATAGATAATCCCTGGTAAATCTTCCTCTACATTTCCTAGAGAGGTGAAGTGAGCCCAAGGACAGGGCTTAGATGAAAAGAATTTCGATTTGAAATGAAATAAAAGTTTTAAAAATGCATACGAGAAGAGGATAGTTTTGGATCCTGGTTAACAATACTAAGCATGGCCCTCGGAATTGTTTTACCCAAGTATTTTGACACATATCTCTTTTTTCTGAAAAGCAGTGAGGGGAAGATATTATCTTCATGGAGTCTTGAAACTGGATGATGTGCAAAACTTCCCATTGACTGAAGGAAAAAAAAAATCCTCATTTTATACCAAGAGGAGATATAAGGAACTTAAATTACGTACTTAAGGTCAAGTAATGGTGAAATTCTTTTCATATCAAAATGATCTGAAAACACAGACTGGCCTTCCTATAGCATGGCCACACCTGTGTGGCTCTGATGACCTGCCAGCCTTTCTCCCTGGCCTGCGTGCATCTTAGGCAGGGAGGGTGTCGGACCGAACTCTGAACCCTCACTCCTATCCCTGTCCACCATGTGAACCTTTACGGAATAGTGTGTTTTTGCCTTTTCTTTCTGTATACCAGTAAAAAGCACACTGATATATATATAATTTACCATGCAAAGAAAAAGGCAATCGTTTTGTTCAGCTGAGCATTATCTGCCACACGAGAATTTTAAAAATACATTCTAGTTTGCATCTGATATAATGGACGTGTTCTAGCTAGTTCAAAGTTTTTCATTTATCATTATTTAAAGAGGCAACTTATGATCAAAGGGCAAAAACAGCCACACTTTTCCAAAGGTAAAGAACACGGTGTTATGCAGTGCAGACTAAAGACAGTGAATGTCACATCAGCACCGGCCAGGGGAAAGGGGACCACTTCCTGCTCCTGAGACAGCTCAGAACTCCCAGAGAGAATAAGTGGAGGACTGGAGAAGCAGCGGGTTCCTTCTGCAGGAAAGGTTCTGAGCTCTGTTTGGAATGAAGGGGGCTCGGTCATCAAACTTCATGCCATTTTTGTCTGCAAAAGACTTGTGATGCCAGTGTAATAATGGCAGCCAAAGGTTGGCATGGTGCTGAAGAACAAAACAGATCTAATGACCCTAGAGAATGAACAGCTGCACTGTCCCCAAAAAGGAGACTGGCATTCTCACCTCTATTAATATAGCCAGGACAGGGCCTGATTAGATACGGAAATTTCTCAAGAGGATCTGAAGATAACATTTTCTGGAATTATTTTGCCCTCAATACCTGTGGTGGACCATGGTGCTTGGACAGCTGGCTTAGCAGGTTCTTGGTGCTGATGGAAAAGCCGACTCAGCATTTCCTGTTTGCCTTTTTCCTCGCCATCCTTCTTTTTGACACTCTCTTCTCTTTTGAGTTTTTCATCATCGTGGAGTTTTCTTGGCTGCTGAGGCTCCTCGTCCTGTGGCACATGCTCAGGCCACTGCTTATCCCTTTCCTGAGCTCGTCTGTCAACAAAATGCTTGATTACAGCAAGGAAGCAACTCCAATTTAACATCAGTTGTTGTCTCTATTCACAAAAAAGCTCCATCTAGTCAAAGGGATGCTAAACAGCAAGGAGATACTGTTGGGCAGATGGAGCAATCAACGAAACAAAGACTCTCAGGGCTCCAGTTCTGAGTGAGATGAGTCACGTGCTTCAGAGAAACACACAAAGAACTTGTCTGATGTAGCTTATAAAGTGATTAGAAAAATAACAAAAATACTTCTCAATTTTAAAACTGGTATATAACGGCAAAAAACATTTTAAAAAGCCATAAAACACACAGGAACATAAGTTTCATGAACAGAATGTACAATCAACACTGCAAATGAAATATTGCTTAAATAAACCCACGATCAGTCAGATCATTAAAGGTATACCACTTTTACAGGCACAAACGTAGCACCCCAAAAACTGACGTTGAAAGCAATAGATTATTTTAAACCCTTGAGGTAGTAACCATCCATTACTCAGCAATAATTCTTATGTATTTCACTGAATTCAACTACTTTGTGTTTGTCTTGCAAAGCAGCTGACACAAAGAAATACTTGCAATTGAATCTAGACCTTGAAAATTATGAGGGCCTCAAACTGAAACCCATATGAAACGACTGGGAATGATTTTTCTTATCCCATAATATTTTACAAAATCAGACAACACTTTAAATGATGACCCTTTTAAATGGAACTAACATGCAATATTAATGACATAATGTTAATAATAACACATTTATTAACTACTTTAACCTTCACACCAGGTAGTTAAGTCCTATTATTATCATCCCCATTTTACAGATGAAGAAAATGAGGCAGATATATTAAGGGACTTGTCCAACGTCACACAGACACACCAGCCTGGGTTTCAATTCCAGGCAGCCTGGTTCTAGAGGCCACACCCTGAACCACTATCCTGTGACACACCAACATACAAAGGTCATTTCTTAGAATAGGAAACTGTCAGGGGAACATAATACAAACAAAACTTTCTCCTCCATTTAAAAAATATTTCATTTATGTCTACTCTGTATGAATGTGAAAATTTAGTGCAGTACAGTTTTTTTTTAACCTAAATCTTAAACATTTTACTTACAATTTTCAAAATATCTTTTGAGAAAGCAGAAAAATTGTTTTGGAGGGGTAGGGACATTAATTGTTATTCATAATAACAAAAAGAAAAACCACAATAAAATTTGCTTAACATTTTCTACTAATAAAGGTAACCATTTATAGTGTATAACCATATAATTTTGGAAGTTATATTTTGGGTACTATATATCATATAATTGTAAGCAGATAATTTAACCTTTCTGTATTATGATATTTTGTGTTTATTTCTACGCTGTATGAATGTGAAAGTTTGATGCGGTATATAGCGTGAATAATGAAAGCATTTTATAAAGTTTGAAGATCGAAAAATGATAGAGTTAAAGTTAATCAATTAATCAATTAAAGTTAATCAATTAATATCCAAGGAATTAATCCTTGGTATATAATCCTAGTCCTACCCTCAAGAAAACCATAAAATACAGAGGGTGCCAAAAAAATGTATACACATTTTAAAAAAGGAAGAAAACTATTAAAATTGTAATACTCAATATATACCCATAACAAAAAATGAATACAAGTCACGGGTACACATTTTTTTGGCATCCCGGTAGTCCTCTAAATTGAGACCCTACCCACTGGCATGGAAATAAAAAAGTCCAAAACCCCAGACTCAGAATACTGTATAAACCCATAACAAAACATGCACTATTCTAGGTGGTTTAACTCAGCTCAGGCCACTAAAGTTCCTGACTTGCCTAAAGTAGGTTTCTTCGTCTTTTTAGTCTAATTTCAATAATCAACTTTTATCATTTATACTGTATCTCATTGGGGTATTTGGTCATTTTTGTTTCTTGGTGTCTAAAATTAATTGAAATTTAAAAGGCAACAAAATCAGACACACCAAAAGTTAAAAAATAAATGTCTATAATTTACTGCAGAAAGTTACAGAAACACAAATATCAAAACAAAAACCAACAAAAATGTCTGTATCCTAAGCAGCAGCAGCAGCAGCAGCAGCAGCAAATTTTCTCCTTTTGTACTAACGTTTAATTTGTAGTTGAAAAAAAAGCAGAAAGAAGAGCAGCTCACTGTCATTCCTACTAAGAAAGCCTGTGTGGCAAGGACTCAGGGACTCCAATTGCAAACCCAGAACTCAGACCTCCACTGTTATTAAAAAGCTGTGAACTGGAAACGTATTTTGGTCATTGGCATGCAAATGAGCCTACCAAGTGTCCCAATTTCCTTGTATAATTCCATTTATCTACATAGTAGTAAGTTAGGAGAGCTGTGGGAACCAACCGAAAACTTCAGGGGGTGCTTATATATGCAAAGGTTTATAAATACACACGTGTTTGTGCACCCCCCCCCCCCCCACACACACACAGACTGAAGGCTCTTTCTGGTGCAGTAAGTACTTGGAGAAGCCAGGCAAAGAACAGTAAATACTCAAAGTTCCTTCCAGATGGGACCACAATCCACTGAAAAGACTCACCTTTGGGCTTCTTCTTTTTGTTTTTCTAATTCTATGATCTTTCGCTCTTGCTCTTTCTGTTTTAGTCGTTCAGCTTCTATGGATTTTTGTTTCTGGAGTTGCTGCTTATTATGTATTTCTCTTAGTTCCTATAAATAACCAAGAAACAGTTTGAGTAATGCATGAGGTGACAGGCATTTCCACTGTTTATCAACATGCAACATTTCACAGTGGGGCAGCCTAGGCACTTAAGAGATAACATTTCAGATTTGAAAAACACTAACTTGGAAAACTAGCATCACTCTACATTTTGATATGACCGATCTCCAAAAGCTGTTCCAAGATTATATTTTAGTGAGCCATAACACATGACACTGTTTTCCATGATGTGCTTTAGAAGGAAATTGCTACTGAAGGGCATTAGAGAAGCTAGTGCTCAAGATTCAGCAGTAATAATGAACCTTAGCCATTTGTAAGACATGGTGATGATCATGAACGAGGTCCTTCTAATAACGTGCTTCCCTGAAAATAAGACCTAGCTGGACAAGGAGCTCTAATGCGTCTTTTGGAGCAAAAATTAATATAAGACCTGGTCTTACATTATAGTATATTATATTATATAAGACCCGGTCTTATTTCCCTATAATATATATAATTATATATATATTATATATATATAATTTTTGCTTCACAAGACGCATTAGAGCTGATTATCTGGCTAGGTCTTATTTTGGGGGAAACACGGTAATGAATCAACACCAGCCTCTACCAGCTTTGAAAATACACACACTATCTGCATTAAAACCTCCCCTCCTGCTTATGCTATGCTGCCTTAGAACAGACAGACATCCCTCTGCTCCCCAACCTCGATTCTCCCCCACCCAGGGCCAATTTTTCTTCAAATCACCTCTTTCAGAGCATCTCCTCTTACTAAATCCATGTGTGATGTTGTCAGCTGCTCCAGACTAAACTAGCAATCAGGTGAAAGTAAAAAGCTATAATTTTATAATCACCACCTTGGATCTGATTTCCTCATTTGACACTAGCCTCAGGAATAACAGTCATTTCCTTCATAGGCTACTGAAAACAAAATGCACTTTATGATATTTAAAGTATTTAAACACCCCAAAATATGAAGAACAAAGAAATGCTGGTTGAGGGGGAAACCCTCAGACTCCATAGGAATCAAACTGTCACTATCAGATTCAGTCACCGAAACTCCTTATTTGTGTCAACAATAAATCAGATGAGCCAAAGTGTCCAGCAGAGCCCAAAGTGTATTCCCAGTTGACTTCTTGGTCTGGCTAACTAGGATTAGTCCCCCAAGTGGACAGCCAAGGGGTCTGTATGGTGAGATATAAGAACTAAGGCCTGCCCTGTCTTCTCTCGTCTTGCTCACTAGCAAGTCCAAATGGGCAGATTTCATCCTGCCTTCAACGCCAACCCTTAGATTCATTCAGGGATTGAACTGCAAAGATAGAGGAAGTGCCTGTAGAAGATCAGTGTTAAAATGCACTTATTCTGCTAAATAGCCCTAAGTGTTAGGCTAACTCTTTCCTACTGGCTAGGCTGCTGTTCTTAAGATAAAGCTATAATGCACGTACAAGCACTTTGTATATGATAAGTGACTTTGAGAGGTCATAAAGAAGTCACTGAGATACAAGAACATGTTGAACTGGAGATCAGGAGGTTAGGGGGAGACATGCACTGGAAGGCAGGGAAGACTAGGGGATGGGAAGCACGAAAGAGAGAGGGAAGGGAAGGGGCTTCAGTGGGTAAGCCAGCAGATGAGGCCGGGACTCCCTAACAGGACGCAGCAGGAAGACTCAACTCCGAAAGCCACAAGCTGAACTACTCGCCATGGCAGCAGCCCTGGGCACGTAGCTTCCAAACTTTGAAGGGGACCTGGGAAAGCACTTTAGCTAGGGAGAGGGCATGGAAGTTGAAAAACGGAAACTGGAAAGTAATGATGAAGCCTCACTCTGTTTAAACTTCTAACGAAGAGAAGAAAATCAACACAAGAAAGAGAATTTCGTTTTTCATTATCTTTCTCACTGTCATACCACACGATGTAAAACTGTAATGTCTTACAAAAAAATTCAGCAGTATTGCTTTCCATGGTCATTTGGAATCAAGCATAAACAGTAATCTCTAATAAGAGACATGAAAAAATGTGATCCATATTTGAATTTGATATTTCAGAGACAAATGGATAAACTGGGCCAGTTCCTGTTGTTGGAGTACTCTGGACATTTGGCTCAAGTTAATGAACAAATATCTCTACATGAAAAGGAAAACTGCAGTGGGGTGACACGGAATCGAATTCTAAATGTCCTGTCCTAAGAGAAGGACCCACAGGTCAGCACCTGCCAAGACAGGGAGGGACGCCCCCTCGATCATTAGTCCAATAGTGAAGATCCTTTGAAAAAGAAGGGAAAGGAGTGACTAATAGATTTACTTTTTTTTCCTATTTTAAAGTTTCATCTTCAATTGCAGAAAGTTCCTAAATATGTTCAGAAAGAATAAGTTGTGGAAATAGGCTATAATTAGGAGGTACTGAACTGGGAACAAAGGCACCTGGATTCTAATCCCAGGCCCCTGACATGGGCCAGCATCTGAATCGGAGTAGATGGTCTTCATGTTTTCTTTTAGCTTTAAATCTAGTAAATTCTTAGACAATGTTTTTTTACCAAAAAAAACTATGATTTATTTCAGCGTCTTTTATTTAGGGTTTTATTCTTATTTATCCTTCTAAGCCAAAAATGTATAACCAGTAAGCAAAATAGTGTGAGATGAGATTGAATACGAAGGAGTAAGAAATGACAGGGAAGGAATAACATTTTAGTTTGATGTTCAGAAACCTGATTATAGATTAAAAAAAGAAAAGCTGTCACTTCATCCAGGAAAAAAATGTGTGTACAAGTAGAGCGATATTCAGCACATTTACCCACAGGTATTGCACAAGCACGGGTCATTTAGAGTGGACGCAGGCCACAATGTACCAATGCACCAGGGACCAAAGGCACAAATGAAGACTCTTCATTTAATAAAGAATTATACTGCACATTTCATTTCTATACTGGGCTCTAGTAATTAGAGGTTGAGTTATAGATCAATAATCACCAGATACAAAGTCAAGATATATTAGTAATGTATTAGGAGGCACTTATAAAATGAAACGCAGTAAGAAGTGAATTTAAAGACTCTACAGAAAAATAATCATGCTAATGGAGACAGTTTAAAAAAACACAATTTTTAAATGTATCAAAACCATGAAGGAAGATATTTTAAAAATCTAAAAGCACATTTATTTCTTAGTATAGCCGCATTATAGGATAGGCTGAACCTATGTTTGGAACCGTCGAAATAAGTTGCAGCTTCAAGAACCTCCAAGGAATTGGAGCCTGCAGGAGCCATAAAGTAACAGATGTCAAATAAGGAAACAGAAGGCTCTGGCATCTTATGACCCAGATTTGAAGACTGCGAAGTTTTCGTGTCATTTCTTTCATCCAATCTGCTGAGACACACTATTAGCTGTAAGATAATCAAGACTCTGCAAACAGGCGGGCAGTCGGGCTCTTCCTCTCTTTCCTTGGACTTGGGAGCTTAAGATGGCATGAACCAAAATACGCAGAAATTTATGATTCCTGAGTTGATAACTGTTTTAAAAGTTGAACTTTCAAGAAGGCAATCGATAGAATGATGCACTAAATAGTGCATCATTTAGTGCCTATGCACTAAAAACTAGGGAATGACTTGCTTTCATATGCCTAACAATGGCCTTGTGGAAGGAACACCGAGTCCCTTCACATGGGGAGCAGAGGACAGCCCTGCTCTTTCCTTCCTTTTCAATACCGTTTAAAAAACTCAAGTACAATGACAGTTATTTAAAAGTGCCCTTTTCATTCTTTCAGGGAAAACATTTTTAAGGTAACAAATAAATCCGGTGTCATTAAATTCTTTCCTTAGGAAATGAGAGAACTATTGGGAAGAGCAGCTAAGAAAAAACGTCACCACACATTCTATCAACTTTTTCTGTTGGTCAACCTGATTCAAGTGCCCAGCAAATTTTATTAAATTTGTCACAATTATTTTTCTATTATAACGAGGATAAAAATAGAACAAATAAGAAATTATTAAGAATCAAAACTCAGTGTCTCACTTGTGGTTCTTCCTAAAAGTACTTATGCTTTCCTCAAATAATGCTACAATCACATATTTCTTGGCTGGATAGTTTTCTAGCCATATGGTATTCAGTGGACAACTTTGTTGATTTCTTCTATGAATTCCATTCCAGGTTATGATATGTTTTACATTAGGTATAGTACGTAATAATTTAATATTATCTCCTAATAAAGTATAATACCTTTCTTAATAAATAAGAAATTATTAAACATGCATTCAGGAAGTTTTAGCTACATGTTACAAACAAATACATGGGAAAAATAAAACTCCTATAAAACGTGTACTATATTATATACAAATTAAAATAATCAGATTATTATCACCAATAACATCTACAGAATTCTAAGATACAGCAGAGTTTCTTAACCAGGATCTATGAATAAGCTTTGGCCCTGTGAACACTATAAAACTGTATGTAAACTGGGGTATACAGGCATTTTTCTTGTAGAGAAGGCTTTACTTGATTCTCAGAGGGGTCTTTGATCAAACACAGATTATGAATCACACTAAGAAAATTATTGGCAAGTAAAGATTGTCTTGTACTAAGATAAATGAAAATCAGCTTGCTTTTAACTTTATTCCTTCAACCAAAAGGAAAAAGTCACTCATTTCCCCTAAAGAATTAAGATATTTACACCATAAAACATCTTTGGACGGCCTGTGGCATACAGCCAAAGTATTTCAAAAGCAATATGCCTGACAAATTGAATACTCAAGAATATCCAACTTTTTGCCCTGAGAAAGATGGCTCACATTCAGTTTTACTAATGACAATTGTTCTATTGCTATGCAAGGAGCATAGAATCACTCAATTTAAAAACTATTTCTCGTTCATTTGGTTTTAGAGACACTCAAAAATAGATGTATTATGTGAGGGGATATTACTCGAAATATAAAGAAGCATCCACCTGAAAGTATATATGGGATTACCTTTTATAAACATTATTTTACATGAATGCTTGTGAAGAGAGAAAAGAATTAACTAGCAATAACAGGGCCTTTGAAAGACCAACATATAACAGAAATTTATTAGTAATTTGCTCATGTAACATTTTGAAGGATTACTCACTCTGCTTCTGATTTTTGCCTCAGGCTGTCTCAAGAGAGACAAAAACCAACATACCTTGATTAATTACTTAAAATTCATGAACTTAAAACTATAAATCAAAATAAGGACACATCTTTTATATTTATAATCTATGTAGTGTTAATATCGAAATGGGCCTCATAGAAAATTGATCTAGGTATCAGCATCAGAAATTTCAGGCATTTGTTTTGTCTAAGCCTAATAACTACAGAAAAGTGCTTTTATATAAATAAATATTACTTTATTTCTCACCGAGGGATATTATATAGTACATAACATCAGAATTTTTAAAAGGCCATTTGAGTCTTAAATTACAGTAACTTATCCCAATGAAGTGGCTGTGAAACAAATTTAAAAAGCAATCAACAAACCCAATGAGGATAAGGGAACGTGTATATGTGTGGAAAAATCTGAAAAATAACTAAGTATTTCAAAACATAGACATTTGTACTGAAATCAAGGTAAATCGATATTCCATTTATCACAAAATTATAAAATGTATTCATTCTTGATGCATTAAAAGTGGGAGGTTGCATAAAAATAACATCAATCAGTTATTTAAATTCAGAGAAGGGCTATACTAATATTTAAAGGCATTTTAAATATTACTTCTAAATCTGAAGTCAATATTCTACCAAATAGTAAGTCCAATTCCCCAAGGCATAGATTGGCAGTCAATGCATCTCAATGAGAGAGCCAAAGAGAAATGCACTGGGGTATGTGTGTGCACGTGTATGTGTGTGCGAGAAAAAGTGTGTGTGTGTGTGTGTGTGAGAGAGAGAGAGAGAGAGAGAGAGAGAGAGAGGGGTAAGGGGACAGGTGGACAGAAAAGGAAAGAGTTAGAAAATCCTGTCCTCTCTGTAGTAGGAATAGCTAATTAAGAATCTTCTCTCGTGTCTACCTTATATTGCCAGAAAGAGAAAACTGACTCCATTTTGTCCTGAAAAACTGAGTTTTCCTAAAATGTCTCAGCGTTGTTTACAAAGCAATATTCCATTATTTTAAATGCATGTCATTCTAGAGGACAAAATTGTCAAGGAGTTTGGCTAAACAGGAGAATTAAAACAGAAAATATTTCTTTCAAAAGATTGAGTTTTGCTTTCTCCCTTCCCAGATCACCTTTTGTTAAATATTTTTTTAAATTTCAAGAAAACAAAAACAAAAAAACCTCCACACTATAACTAAAAAAAACTCAACCCAACCAACCAAACAAGCCTACTGGTATGATATAGAATCTAATATACAACATCTGCTAGCTATTTTGAGTCTTGGGAGTGTTCTAATTATTTTTCTACATTCAAGGAATCTGTGTCAAGTTTCCACAATCACAAGTATACTGAATGAGAATAAGTGAATTATATTACTTCTGGGCAAAAGAGGTCTTTTCAAAACTATCAAACATGTAAAAATAAAATTTAATCTCAAACAAAATAAGAGAGCAAACCATGAAACAGCCAAACATTATTCTACTGATATGAAAAAACATTATTATTTGAATTCACACTGGTTTCTCTGCTGTCTCTGCATCTCCTCTTTCTGGATCTTTTTCTTTCCTTCATTGTTTCCCTTCAGATGTATTTTTTCCCCTGACTTTTCATTCTGTTCTGCAGTTCTTTCTCCAGCTCTTTTCTTTTTTTCCCGGGTAGCTAAACATTTTGCCTTTCACTGCCTTCATAATGAATGAGCCTGCCATGAAAGCAAGTGTCTGAAACCAAGAGCATAAAAGCCTTAGTTAAGCCAAGAACCTTTTCACTATAAACTGGCATTCTCATTTCAACAATAATTCAGTTCCTAGGAGCAATTTCTAGGATAGGTATTATTACAGGCAGAATTTGTACTTCTAATAGCCTCTTGTGTCTAATTTAAGAAAATTAAATTGTGAATTTCCCAAGTATATTAAGGAATATAATTCTGAATTAGTCCTATATACTCAAATTTTCCTTAGAAAACAGTCCACTTTTGCAATAGTACACTGACTATAAGACTGTTTCCCATATGATGGAAGTATGCATATAGATCCAAATAATCACTGAGTGTTCTCTTTCCAATTTTTGTAGCCAAGTAGCAAATGCAGTGTCAACAATGCTTGATATAAAGACAAGACTACAGTACACAGCACCTACTCCAGCTTGTAATTAGGAGCTTCCACCATCACACACACAATGTGTCAAGAGGAAAGATTCGCTCACACACCATGATTAAAAATAACTAATCATGATTAACTTTCACAAAGAAGGCTTAGAACGTCATGGTAAATGCTGTTGGGCACTGAGCACTCATCTGCGTGGGGGCAACAGAAGCATAGAGCTGGAGATGCTTCACCATTCTTAGCCTGACAAAGATCTGCATTGCCTGAGGAGGGCATGGACCTTTAGAAATAAGTCTAAGTGGATGACGCGGCCCAGGATAACTTCCAGGCACTGCAACACTGCCTCCCCCACCGCCACTGACTGGAAGAAAGAAATGCTGAAATGTAAACATGACTCACGTTAGGACTTCTCCAGCACACAGGGACTAGACGGGAACCAACAGGGACTCAACGTTTCAACATGAAACACAACATCTAGTCTCTTTATGTGATGGATTCTCTTTATTTGGCATCCATTTCAATGGAGCCTTGAAAACTATAAGCTATACTTTATGCTGCTCTATGTAGTTAAGATATTAAAATACAGAGCATAGGCCATCAGTGCCAAGGAAAACTGTTACAGAAACTACTAACATTTCCAAGGGCAAGGTGAAGTCAAGCGCTATTGTTCAAAAAGTCCCTATTGGTAGTTATTTGAGACCTGTTCGAACGATAATTTTATACCTATAGCTAAGCACTGCGTGTAAGAAACAATTATCAGGATGACTCTATGTGCCCTTTAGATACAGATGCTCTAAAAAATATTGAGAGTTTTGATTTTCCTGTAAAAAGAGCAAGTCATAGGTAATCGATTTTAAACTGATGTTTCTAGAACACGAATATGAGAAGACCTATTGACTTCTTAGCATGATAAAATATTTGCTACATATAGAACATATTTTAAAGGCAGAAATTATGGTGCACAAATGTGATTCACTGAATAACTACTTTAAGAAGTATTAATGCTAGGAATAATTACTAACAAAATCAATTATTTCTGGTGAAATCACTGCCTGCATACGTCCTTTGATCACCAAAAAGCTAAAATTTACTGTTCATAGAAAAGACAGCATAAATACCAAGGCTGCCAATTGGGCAATTTCTGGCACAAGAGCTTCAGCATCTCAGGGCAGTACATTTCTCCCCTTCTCCCACTTTCCCTTTTCTATAGATTTATAAAAGCAAAGTTTACTCACTACGGTAAGATTCCTATTTCCTTTCTCAAGTAATTCTTGGCTTGGGGTAATAAATTAGAAAAACAAAGATATGTATGTCTTGGGATCATTTTTGGAATATAAAAATACCACAACTATAAGGTAAAAGTCTATTAAAATACATGAAAAAGAGCATTGCTAAAGACAACACTAGATAGTTATCCACAGCTTTAAATACAAGTAACTCTGAGGGGCAGGGTCCGCTTTACCATGGTGTTAATGCTCAGCTCTGCCAGAAGCTTACAAGGGTAAGTTTAAAAACATTCAGTTCCAAAGAGGGGGAATGTTTTAAATATTTTTTGACTGCTATTGATCTGGTTTAATTATAGAAATTAAATATGTTATCATGACTGTAAAATTGGTAGCACCTCTTTTAAAATTAAATTAAGTTATAAACAAACAAACAAAAAAATACATGAAAAAGAGCCTTGTCTGAAAGGAAAGAATGAGACCTCAATTTCTCTGAGATTAGACAGAAACACAAAGGTCCAAGACTCTAGAGATCTTATGGTCTACCGTCCTGAATCTGGAGCCATTTACCAACAGACCATAATTGTAAATATGTTTTATGTTTTCAATATGTTGCTACCTATATGAAACAAAGACCTGTTAATTAACCTGACAGCAAAAGTAATTTTTTTCCTCTTTAATTAATGATTTGAGAATTTCCATCATTGGTTATCAGATCTTGGGTGAGGCAGGAGTGTAACTCTTCCTGAACTGAAGAGAAAGGGAGAGACCCTCAAAAGAATAATGAATCTGAACAAGGATCTCGTAGAAAGGACTAAATCAGATGGAATGGATTTTTTGTTTTAAAAGGAGAAAAAAACGATAGAATGTACTGGACATGACTTTGAATGTGCATCAAAATACATAAATGGCTTTTTGCAAATAGTTTTGTACCAAATAAGCATGAGAATTACTTTTTGCTAAATGCAATCTTGATTTATGGAGCAGCCGTTCAGCATTCTGGTCAACTAATTTAACATGTTTTCACTCCATAAGGTATTTCTCCAGTGTCACCACACAAGTTGATAATGAATGAATTACACTTTCTTCTTCTAGGTGAACCACCTACATGAATATCAAATGAAACTGCCAAATTCTAATTTCTATATTCTCCAGCTGGTTTCCTTTTGGGAGAGGAAGGTTTAGGATACAGCAAATTCGCACCATCAAATTGGGTGTGTAGAATGAGTGGACAATCGCCAGTGCTGCACTCCTGGCAAGGTAGACGTAATTTTTGCATCATTAGTGTGGACGCTGTTGGGACAGGACACTGCTGCGGCAAAAGAGGCATGGAAGGAATCCCAAGGGTCAGAATGCTGGCATGCCTGGTCTATCTCATCTTACAAGAAATTACAGCTGCTAATGAAGACATGCTCTAAATCGGACAAGGATAGGCAGGAGATCCTCAAGGGACCAAATCTTAAACTGGCCTCTGAGTTGTCTCAATCAAATGATAAATCTTTTGATTCTTCAATTTACGTGTTTGTTTTGGTTTCATCAGTTTTAAGAGGAACACTAGACATGATAACTATAAGGCAACATAACATTAAGCCTCCAAATGGGTTCTTAAACAAAATAATATGGCTATACTGGTTTGATTTTTTTCACTCTCCACATTAACTTAAATTTAAAGTAATAATGGAAACCAAAATAAAAATTAAGACGGAAAGAAATGTTCTTATTTAAAAATAAATATATTTGGAAAAAGAGCTGGTGGAATAAAAAGCTAAAATTAGCCTTTGTATAAACAATTCTCTAATACTGAAGGCAGCCTAAACATAGTAAGAATGCCTTACACCACATTTTAAGGGTGTTCTCTTTAGCACTGTAACAGCACTTCAATGGCTTAAGTCATTGTCAAATCATCTAGGCATTTGCAAAAAAAAAATCATCTACTGGAATATCACTTTCTAATTTGTGAGTCAAACTTCTAGAAAAAGGAGTCCTTTTTTTTTTTTTAATCCTTCCCTCTCCTTGTTGTAAGTTAAAAGGGAGTCTTAAGGGTAAGGCAGAAACTGGACTACTGCCTGGGTTCAAAAGATACCTGAATACTTAACAGTTTATATTCCAAGAGATTATTAAAAAGCACTGTAAGCTTGCACACAGTATCATATTCTTATGGCTTAAAATAGTAGCAAGTCACAATGAGAGTTAATGTGGTCATTTTTATTGTGCTTATCCTAGAGCTAGAGAACTTACACCTGTACTTCCCATACTTACACATCACATATAATCATACACGTACAAATATAGACTATACACACACACACATTCTATGTACACATGAAAGCAAGGTGAAGAAAAACACTAAGTTGGCTCAAATAATACTTCCCCTAAGAGCACTTTCCTGGAATTGTACTAGTTGAGAAAAGTTCATTACCTATTACTCTGGGAAAAGAAAAAAAAAAAAAAAAAGCCCAAATGCCTCAAACTTGGATGTCTAGACAATTTGGCCTAGAATCTCAATTCAAAGTTAAACTAAAAATCTCAAATATGCTTTCTAATTTCTTTCTATTTTTAGTAATATAAAATAGTTTACTTTTTCCTAGTTACAAAAGCTAAGTCAGCCAGAATCAAGCATAAAGGATTTTAAGTTAGAAAAGGAAAATGAATATATTTTTAAAAAGTGTAAAATCCAATTTCTTATCAGAACATAATTGAAAAACTCCAATATCTACTTAAATCTAAAGTATATGATCACTGTTGATAAGAAACGAATTGCTTGTATTCTGGTTTTATCATAAGGTAAGAGTTAACATTCTTAAGATGATAAAGTTGTAAAGTGAAATTGAGAGCACCAAGTCAGAAAGAGGCTGTGATAACCACCTTTACATTCCCTAAGAACGTTGGCATTTTCCTGAGTTTTACTGTGAAAATGTGACAAAACCATACACCACTTCTGCCACTGAAACAAAAGCAATTACTCCATTAAACAATAAAAATTTAAAATATGAGGTAAGAAAATATTTACATTCAAGAACAATCCTAAAGGTAAGAAGTGGCAGACAAATTCTTAGTTTTAAAAAAGAAAACAATCCATTTTTAGTAGAGACATAAAACAAAGAAAATAAGAAAGATGGAGCTTTTGGAGCCTAGCTTTTGGAATTCGACTTGATGTTCAACAAACAAAAGGATGGAGATGTGTAAAAATATAATTCAAGTTAAAGATAGGTGCTATGTTGGGGTCACTCACTCAGCCATAATTTATAGATGTCAAATACATTTATATATATATATATATTGGGGAAGGGGAACAGGACTTTATTGGGGAACAGTGTGTACTTCCAGCGCTTTTTTTTTCCCCAAGTCAAGTTGTTGTCCTTTCAACCTTAGTTGTGGAGGGTGCCATTCAGTTTCAAGTTGTTGTCCTTTCAGTCTTAGTTGTGGAGGGCACAGCTCAGCTCCAGGTCCAGTTGCCATTGCTAGTTGCAGGGGGCGCAGCCCACCACCCCTTGCGGGAGTCGAACCGGCAACCTTGTGGTTGAGAGGACACGCTCCAACCAACTGAGCCATCCGGGAGCTCAGTGGCAGCTCAGCTCAAGATGCCGTGTTCAATCTTTAGTTGCAGGGGGCGCTGCCCACCATCCTTGGCGGGACTTGAGGAGTTGAACCTGCAACCTTGTGGTTGAGAGCCCAATGGCCCATGTGGGAATCGAACCAGCAGCCTTCGGAGTTAGGAGCATGGAGCTCTAACCGCCTGAGCCACCGTGCCGGACCTCATTTTTATATTTTAAAGGAGAAAAATGCAACTTAAATTACATAATGTTCATCTATAAATGTGAAGGCTTTCACGGAGGCTGACAAACCAGCATAAATTATTCTGCCAGGGATTAAATATCAACTAATCATCTGGCCACTTAGAAAAGTTGAAGGATAAGATACACGCAGGAATACACAGAATACTTACCTTCAGTTGATTATTGAAAATATCAATCTCCTGTAGTTTTGATCTAGTTTCTTTCTCAACTTCATCTAGTTGGTCTCGTAGCTGCTGCCGAGCTAGTTCTTTTGCTTCTAAGGCTCTTTTGAGTGTAAGAAGTGAATCTCCTGTTTTAGAAAAACATTGTAATATAAAAATTTTTAAAAATTGGCAATGAGGAAAAATAGTTTTTAATGTTCTCCTTTCACTTAAAAAAGTTGTCAGTGAAAAAGGAAATGGACAATTTTAAAAATAAAACACCTACTGTGCAAACTGTTTTGCTGAACTTGTTTTAATTGGTCATTGAGTATCTGTTTTTCTGGAATAAGTCTTCCAAGCATTTGCTGAGACTCCTAGAAGAGAAGAAGGGAAACAACCATGAATGACGGGGAAAACATCACATCTATATTCAACGTTGATGAGGACACAGGTCAGTTTTCTGGTTCCTCAAAGATTCTTCTTATCTCATCCCAAACCCTCTCTGGGTGAAAAGGCATTTAATCGCTAGTCAGGGCGGTTCCTGTTTCTTGCCAACGAATTCACTGTTTGCCAACTGCTTTTCACTGAAATCAAGTTCAGACAGTTATAGCTCCCTTGATATTTCTTAAATTTTTGTTGACTTACTGCCTACTATTTGTAAGCTTTAAAAAACATACTCAGTGGAGAAAACTGAAAGTAATGATCTCTGCTGTCTGTGAAGTTTAATAGAAACTATTCTGTTCTGAACTTTAATACTAAATAGGGCTGAACTGAGATTTACCATACACCTGAAGTTGGAAACAGAAATCCAAGAGAATTTTAACAATAAGAATCTTTAGCTGCCACATGTTTTTCCACCGTGCACGATGTAGCTACATTTTTAAAAAGGTAGACAAAAAGTCTTAAGCCAACTATTTTTAAATGACATAAGAAAAAAGCTAACTCACACTGTACAAGCTATTTGGAATTTTCATGGGTGACCTGTCAAGCATTATATACATATGAAGTTCAGCCGAAATGATCCTATTTAGCTTCTATACATTTCAGTAAGATGACAGCCTTTCCAGCATGTAAGGAATATTTGACTTTGATTTTTACCTTGATTTAAAAAGAGATCTCTATGTGTTGTTTTCAGTTTGAAAAATAAAAATGCTTTAATTAAAAATTTTCACCAGAGGCTAAGAACCAGTACTGTTTGGAACAACCATCTTTAGATATAGACTGGCTGGTATCTAACAAATCTTTATGTACTATATATCTGAATAGTAGAGAGATTTAGCTCAACAGAGAGGATTTGGAAGCATCTTCTCATATGAATAATCCCCACAAACACCCAAAATCTGGACAAAATAGAATACACAAATCAGATCATTTTCCCAAAAAGCATGGTCAACTGAGCTTCTCTTATTCTCCTCCCTAAATTAAGGCAAGGCCTCTTACCCAATACCAAAGTTTCTTATTTCACATCAGGAACGCTGATATGCATTTTATTATCAATAAATGAACATACTAAGTTTCAATCTTAAATAACAAAAATGTGTTTGGTCACAGCACATTCAGTGAGATAAGAAATAACCATATGGCCATCACTACTACATTTTCCAAGGGAATATTTTATGAAACATCTCATAAAGAATTAGTGAAAGACATATATAGAGAGAGCTGTCATACAGAAGAAAAAGGTGCATGCATTTTTAATATTTTCAAAGAATTTCTAGCAGTGAAATTCTGATACTATTTACAATATATGTCATATCCAAATTGATTAGAAGTTCAAAGTACTTGAAACAACAGTTGACAGAACTGAAAAAAAAATAGACAAATTCACAATGATAGAGATTTAACACTCCCCTCTCAGCAGCTGAAGGAAGTCACAAAATCAGTAAGGACACATAAGATACAAACACCATGAATCAACATGATCTGATTCGTGTTTATGAGACACTGCACCCACAACAGAGTACACATTCTTTACAAGTGCATATGAAATATTCTCCAAGACAGATTACATGCTGAATCATAAAGTAAGTCTCAATAAACTTAAAAGGATTATAAAGGATTGAAATCAGACAGAGTACACTCATAGATCATAGCACAAATAAATCAGAAATCAGTAAGATACTTGGAAAAAATCCAAATATTTGGAAACTAAACAGCATAATTCTAAATAACTCATCAAAGAAGAAATGACAAAGGAAATCAAAAACAATTGTGAATTGAATTAATATGAAAACACAACATATTAAAAATTTGTGATATACGCATATGGCTATGACAATGCTTACAGGGAAATTTATAGCTTAAAATGTTTATATCAGATATGAAGAAAGATCCAAATTCAATAATGTAAGCTTCCTCTTTATGAAGCTAAAAAAAGCAAATTAAACTCAAAGAAAGTAGATGGAAGGAAATAATAAAGTGCCTCAATAAATGAAACAGAAAACAGACAGATCACAGGGAAAAAAAAAATCAATAAAACCAAGAGCTTATTAAAAAAAAAAATCAATAAAGCCAATAAACTTCTAACTAGATTGATGGAGGAGGAAGGGAAGAGAGAGGAGGAAAAGAAGGAAGATGGGGAGGAAGAGGAAGATTTGGAGGGGGAGAGAGAAGATACAAATCCTTAATACGAGGAATGAAAGAAGTGACATCACTATGGATACTACAGACTTCCAAAGAATAATAAGAGAATATTGTAAATAACTGTACACAAATAAATTTGATAACTTAGATAAAATGGATAAATTCATTGAAAGATACAAATTATCAAGACAGACTCAAGAAGAAACAAAATCTGAATAGTCCTACATCTATTGAATAAATTTTACAGTTAAAAGTCTTACCACACAGAAAGTTCTAAGCTCAGGTGAATGCCACCAAAAATTCAAAGAAATACCTTTTCAACACAAACATTTTTAGAGGTTATTATTTTCATATTTATTACCCTGATACCAAAACTAGATAAGGACATTACAAGAAAACTATAAACTAATTAATATCCTCATGAACTTAAATAAAAACATCCTTAATTATAGCAAATTGGATCTAATAAAATATATTTTTTAAAGTGATAATACACCATGACCAAGTGTGGTTTATCCAGGAATGGAAGGCTGGTTTAACATTCAAATTTCAACAAAAGTAAATCACTATATTAACAAAATAAAGGGGAAACAAAACAACAAGTAAACATCTCAATAGATGCAGGGCAAAAAAATATATGACCCAATTTAACACTTGTGCATGATAAAAACTCTCAGCAAAAAAGGAACAGGCGGGAAATCCCTCAACCTGATAAAGGGTATCTACCAAAAACCCTACAGGTAAGATCATACTTAACGGTGAGAGACTGAATCCTTTCCTCCTAAGACCAAGAACAAGACTCTCACCATTTCTATTCAACATAGTACTGGAGATTGTGATCAATGCAGTTAGGACAAAATAAAAGAAAGAAAAGTTATATAGATTGAAAATTAGGGAGAAAAGAAAGTAAATTTCTTTAGTCACAGACGTATGTTTATGTACACAGAAACGCTAAGGAAGCTTAAAAAGCTATTAGAATAAATATGTTAAGCAACATTGTAGATATAAGGTCAGTAAGTAAAAATAAATTCTATTTTTATATATGGGCATCAAATTGTAAATTGAAATAACATCAAAAACCAGGAAATACTTAGGGATAAACTTTACAAAATATGTACAAGGCTTATACAGTGAAAACTATAAAATACTATTGAGAGAAATTTGTAACATAAAAACCTAAATAAAAATGAAAAATATACTGTAAGACTCCATATTGTCAAAATGCCAATTCATCCCAATCTGATCTATAAATTCAATGAAACACCAATCAGAATTCTAAGTATCTTTGTCAAAACTGAAAAGCTGATTCTAAAACTCACGTGGAAATGTCAAGGACCTAACATAGCCAAAATAATTTGAAAAAAAATATTGAAGATCTCACAGTAATGGATTTCAAAAATTATTATAAAGCTACACTTATCCACAGAGTGAGGTACTGGTGAAAGGACAGATATACTGGTAGATGCATGGAACAGAATATATACACCTCGCATACTTCCCCTAAAATACTCAAACTGTACTTCTTTATTGTCATTATCATGGTAAAGCCAAATTCCTGTGAATGGACTACAGGTCCTACATGATCCAGCCCCCACCTCTTCCAATCACAGTGGACTCCTTGCGGTAACCTGCATCCCAGAGACCAGGTACAGCCTCAGAACTTCCGCACTGCTAAAGCCTGCTCTGCCAGGTATCCACACAGCTTAGGCGTTCATCTCTCTCAAGTCTTTGCTCAAACGGAACCCTGACAGCGAGGCCTGTCCTTACCACCTTATTTAAAAACACAGCCCTCCCTACCCCCAACACTCTCTAGCTCTTCACTACTCACTCTCCAGAGCACTGTTTATCGCCTACTAGAGTACATACTTGACTGATTTTATTAGTGTGTCTGCCCTGCAAATAGAAGATAAGCTCCAAGAACAGGGGTGGGGGGAGTCTCTGCTGCTCACTGCTGGACCATGAGCGCCTACGAGAGCGCCTGGCCCGCACGCAGCAGGGCTCAGCAAACATGCGTTGAGTTTTTTTACTGGACAGCCTACTTTTCAGGCAAGGAACCTGTGCACTTCATCGTGACTTCCCAGAGCCCAGTACCTGGTAGATGCTTGATGCTGGTTGAGCTTTGAAGGTACATATTTTCTCACCTGTAATTGTTGCTGCAGATGGGTGATTTCAGCAATTCTCAACTCTCTCGATTTGTTTGTACTCTCAATTTCTTGCCTTTGGGTGGTCAATCGACATCTGATATCTTGAAGTTTTCCTTCTAGTTGATGTTTTTTATCATTCTTTAACAAATGAAAAATAATAAAAATTATTACCATTTTTAACTGTTCAGTATTAATATATTCCCAAAGCATAATCAGACTTCACTCACTAGTGCTTCTAATTCAAATTCCAAAGTCTTTTTCTTTGCTTTCAGTACAACTATGTCTTCTTGTTCTTTGTTTCTTTGATTTAATAGCTCTTGTCTTCGATTTCGTTCCCATTCAAGTTGCCGTTGCCTTTCAAGTTCTCGTTTTGCAGCCTGTGACACACACAAACAGATGACTTATTAATTTTTCAGTTCTTACACTATCCTATATAGATTAATAAATGTAACACCTAGTAAATCTTTTCTTCTAGAGATGAAGTATTATTAAACATTACAAGAAATTCTATTACAAAATAGCAAAACAGAATGTATACAAATATAGTTTCCTTCTATGAAAGAAAGGAATTTTTAGAAAGACTACAGAATTTACATGAGATGGAAAATATATGGGATCACTTGACCACTGGATTGCTTAGGCCTTTAAGAATACCTGATGTGTAAAATAAAATTGTCCTTATTTATTGACTCAGAAGGAGCAAGGAAAAATGTCATTAGTCTATTAAAATCAAACCAAAACCCCCAGAACAGAAAAAACAAATTAAAACTTTCTTCCATCAGATGAGTAATTATTTCTTCCATTAAAGGAGAAATTAGTACAGGTATCCCCATCTTTTCGAAAGTTCGGGTTACGCCATTTCTCTTTATGAAAGACCTACGTAAGTACCGAGTTTTACTAACTGAAAGAAATCGGAAGAGGATTTTCGCTTTTACGAAAAAAGGTGAAAAACCAAAATAGCATTCAGCGTTTGATTTGCAGCAAGCCATTATAGAGGCAGTGGCACTCTGAGCAGGAGAGTGGCCCTGCCAAGCCCCTTCCCTGGAAACACTCAGCATCTTACTTAGTTAACATCAAGTCACCATAGCTTTGAACTGTCTGTGAGCATCTGGGCTTTATTTCCATTTATTTGGTGCATCCTGTTAGCAAGGTATCAGAAAACCTAAGAGAGCTTGTAAGGTGTTACACTTAGTGTAAAACTGGACATAAGCATATTTGGCATGATTTGGTAGGTTATTTTTTGGGTCTGGGAACACTCAAAAATTTTTCCCTATAAATTAATGGTAAATGCTTCTTCACCATTTCAGCTTACGGAAGTTTTCACAGGAATACTACTTTGGGATAGTGCGGGAAACCGGTACTTATCACAAGTTTAAAAATTCATGACCTTTGTCCCACTAATCATTCATTTCCTTGTTACCACAGAAGGTTTTGTAATTTCTCTGGCAATGTCAGCTGTCTTCAAAGCTGACTCTGGTGGCTACTAGTAGAGTACCTGCCACAGCATCTGACACTCTTTACTGTAATTGCTTCTCATGTACCTGTCGTCCAGCTACACTGTAAGGATCTGGCAGACAGGTGAGTACCTACTCACCTCTGCATTTCCAAGGATTATCAATGCCTGGCACGTGGTAAATGCCTATTAAATAATTCTGAATAAATACTCTAAAATTCCCTTTGTCTTTCTTTTTTTTTTTTTTACACTGAAGAAGGGAAAGCTATTTTCTGGATGCCCATTCTGGAAATTAAAAAGGCAGGTTATGGCTACAAGTTTTCTAAAGTAATTAGCAGGAGTTGAAACCAAAGTATTAATTAAAACAAAACTCCCCATCTTTAAAATGTATTTCATTCACATAAGAGAATCATGGCATTTCCTCTGTAGCAATATACTAAAATTGGAAAGACAAGAGATTGGCTTGGCCCCTATCCAGCCATGGTACCAAATTTATGAACCCTTCTATAGAATATAGTGAAGATCTCCTAGACATATTTTATTTTTAAGTGGAAAAAAAAAAAGGTGCAGAAAATTAGTATGACACATCACAGTGGTTAAAAAAAAAATTTACACTAAACCCTCAACCTCTCCACCACATAAACCTTTCTATTTCTATACATGTATATAAATGCAGAGAAAAATGTCTGAAAAAAAAAAAACAACTAATATCAGTGGCTTGTTATAAGATTGTATTAAGAACTTATACATGACCACTCATAGCAAAATTATTCACAATACTCAAAAAACAATCCAAATACCATCAAATGATGAATGGATAAATAAAATGTGGTATATTCATGTAATGGGATACTATTCAGCCATAAAAAGGAATACGGCATTGATTCATGTCATAACTTGGAAAAACCTTGAAAACATTATGCTAAGTGAAAGCCACACACAAAAGGCCACATATTGTATGATTTCACTTATTCGAAATATCTAGAAAAGGCAAACCTAACAGAGAGAAAATTAAATCAGTGGTGAGTAAGGGCTATGGGGAGAGGGGAAAGCAGAGTTACTGCGTAATGGGTAAGTAGTTTCTTTTTGGGTTGATAAAAATGTTCTGGAATTAGACAGGGTGATGGTTCCACAACTTAATGAATAGACTAAAACTACTGAATTGTGGGAAAAAGGGGGGGGCCGGCCCGGTGGCTCAGGTGGTTGGAGCACTGTGCTCCTAACACCAAGGTCACCAGGTTATATTCCCACGTGGGCCAGTGAGCTGCGCCCTCTACAGCTAAGATTGTGAACAACAGCTCTCCCTGGAGCTGGGCTGCCGTGAGCAGCCGGAGGTCGGCGTGAGCTGCTGCGGGCTACCGTGTGCTGCCATGAGTGGCCGGTGGCCAGCGTGAGTGGCCGGCGGCCAGCAAGAGAAGCCAGGAGCTGCTGTGAGCTGCCGCTTCGGGGTGGGGAGCGCAGGGCTCATAATACCAGCATGGGCCAGGGAGCTGTGTCCTACACAACTAGACTGAGAAACAACGGCTTGAACCAGAGTGGGGTGGGGAGGTGGAAGAAGGAAAAAAAAAAGAAGATTGTATTAACATATTACTTGAATGATTCTGAAGGGGGAGGCAGGGTGGGGGAGGGTGCGCAAGAACACATGCTAATTGTGGGTTTCTCCCCAGCTGCTCACCTCTCGCCTCTCGATCTCTTTTCTCCTCTCCTCCTCCCTCTGCCGCTCTAGCTCCCGCTGCTTTTCCAGCTGCTTCTCCAACTCCAGTTGTCTTTTGCGCTCCTGTTCCTGGCGCTCCCGCTCCTTCCTTTCCTGCTCCGCCCGCTCTAGCTGTGCCAAGCGCTCCTGTTCTTTTCGCTGTTGCTCCAGAAGAGCTTGTCTTCGTTTCTCCAGTTCCAAATTGCCACGTTCAAAATTCTCACGCTTCTTATCTTCAAATGTTACTTTAAAACAAGAAATAAAACCATTATGAAAAGTCATGATATTCAACACACCATCATGGAATGACAAACTCAACGCCATATTTGAAATTTGTAGTATAAACGCAAACCTGAACTCCCTAAGCTTCCCTTCTGCCTGTGCCCTTGTTATAAGCACTACGAAAATGCCCTCACCTGACCTCTTTGCTTACATACTGTCCCTTCCACGATGAATGTCATGTCATGGTGTTCAAAACGCCAAACACCGTTTCTAGAATACTCTTTCTATAGCAATTCTGCATCACCACCAAATCTCCTTCCCTCCCCATTACTCTATCCTTTCCCTTCTCCCTGACCTTGATTCAGCAGCTGACCCTGTATGTCTTCTGTATCATGCATCTCTCCCACTCGCCCCTTAGCTTCTAACTGCACTGCTGTGTCTCCTATTCTAACAAACAATGATTTCCGGAAGCAGGGATAGGAAGGGAAGTATCCTGTGTTTCACACCAAAGAACAAGCTGTGCCCTCATCATTACGCAGATCGCATTCAATAATTTTTTTTTCTAATCCGTTATTCAATTTTCTTCTTTAGGGAACACCAATTATGAATTTTAGACTATTCTCATGTCAATCATTTTTTTCTAGTCCTTGCTAACAATTTATACCCGTTTTACTTTGTTTTTTTAAAAAGGAATCCGATCCTCTATGTCCTGAACTCTGTTTTCAGCAGTGCCTATTATTCAGTTTTGTGTCTGCCTCACACGCTTCTCCTTGGAACCAACCCCAGACAAGGGAAGCGCTCACTGCCACCCTGTGTAGCATGCATTCCCATTGTTCCCAATCTATTTCAAGAACTGTCACTTCACACTTTGTCTTGAGATCTGTAGCTGTGAGCATCCTTTCTTGGCTACTTCCCACATTCCTGTCTGGCTTTCACTGCTTTAGACGGACTTTCCTCACACACTGTAGTTAGGGATTAGAGATCCAAGATGGCAGCCATGCTTTGGCTTTCTTGTTCTTCTTGCTCCTTTACTAATTTCAGAGGAGTCAGCAGCCCTTTTCCTCAGCTACCTTAAAACTGAAAGTCCCTTCTGCCTTATAAAGGAATGGAATACACATGCAAAATGTGGATGACTTTCAAAAATATTATGCTCAGTGCAAGAAGCCAGACACAAAAGGTTGCCAGGGGCTGGCGAGAAGGGAGAATGTGGAGTGACTGGGTATGGGGTTTTCTTTTGGGGTGACGAGTGTTTCAGAACTAGATAGAGGTGGTGATTGCACAATATTGTGAATGTACTAAACGCCACTCCTATGGACTAAATATGCTCCCAAATTCGTATGTTGAAGCTATAACCCCCAATGTGATGGTATAGGGAGACTTAGTAATTAGGTTTCGGATAAGGTCATGAGGGTGGGACCCTCATGATGACATTAGTGGCCTTATAAGAAGAGGAAGACACAAAGAGAGCTTTCTCTGTCCCTGGGCACACAAGAAAAGGTCAAGTAAGGACACAGCCAGAAGACAGCCATCTGCAAGCCAAGAAGAGAGCCCTCACTAGGACCTGCGTTGGACAGCACCCTGATCTTGAACTTCCTAGTTTCTAGAACTGTGAGAAATAAATTTCTGCTGTGCAAGCCACCCAAACTATGGTATTCTGCCACGGCAGCCCTAAGACAACCACTGAACTATACACTTTAAAATGATCAACTTTATGTCATGTGAATTTTACCTCAATTAAAAAACAAAAACTGTAAGTCTCTACACATCTTTTAAATTCCAACATCTGGCCCTATTGCTGATACACAGGAGGCACATAATAAATGGCTGTTAAAATAATAGACGCACAAACAAAAAACTGCCTGTTCAAAACTTTAAATGAATGTCTATCACCAACAGAAAATGAAAATTCCAAAATTCTAAGGATTCCTGTCCTTTTTTGCCTTTGAGCCTCTATTCTCATGATTATCAGCCTAAAAAGCTTCTCCATTCCACGTGTAACGACCCTATTCATCTTCAAGTCTCCACTCAACTGTGACCTCTTCCATAGAGATTTCATTCCTTGTGTCTTTCCCAGTCTATGCCAATCAGCTCTAAATAAGCTTGGCTGTGCCTCTGTAACACCGTCTTCAGAAATTTATCACACTTATGCACTGCTTTGATGATTGTTCATATAGATGTCTTAAATCCTCAATTATGGTATAACCTTCGAGAAGGTATGACCGTGTATTATTAACATTTAGATTCTTCACTGTGCTCAATATATTTGCACAAAGAACATTTTCAATAAGTAGTTTATCAGTGAACAAAAGTAATTTAGTTTAAAGAGGAAACTAGGAGAACTAGTGTCCTGAGCAGGTCAATTAACCCCTAAGCACTTTAAATGCAGCAAAATGACACTGACAAAGCATTTAACCAAAAGAGACTCCATAATAAATTTCACTTGCTTCTTAATATCAACTATCACCTCGTCATTAATAACTCAGGCACCTTAGAATATTTTAACAGTATGATGGGTTTACCAGTATAAATGAGGATTATTTACAAAAGGTTCATATTAAATTTCAAATAGCTTCTTGTTATTAAGGAGTTTCCAATTCTCCTATAACAACGTAAGAAAATAACAATAGTGATTTTACATTCTATTTCTGCACTGGTGGTAGTAACCAACTGCCTTAAAGACTTATCAATTTCGAGTGCTTTATAGATATCATTTATAAGATTTTTGTTTAGTAGTAACTAATCAGATTTCAATTTAAAAGCTAGAACAAGGGTGCATCAGCAGAGTACATAATGTTGTTATTTCTATACATATATGCAAATCCAAAAGCGTATTAAAAGTGTCTCCTTTCTGACTAAGGTCAGTTAAAGGAACAAAGCAAGAATGTCAAAAGCTAGATTTATTTCACCTCTATCTTTCTTTGCCTTAGAATATCTCCAATATGATACAACTCAAATATAAAGACTGTCTTACCAGGCAATTTCTTTTCTATTTGTTGTTGTTCGTCTTCTAAGGCTGGTTCCTCTGGTAACCTCTGATCTACTGACGTTGAACTTATGACAGATATACCACTGCCAGATCGAACTCTTCTGCAATTATGGAAAAGAAGGAAAAAGAAACAAATTCACATAAAGCTGTCTAGATGGAACTGAGCAAACTCTGACAAAGAATTTTAAAGATTATGCCATATATCATGGTATAGTTAGGAATAAAAAAAGATTTGATCCTCACTATTTACAAAGAGTTTTTTAAAAATGAATATTTGAACGTCATCAGACTCTGCGCACTAAGTAGGTTCCAATGTTTAGAACCACTACCCAAATGAGGGCAAATCCAAAGGAATGAATTAGTGAATAATCATAAAGTGGCTACAACAGTGCCTGGTACACAGGAAGTGTTTGCTGCTATTATCATCACCTTTTTATGGAACGTTCAATTCCTCCAATGAGCAGCTCAGCTAATTGGGAGTATCTCTTTTCCCTTTACAAAGATCTCACCATTGTATCTCTTAATAAACACATGAAATGTCTACACTTTATAGTCCCTTAAAACAAATCACTTAGTTTACAGATTCGTTTCACTTTAAACCATTAACCTTGCTCTTTAAACCGATCTATCTGTCTTTTTAACTTGTTTCTTTATCAGCTTCCAGTGTTAAGAATCTCTCACTGTGATGCTTACAGCCATGGGATTTTACAGACGAACGGCCCAGTGCTGGTTTCGTGCTCCTGTGTCGTGTTCGTGCTGCCAGTAATGACTCCATTTCTCTTACTTTTATGGAAACTGTTCCTGCAGTCTTTCTTGATAGTTGAGGAATTAGGACAGAAATTCTTATCTTTGTTTCTTCCACTCTTCTTTGCGCTGGTAAGATCTCATGGTTGTCTTCTAAGTTAAAGCCTTAAGATATAGTTGTCTGGGAAGGGGTGTGTGTGGGAGTGAGTGTAGGATACAGCTCATTCCAGATTCCTCCCAACCGGGCCTTGGTCTACACTCCCTACATCTCCACTGAGATTGTGCTTCAGACCAGAATAATTTTCTTTCTCTTCCTGACTATAATTTTCACATTGCCATCATTTTGTTACCTGTTGAGCGTGTAGAATTCACAGGCAGAATCTCCTAGCTTTATTTTCTAGGTCCAGATTGATACAGTTTCACTTGCTAAAATTTCTAGTGAGCTTCAATTATATAGATTGGTACAAAAATCACCCATCTGTTGATATTTTACTTCATTGTTTTACTAACACAGGCATACCTGATTTCATTGTGCTTTGCTTTATTGAAATTCACAGATGTTGCTTTTTTTTTTTTTTTTTACAAACTGAAGGCAAGACACTCTACCAGCAAAGAGACTGCAACTCATTTTATTGTGATGGGCTGGAATCAAACCCACACTATCTCCGAGGTATGCCTGTAAACTATAAATACTTTAAAGACTAGAACAGATCCAAGATTAACACAGAACCTAGATTAAGAAGATTTTCTTGAATTCATGGATATTTCATTCTCTTGCCAGAAATAAAAATGACTATGAGACACGTAGCCGACAAAGCCAAGTTTGAAATTCACGTAGTCAGCATAGAATTTCTTGTAAGAGCTAAATGTTCCTTACCTAAAGGAAGGTGGAATGTATTCTGGAGGCAGGACAGGTGGCAGTGGTTGGCCAGACATAGCTACATCAATTAGGTGCATAGCCAGGATAAATTCTTCTGCTGTAAGTTTTCCATCTTGATCAATGTCAGAAAGATTCCTATTCAACAAAAAGTTCATTGTAATCTACCTTCATGAAAATGCATGCTTGTTACTATTCATGCATGAGTAATTTTTTTGTTTATTCATTTATTTATTTACTTTATTTTATTGGGAAATATTGGGGAACAGTGTGTTTCTCCAGGGCCCATTAGCTCCACGTAGTTGTCCTTCAATCTAGTTGTAGAGGGCGCAGCTCAGCTCTAAGTCCAGTCGGCATTTTCAATCTTTAGTTGCAGGGGGCACAGCCCACCCTCCCATGTGGGAATTGAACCGGCAACTTTGTTGTTACCAGCTCGCGCTCTAACCCACTGAGCCATCCGGCCACCCCAATGCATGAGTAATTTAAATGTTCTATTTTCTATTCTGACTCTAGGTCCACTGAGTCTCTCTATGCCTCAGTTCATAAAAATAGTACCTATTTCATACTACTGTTGCAAAGATAAAATGAGATAATCCATATAGCTGGCATGGTGTTCAGCATTCAACAAATGTTAACTATGATTATAACAGTATTGATCTCAGTCCTTGCAAGCCCATTTGAAATGTATCATGTTCTATGCTCAGCAAAGTATCAGATCAGATGGTAAATATTTAAGCTTTCCAGGACATAGTAAATCTATCACACCAGATTCTGTCATTGCAGCAGGAAAGCAGCCATAGACATATATAAGAGAATGGGCGTGGTTGTTTTTGCAATAAAACTTCATTTACAAAAACAGGTGCAGGCCAGCTTCGGCTCACTGGGCCCAGGTGCCCAAGCCCTGATCTAGGCCCACTAGAGTGGATCTTTATGGCCTTCAGCCATAAACAGTTATTTTCCAGGCAGAATCAATGGTTGGTGCATAATTGAGAGATACACGCTTCTTATGAAGCCATTTGGGCTAACATTTAAATGTCAGGAATCCTGGATGATCTAGGCAATGCCCACCAACAGCTATTAAAAACTATTACAAAACAGACAAAGAGACATTCATATGCTTCCTGATGAAAGTACACAGTACCATCTCTGATGCAGTCTTGCAACAAAAGTGGGGGAGGGGACATCTGTCCATTTCTGGAGACATTTTTGATTGTCACCACTGGGGGTGGGGAGGGACTTGCTACTGGCATCTAGTAGGTAGAGGCCAGAGATGGGACTAAACAACCTACAATGCACTGGACAGCCCCCACAACAAACAACTGTCAGTCCCAAAATGTTAATCGTGCCGAGGTGAAGACAGCTTGCTCTAGATCTAATCAGCAATCTACAGGAAATACAGGAATAAATTAACACCACAAGGATGCAGTCATCAAAAGTTAGACTATAAGAAACGATCAAACAAATGTCTCAGTTGTTTTGGGGGGGTGCGGTAGAGGGGAGGGGTTCAGAACAAGACAGGAGGAGTTAACAGGTTAAAGGATTCTTAAAAGAGGTATTAACTAATTAGTACAAAATACATTTATTTTAGTCCTGAAATAAATCAACCATAAAAACACTACGAGGCAATCTAAGGAATCTGAATACTATCTGAATTTGAATACTAACTTAATAAAATACTATTAAAAACTTTAGGTGGACAATTGGCATTATACCGTGTTTCCCTGAAAATAAGACCGGGTCTTACATTAATTTTTATTCCAAAAGATGCATTAGGGCTTATGTTCAGGGGATGTCATCCTGAAAACTCGGCTAGGGCTTATTTTCCAGTTAGGTCTTATTTTCGGGGAAACACGGCAGACATGTTGAAAGAAATCTCTATCTCCTTTGGACATACAAGGTGAATTATCAGAAGTTGTAAACAATATGACTGAGATTTGGCTTAAAATAATCAGGAAAGAGGGGCGAAGCAGGACTAGCCCTGAGTTGACACTTATTCAAACTGGGTTATGAGCTCTTGGGAATTCATTATATTAATCTCTCTACTTTTGCATTTTTCAAAATGAAAAGGGGAAAAAGACAGGTAATCATTACAAGTCGTTAAAAAACGAAGCATACCCCATATGTCCCCTCTATAAATAATGGTCTTAATCCAAAGACAGATGAGCCCATACCAGTTTAAGAAATAAAGTTTCCATGCTATACAAACCAAGGAGCTTTTCATTCCTTACCATATTGAAGCCAGCTGAGCCTGCGGTAAACTTGATTGCATAAGAATAGTTCTTGCTTGGGGACCTAAACAGAAACCAGGAAAAAAGTATAAAGATGAATCAGCACATCGTCACCATCCGGGAAGTCCAGTGTTCTGCACATATGTACTATGCAACCTCATGCAATCACAGTGCTTTAAACAATATTTGCTGTTACCCAAGAGGCTTTTTAAAAAGGAAATTAAGCCCCAATGGAGAGTGTAAGAAACACAAAGCACAGCAACTGGCACACACTCAATGAATGTTTGTTAAATGGATGATGAATGAAGAACGAGTCTGTAAAAGATGAACGTTTCAAAATATACCCTGCCCTTTTGTCCATATACCATCTCTATTAGTATTAGGCTTTTATTTACAAAGATGAAACTTACCCTCTCTAAATGCAACATCTGCCACCACCTGCTGACTCCACCACAACTAGTAGCAGACAAATTCAGGGAAAATTCAGAGAATTTTAGAGGGGGAAGGGACCTTAGAGAGAACTCTTCTAACTACTTCAGTATACAGACTTAAAACAACAACAACAACAACAACAATATGACTTGCTCAAGGTTCCACAAATGGTCAATATCACAGCCAGGATTAGAATTTCCTATGTTAGCAATTAAAAAGAATTCCTGGAATTTCCATTCTCCTTTCAAAATCTGCTCTCATTTCTTCAAATATCTGTAAATATCTTCATTTCTGGAATGAAACTAGCCTTAGATATTAGACAAAGTTACAATGGGAGATTTTGAGTGTTTGAATAAACCAGTAGTAGGGAGAGAGAGACAAATACCATGTTTCCCCGAAAATAAGACCTAGCAGGACAATCAGCACTAATGCGTCTATGGAGCAAAAATTAATATAAGAGCCGGTATTATATTATATTATATTGTATTATATTATATTATATTATATTATATTATATTATATTATATTATATATTATATTATGTAAGACCCGGTCTTATATTATAGTAAAATAAGACCCGGTATTTATTATATTATATTACATTACGTTATACTATATTATAAAGATTCGGTCTTACATTGCAGTAAAATAAGACCAGGTCTTATATTAATTTTTGCTCCAAAAGACACATTAGAGCTGATTGTCTGGCTAGGTCTTATTTTCAGGGAAACACAGTAAGTCTTTCCAGCCCTACCTCTTGGGGTTTATGATCCCAGGATGACTGATGGACCAAGGAATGGAAAGCTGTAGCAATTGTGTTGGAAAGATGCCTGTGTACAAACTTGTGCTTTGAGCTATTTCACTTTTCATAGGGCACCTCATCACAAACACCGAAGTGGATGTGTTTTCGCACAGCAAGCCACAATGGTTGGCCATCTCTGAGCATCACCAGAAGGTTCCAGCACAGGAACTCCAGAGAACGGCAGGAAAAGCACTGGTGAACCAAGTGGGAGGCTGTGGGCTCTGGTCCTGGTTCAGTCTAGAATTTGCCAAGTGCCGTTGGACAGGCAGTTTCTTCACTTGTTAGACCCTAGTTTTCTTTTTTCAGGAGTCCTTTCCAGAGTTACATGTCTATGAGCCATCGTGTTACAAACCATAACACAGAGCTTAGCATAGTGCTAACACATAAAAGTGCTCACTAAATGGTAATTAACATTACTGACAATATTTGAACTTTTATTTACCTATAAAATATGGGCAGACAGCACACATGAATATATACCTGTGTATTTTTACATGTGCACATGTATGCAGCTTAATTAATTTCCAAACTGGAAATGGTCAAGTAAACAGTACCCAGACCATGAAATAGCATCCCAGATGCCCCCCTTGAACTCCCTTCAATCATCCCCTCCCACTAAGTGTAGCCTAATTTCTAATGGTAGAGTGTGTCTATGTTAAGTTTGGCTTATTTGCCCAATATATTATTGTATGTAGTTGTAGAACATACTCCTAACTGCTGTATACTATGTCACAGTTTGGGGCTACGATAAATAGTGAACACTCTAAGTTTTGGTGAACACATGTGCACCAAAACACATGTGCATTTGTGTGTGTGAGAGAGACTGTGTGTGTGTGTGTGTGTGTGAGCACCTACAAATAATAAACAATCTTTATTGAATTAATGTGAAAGGTCTACAAGTTCTGTGAAATGTTGGAATGAAAAAAGTTCACTGATCATTTTACTTAGTCTTTAACATTGTTTTTAGAATTGGCAACATTAGAGTTGAATTAGCAAAACTTTAGTGAATGCTTTAATTTATACTTGTAATAATTCTATTTCAGAACTATGTAAAAGAAAGGTAATATTTCATCTACTACCAATAAAAAGTGTAACAATAAATGAAAAGAATTAGCCCTGGACCTGGATATCACGAGATATGGATTCCAGTCCTGACTTCCCACTCTCTAATGTGACATTAACAAAACTACTTTCACTCTCTAAGAGGTAGTTCCTTCATCTCTGAAATGAAGGAAATGATCTAGAACAGGGATTGGCAAACCACAGTCCACAGGCCATATCTGGCCCACCACCTGCTTTTGTAAATAAAGTTTTATTGAAACATAGCCATGTCCATTCATTTAAGCACGACATAAGGCTGCTTTTATACTACAATGGCAAAGTTGAGTAGTTGTGACAGTGTATGGCTGCAAGCCTAAAATGTTTACTATTTTGCTCTTTACAGAAAAAGTGTCATGACCCCTGCGCCAGAAGATCACAATTATCTTTTGCAATTCTAACAGTTGACTCTGTATGTCCTAAGACAAGGTTGTGAAACATTAAAATAGATAGGCAACAGCTCACGTAGCCTCTTCGCATAACAGGACAGCATAAAATTGAGCTCTGAATGCACAGAACTATCCTGTGGAAACCTACATTCAAAAAAGGACATCAGTTTTGGAATACTGGCTTATACACAAACATTATGGGGATAAACAGAAATCTCAAGTTCATAAACCCTACTCTGGGCATCCGTGTTTGGATAAGAAAGCATGACTAGATGAGGCTAGAGAACTAAATGAAGTTAATGCTTTATTTCAAACAATGGCTAAGACTATAGCTTTTGTGATTAATATATGAATAACCAAATAGCACATTCATCGGTTAAGAATGCAAGCAGATAATAAAACACCTCTTTGAGAAGAGGGCTAACATTAACAGGTTTGCCAGAATTCTACAGGTCCTTATTTAACCTTGATTAAAGAATGGGCCTCCTCTATTGTATGAAACTGTCTCTTTTAAGAGCATACACATCGAGCTGTGAAGGAACAAGGGGTTCACACTTAACCAGGTATATCAGCTCAATCAACCAGGTAAATGGTGCCACTGCTAGATTAGCTTCACTTCCCACAGTGGACAAACTCATGTCACAAGCTCAGAGGTTCTCACTTTCTTTTGCTTGGGACCAACCAATGGTATTCTTACTGTTTCCCAGAAAATAAGACCTAGCCGGACCATCAGCTCTAATGCATCTTTCTGAGCAAAAATTAATATAAGACCCAGTATTATATTATATTATATTATATTAATTTATATTATATTATATTATATTATATTACATTACATTACATTACATTACACCGGGTCTTATAGTAAAATAAGACCGGGTCTTATATTTTTGCTCCAAAAGACGCATTAGGGCTGATTGTCCGGCTAGGTCTTATTTTCAGGGAAACACGGTAGGCCCACAACATACTCTTACAGATAAAGCCACACTTCGATGGCATCCAAACAGATGTGAATGAAACAAAATGGTGATCAGAAATTGCTCTGACCACCAACAGTACATTAACAGTGGGTATTTGCCACAGGCTACAGCACAGACCAGCTAGGCTGCAGGTTAGGTGCAATTCTTACGGTGCTAACTAATTCCACTCCATTCCAAAACACACATGAATGCAACTGAGTGACAGTATAAGGATGACCTGGATTCTCCTCTAATTGATATTAAAATATTAATACTCCTGTACTAAACTGGTATTCATAACACTAGGATGTCACAACTCCAAGGTTGAGAACAGTTGCATTAGATTAAGAAATTGCAATTATGAACAAGCTGTAAAAATGTTTTCTGGTTCCTTTAAAACAAGAACACACAAAAAACAAAGCCATGAAGTAAAAACGAGATTAAGAATATTAAATTATACATTTTAACCAGAGCGTAAGGGGGTTGGGGGGTGGGGGATGAGGGTGAGGGGGATCAAATGTACGGTGATGGAAGGGGAGCTGACTCTGGGTGGTGAACACACAGTGTGATTTATGGATGATGTGATTCAGAATTGCACAACTGAAATCTATGTAATTCTACTAACAATTGTCACCCCAATAAATTAAAAAATAAAAAATAAAAAAAAATAAAAAAAAAAAAAAAATTATACATTTTACTTGGGCCTTTATATTCTGGGAACTTTTCTCAACTATTCCTCTTATCCTTAAGCTGAATGGGTAACTGCTTTGGGGGTTCAGGATTCACATAATTATTTTCTAAATTGTGACCATGACAATGGTCTTCGTATTTCATTCATCTCAACAAACCAGCTCTGCTTCCATCAACAGTCTTATTTAGCTCGAAACACACCCTTATATTGATTCCTCACAAAGGGAAAACTGGATTTCTTTAATTTATTCCTATTTTTAAATTTACAATAATAAATTATTTTATTTGCTATGAGTATACAAAGATCTGGCTTGAAAATAAAATTCCACCTTACATTCTTGTCAGGACAAAACAGTAATAAGTACGCAGACAAACATTAGCAAAATCTGCTCTTTCCAGTATATTACAAATTTTACTTTCTGCCTCAGATATGAAACAATCTAGATACTAAAATGCCTGGGTCATTACCTTTGGGCTGAAGATGCTGCACTTTAAAACACACATCCTACCAAGATGGAATTTTACATCAATGTCGCATCTGAATACTATTTTAATTAACTCACAGCAAATACCCACAATGCTTTGAATAAATTTTTTCAGATTTACTGGTAATGTAGTTCTGGGTCTGTATGGAGTACTGGTGTCAAACAAACCGTGTTCACCAGTATTTAAAACTATGCTATTGAATATTCCTTCATTGCCTATATAAGCCGGACTGCTTTTTCATGCTATGTATAAAAACGACAGCTACTGCTTTAGCAGAGAGAAAGAGTAGCATAGAGAGAATTTGTTTATACTTATAATTCGCCCCTTCAGTTACAAATACATGCTTATTTGAGAGGACTGCTGAGATCTTTTATGGGGATAGGGTTCAAGATTAGATCAGAACCCTTCAAAGTCTCACCCAATCCTGACATTTTTAAACAAGGATAAATTTTTCTTTTGGAAGTAAAAATTACAATTGTAAGTGATAACAAAAAAAGAATCAAAAATTGAGTGTTTTGTGTTATATACCAGTGCTTCTCCACCGCAAGAAAACTTTTTCTCCCTTCCTTTTATACTTATTAAAGGGCAGTTATATTTTTCCCTTTTACACTTTTAATGTCCTATCAGAGGTCTCTATTTTCCTTTATTAAAATTAAGCTTTTCCTTATAACTGATCAATTGTGTTTAATCCCTCATTAGAAAGATTTCTGGACAGTATCCTAAAATCCTTTCTACTCTCCTGATGTAGATGACAGAATATTTTAAAAAAGAAAAAAATCCACTGAGATAATATAACTGAACTCTGGCCTCTTATGCATGAATGAGATCCAAATAGGTAAAGTAAGTGACCTCTACCTAGTTGGTGGCATGGCCAGGTTCAAGACTCCCCAGCCACTTAGCTACCTTTCACCCTACCTACTGCCTTAAACACCGACTTTTTGCGTAGGTGGTTTCAAGTTCATCTACAAAGCTGGACTTCAGAACTTGAACCGCTTTTTATTCACAGCAGTGTTTCTTTGCCAGTGCTTTGATTTGCATACGAGTGGCATTCAGGGTGCAGAAGGAACCTTGGTCTCTGTTCCATTTACCAAGAAGCAATGGGGCAAAAGCCAGGGGCACTAAAGGATAATGTAACTATGGCTTTATCAGTAGATGAGAGCTCAAGATAAGAACCACAGTGAAATCCTGCTCAGAAAAAGCCAAGAGGGAAAGATGTTTGGAAAATATCCTTGGCCTAACATCTAGAAACAATCGCATTTAGAACAAAGATCCTATTTCACTCAACTTTTTTTTGTTTGTAAATACCTGTTAAGTGTCCACTCATAGTTTTGTCATGACTATTGAACAACTGTCTGTATTTCAGTCTGGATGACTGAGGAACGGCCCATTCTGCTACGGGTGGGACACTGTGGGGAAAAGAGGAAGAGGAAAAAAGGATGAAGAGTAAGCAACTGCCAATGGAAGTTCTTCAAAAACAGCCGACTAAGAACTTTTCTAGAAACTAACTTTAACCTTTTATTCACTTTTGAGTCACAATTTCTGAATCTTTTGTAATGAGTGTGTCCATTTCATTTTTAAGTTATCAACATTTCTTTCACAACAGATACAATTAAGCTGAAGGGTAAACACAACAGATGGTGTGGCTGTTTCAAGTATATATACAATTTAATAATTTAAAGGTTCTACAAAAGTATGGAAAATCTTCTTGGAACCGAGATGATACACTAATGTCAAGGCTTTTCTAAACAGTACTCTTTGGGTTTAAAAAGCAATGCTGATAGCAGACAAATAACTGCCTTTAAACATATTAATTCTTTAAAATGTTTAGCTTTCTATACACCAAAATACAGGATGTATTTCTTAATGGAAGGAAATTATTTCATTCTGGGAAGTTTCAATTCCCACAAATGGAAAGTTGCCCAGAAAGACGAGAACGTTCCTGGGGTCATGGCAAATCAGCGAGGGGTCATGGAGCGAGCTCTGCTTTTCTGCCTGCGACCCAGTGCCAACCTTTCCTTGCCAAGGCAGCAACCCACACCTGAGGAAGCCCCTGCCAACAGGCAGTTTGGGTCTGGACCTCCCAGTGAGCAGTTGCCACACAAGTAGCACAAGGGTCCCCCTGGCTTGTTAAGAGCCCAATGTCTAAATAGGGCAATGTAACCACAATGGCTAAATGAACAGTAAAAAATGGCACTCCACTTCCAGGACAGATTACAACTAATGTCCCTTGTGCCATTTGCTTTCACTTCAAAAAAAGATCTATTTCTTACATGTAAAATCAAAATTCTAATCATAAATTGAACCTCTTAGTCATCACTTATATACGTTATCTATGTACTTATATGCACTTCATAAGCATAGGAAATGGCTTCCAATCACTTGAAAAGTACCTATATAAATTCCCCTTTTCAATTTTTATAAATTTCTTAATAAAAAACACTTACCAAGATCTATTCTGCCATGCATACTTCTGCAACAAGTCTCTCATTTTAAACTAATATTCTGCTGATTCCAACTTGCCTATCTGTCAAGAAGCTAATTATCTTTCTTCTGCACCCCAGGAATGGAGGGTGTTACCCACAGAAGTTGTCCCAGATTACACTTATCAAGGTATAGTTTTCTACCAAACTCCTGAGAATGTAAATGGACTAAATATTCATTAATCGGTAACCAAAGAGTTAGATGCCACATTGCAAAAATTTGCTAGAAATTTAAACACTGAAAAAATGACTACCTAAAAAAACACAGTTATCTTAGTAGCATTAATGTTTGCTAGTATTATTTATTCATTCTAATGTCATAAATCAATTTTAAGACAGATTTCAAAATCCCTTGTGGAAAGTCAGAAGAAAACTCAAAACTCCAGCATGGTACTGGAGAAAGAATAAGAAATTTGGAAATTGGTGTTAGATGATCTGGGTTTAAATCTGTAAGCTGTAAATGAGGGGTGGGGAATATAACCTCTCTGGGTTTATTTTCTCATTCACAATTCTGAGACAGTATCTACTACATAGGACGATAATGGGGGGTGAGTAAGATTCATCAGGTGTCTGACAAGTAGATGCTCAATAAATGTTCCTGAATCTTAAAAGTAAAATCTTAATTAAGTGGAACACAAATATCTGTATACCACAATTAACTGAAGCTTTTGCAGCAAACTTCCATGGTTAAGAATTATGCCTTAAAATCAGAAAGAACTCAGTTCAACTCTTAGCCCTGTCACTTAAGAGTTAATATTATCTTGAGCAAGTCACTTAATGCCTCTGAGCTTCTTCCTCACCTATAACACAGAGATAACAAGAGTCATTTCATGGGGAAGAAGGTGAGCATTGAGTGAGTTAATGCACATAAAGCATCTGGGACAGTGCTTTTCAGTTTATGGATTTTCTTTAAATCTTTTTTTTTTTTTAAGGTAATGAATTACTGAACTATATCCAACACACTTTTCTCTCTAGAGTGGAAAAAATGACTTGATTCACTTAGGAAAGATTTCTAATGAGTATTGAAACAAGAAAAGATGGAGTTGTCTTCATTTACATTCCCTTTTCAGTCCAAGAGTTTTGACAGCTTACAAAGAGTCATCTAAGAGTTTTCATCTTAGTGTAGCAGAATGCAAGGGAAAAAAATAAGGATAAAAGAAAATAAAAATATGAAAGATAATATGAAACCAAGATTGGCCAACACATAAGCAGTAAGGTCATGTAAGCTTTGCCAAAATCGAGCCACATATTTGGTTAATAAAAACTGTCCACTAATCTGAATAACTCATTTCATAAAAATTGATCTTAAATAACGTTTTACTAATAATCCACACAGACTCCTCAAAATTATCTGGGATAGAATTTTTAAAAAGGCCAATTGTGGCTCTAATCTTCATCTAAAAATTTTTATTAGTAAACTTTTGATGATTAACACAAAATATGTAATTGCTTTTTTCCCTCACACCTAGAATATTAGTTAGTTTTAAACATTTACTACTATGTATTTATTATTCTCTTAAAAAAACAACATGCAAAGCCTTTAAAGGAAATGTCATGTCCTTGATTCTGTCATCGCTGCAACAAATAAATGATAAAACCTAATAACATTATCCAGAATCAAGAAAAATTTTGGCATTCTACAAAATAAAAAAAGATAATAAGTAAAGAACACAGCTAATTCATTTTCACATTTATGAGTTAATCAGATAATGGCTTGAACCAAACTGCCCATTTAAAAACAAGCAAACTTACCTAGCCACGTCAAATGATTGTGCCTTCTGTAATTTAGTGTTTAATTGTGACCCTGGACCAGACCTACTAAAAGAAGAACTCTTTGGCAATGTGGCTGCTGTAAAAATAAATAAATGTTGAATAATTTTAATCCTACAAAAATAAGACAATTACAAAAATTAAAATGTACAGTCATCAAGTCTGAGGCAGAAATTATTCCTCCTTCCTTACCATTCTGGACTCAAAAAGAGTTACTCCCTCCTGGCTTCCTGCCCTCTTGCCAAAAACACTGCTAGATTTATTTGTTCCTACTGAAAATCACCTTACTAAGTAGTAATGTATACATCCATAAAATTTTACTTTTCATTAAGCATTTAGTATCATATTTTATAGGATCTGTCAACAGTAATAGAAGTAACAGCTTAAATATACAGATGGCATCTTAACGGCACCAAAGGAGCTGAAGTATTAGTTCCAGATGTGACAGCCAAGAAGTCACAGACTTGCAGTCTTGGCCAGATAACGTGACGCTAGGGAGGGTCAGCTTTTGTGTCTGATTCTCATTCAGTTGGTTAGCTGTGTGTCACAAAAAAAACTCTGAGCTATGGCCACATTCCCTCATCCTTGCCTTTGTTTCGCAACATCGGCCATTAACCACCAAAGGAAACAAGATGGTGTGGGGATTCACTGGTATCCTTGGAAAAACAAGCACTTTCTTGGCTGCCATCATGTCTGTAGTCATGGTCACATATGAAAGATGAACTATACGTGACAAGAAAATCTTCAAAAAAGAGGTACATTTAGATTCTTTGGCTATAACTTAGAGACATATCCTGACAGATGTAATAAATCCAAGGGCTATGCACAGAAATAGTAATTCAAATATAATGCCCAAACCCATAGTCGTCACCACTGAATTTACTCACATATATCCAACATACTTTTTAAAAAGATACTTTCCATATTGATACGGATTCAGTAAGATTTGTTAGACGAAAGCCATCAACATTTACAATTTATGCTTTCTTTTAATCAATGGGAAAAAGACTGAGTAAAGTCTCAAGATGAAATTAACTAAATCAGGAACTTTTTAATCCTTTTCTTCAATTAAGCAAGTATATAATGCTACGATTTTAATATATTTAGTCATTTAATAGACTTCCTTCCCCTGTCACTCCATTTCAACAACAACAGAACAAAACAAAAAAGCAATGTTCTCCCGGCCCCCACCACCACATAATTCTTCTCTGAAGGGATTGGCTTGTTCATTAGCAAGTCGTAGCAGCTAAAGAAAAATAGTAAATGATACATGGAAGTACAAAACATTAAAATACTATGTAAACTTCGGTTGCTTTGGTCAAGCCCTTGAAAGGACATTATGCTCTTGGTTTTAGCTGTTGAGTTCACCTTGGTCCACAGTGGTACCCAGAGTCCCATAATTCCATTTTCCTTTCCTTCTCTCTAACCTAGCACATCCCTCATTTAATGTGTTGAAAAAAATGAGAACTTAAATGAAAAAAATGAAGCTATTTTTCTCTGGAATAAAATACCACTTAAATATAACCAGACAGTTAAGACAGAAGATTTAACAAGAATGAAGAGTAAAATACAAGTTGTAAAAATTCAGTCTATGGATTCATCAGGCCACATACCAGGATGAGCAAATGCAGGCAGAGGTTGTATAACAGGGGGGGCCCCGTTAGCCAGGGGAGGCACTGCTGCTGGAGGAACAGAAGATACTAGGGGTGGAGACATTCCGACAACTGGAATGGATCCCATTGGCACTGGAGCAACAGCTGTGAGTGGTGGCATGCTGGCAATACCTCCTATACCTACGAAGAAAGAATTCCCAATAAAATTCACAAGGAATCACATTTCAACATTCAGTGATAATGAATCCAAGACCGCTTGAAGAAGAAAATCACTTCTCAATTTTAATATATTCCCATGTATAATATGAATTCAGATTAATCATTTTAAAGAGTACCAAATATCATGTCAAGGATCAATCAAAAGGGCTCAAGATCCAACGTGAAAAAGGATCTACTGGCCAAAGTTAAGGATCAATAATAATAACAGTAATGGACTGAAAGCCACCAAAGAGAATCAAATTCACAATTCATAACACCATTTAAAAACAAACAAATTAAATATTCTAATTGGTCACCACAGGTAATCAATATATTTTGAAAATTAGTAAATAAAGGGGGAAAATAAATCAAACATTTATCCTGCCTTTCCTTTATACACTGAACCTCAGAGTTACCGAACATTTGATGGGGAAGTTTCTCTTTATAGAAGTATTTCAACCAAAAAATGAAGAAATGATACAACTAAAATAAATGTTTCCTTCCTTTTTTGTTTCTCTGTCTCAACTCGTGATGTTGTGATATAATACGAAATACATATCTGGTCTTCATCCCCCGTTCCTGGCAGAGCTCCTAAAACCCTTGTAATTTCCTGACTGATGGGAACATCTGTTATATTTGGTCTTGGTCCCTAGTTCCTGACACAAGAGCTTCTGAGACCCTTGCAATTTCTGGAGTGATCTCTGTTAGTATTCGAATGAGGTGACTGGTGGCTGGGGGTCCGTAAGTAGCTGCAAGATGGGAGCTGGTAACAGGAAAGACCAAGTCATGATTAAAGTGTTGGAAAGTGGATTTCCCAAGGAACGATTTCAAGACTGAAAAGTCCCACCCCACCTCACCCCCACCTCCACACCTCAGGGGAGGGTAGAGGGGCTGGAGATTGAGGTTATCAATGGCCAATGATTTAATTAATCATGCCTACATAATGAAAACTCCATGAAAAACTCCTACACTACAGGGTTGGGAGCTTCAGGTCTGGTGAACACACCCACATGTTGGGAGAGTGGTGAACCCCAACTTCACAGGGACAGAAACTCCTGCACTCAGGACCCTCTGGACCCCACCCTAGATCCCTCTTCACTGGGCTGTTCATCAGTATCCTTTATAACAAACTGGTGAACGAAACTGTTTCCCCGAGTTTTATGAGCCGTTCTAGCAAATTATATAGAATGGGAGAAAAGGGTTTGTGGGAACCTCTGACTTTATAGTCAAGTTGGACAAAAGCGTGGGTACCGTGCAGACCCATTACTTGTGACTCAAGTCTGAAAAGAGTTCAATCTTGTGGGATTGAGCCCTTAAAGCTGTGGAATCTGATGCTAACTCTGGGTAGTTAGTGTTGGAATTGAACTTAATTATAAGATACTAAGTTAGTGTCTGGAGAGTTGGAACAATGGCTAATGTGGTTTTTCTGGATACAAAATTCTTGTCTCCCTCCTTCCTTGAGAATCCTAAAAGTCTTACTCCATTTTCTTTGGGCATATAAAGCACTGCTGTAAAAAAGTCTAAAGATATTCTAAATCTTCTCTCCCTTGTATGTCATGTGCTTTCTTTTTCTACATGCCCAGATAATTTTTTATTTTCCCAGGATATATCTAAGTGTTGGTCTCTTCCAGTTGACATTCTCAGGTATATGACACACTCTTTCAAATATACTTTCAGATCTTTTATTTCAAGAAAGTTGTCTTGAGCTAGTTTTTAACATGTGTTCTATTCCCTTACTTTGGTTTTCTTCTTCAGGGACTCCAGTTAACAACCATACATTCAATTTTCTTTGCCTTCAATATTTGTCGATTTTTCTCAAATCCTTACGTTTTTTCATTTCCTTTTAATTTTTGAAATCTTCCTCTTTTTCCCTCTATTTCTTTTCAGACACTATCTCTTGTGTTGCTCGTAATTTTGTCCTTATTTCTGAAATGACGTTTTCTTTTATTTCTCACTCTTGCCTGACTTCTGTCACTTTATTTCTGAAGTTTCAAAATTCTGATTTATGTTGGTCTTTCATGACTGGTATCCTTCTCTTAGTATCTTTTAGCTCATTTTGAAATAGGCTACTAGTGTGCTATCGCTGTGCATAGGGTGTTATTTGGCTCTTTATTCTCTTTTTTCTAATAATAGCTCAAAGTGGGATCCGACCTTGCCGGATACTGCCTGTTGCTCATTTGTACGAGTGCCTTGCTTCCTGGGATTTCCAGTTTCCGTTCTCCTCCTCCAGTTTTGTGAATTCAAAGGAACCAGACTGCTCCAGATCTTTCAGGTTTTCTTATCCCAGGCACAATCATTGTAATTACTCTCTAACATTATAATTTTCCCACTTTAAGTGACCTACTCAGCTGTTAAATAGCCACTGCAAAGATTATATCCTTTTACCTTTTCTGAATTTTTCTATTTATTTCTAAATAAATATATCTACCTGATGTTGTGTTTTAAGAGCCATCCTTCTTGACTATGCGAATTTCTTGAAAATTTCGCATCTCTCCTCAATCACTGAGTTTTCCCTTTCCATTCTAAAACTGTGAAAGCACTTCCCATCCTAAACATACCGTTCTTCAGCTGGCATACTCCTCCAGCTTTGTCTCCCCTTTAGAGTTAAAGGCCTCTTCCAAGCCTCCAATCAGGCTTTTATCCCTACAACTCCAAAAAAACTGCTTCTCAAGGTCACCCACAAACTCAACTTAGGAAATCCAATCACTTTTCTGTTCTATTCTTACTCAGTGTCTCAGAAGCAACTCAAACAATGGAGCACTCCTCCTTCTTGAATCACTTTTCTTGGCTTCCAGGACGCCAACCAACAACTTTTAAATATCACAGCATGCCAAGGTTTGGTTCTAAGTCTTCTGCCTATGCTAGCTACACTTTCTCTAAGGTATCTTACCCAGTCCCAGGGCTTGCAATGCCATCCACACCAGATTCAGAGCTGATGGATCTCTCCTCTGAGTCCCAGACACATGGATCGATCTGCCTCCTCATTATCCCAACTTGGCAATCTACTAGGCCCCTCAAGGTACCACGGCCAAAACTTGATATACTTGTCCTTCAAAATATAATGAATTTAATCCTATGCTATCTTCCACTTTGGTTTTTGCCACCCAGATCTAAATCACCATTATCTCTTGCCCATGGCAAAGGGCTCCTTACAGAGTTCCCAGATCTACTCTGGTCCCCCAGCAATCCAGTCTTCAGATAATACAGATTATTTTTTCTAAGTATCTAGCAACCATGTCACTCCCCTCAGTTAAAAGCTTTCCGCAGCTTTCAAATGCACTCAGAATAAGAAATTCCAACCCTTTAGTGGCTTTATCAGTCCCTAAACCATGTGGCCCCTGCCTTACCTCGCTAGCCTGCCAATACTTCAGTTTTTGCCTTTAGACATTTGCGATTGCTGTTCCTTTTGCCTGGAGGTCTTCTCCCCTAGGTCTTTACATGGCTCTATCTCTAAGTCAGCTCAAAAGTCATCTCCTCAAGGAATTCTGCCCTGACAACTTGGTCTCATTGGTCTCTTTCTATCTTATTACCTTATTTACTTATCTATTTGCTTGTTTCCCCCAACATGGCAAGAAGCTTCACAACAGCAGGAGCCATGATGTCTTGCTCACCAGCATGTTCCCAGCAATTAGGACACACATTAGGGTCTTAAAAATACTGGTGTACTCCAATAAAACCATGGACTTCTGGCCAAAAATAATTTTTTAAAAATCAAACAAAAGAAAAATGAACTTCCCTTGAAATAGTTGGATCCAGAATAAAAGAACCATGCTGTGTACAAATGCACTGAAAGAAGGTACCAGGCATACTCACAGCACTTGCTGAAATACAGCTTGGTACCCTAAGTCCCAATATCACTGTACCCCATTTTCCTCTTCTTAACATAGGGAAGTTGAAGAAAATGCTTGCTCATCTCCTAGCTGGCTTTAATAGCACGGGGTGTTAACATTTGCATTAATACATGTAGACAACAAATCCCAGAAAAGTGATGCCCCATGTCACCTGATGGTTTGGTGACTATGAAGGGGGAGAGAAAGAAGGTATATAATAAGGAACCTGAGAGTTTTTAGGAAAACTAGGTGTTTGCACCAACTCTCCCTCCAGTTTTTGAATATGGTCTTAAGCAAAGTGTTCAACTTCTTGGAATCTTAGTTCCCTCATCTATATAGCAGAGCTCAGCGATTCTGCATAGTTTCAGGGTGACTGGTGGCCACATAAAATACTGTATGTTGAAGGCACACCATGTAAGGGCTCGGAAATGCCTGGTCAGATAATTTTTAATGCTAATTAGAAAATAATGATAATAGTAAGAAATTCTTTTGTTCCCAAGTAGCCAGAAGTGTAAGAAAAAAATTACCCTGGGTTGAGCTGAGCTGTGGAACTAGAAATACTAAGAAAGGCCAGAATACACTTGATCAGGACCATGTACTTCTAACTTCTCTTATGTTCTGATATTATCTCATGATTTGGCCTCTTGAAAATAGTTTACTGAGAATGTTGACGTGCTGAGAACGAGGTGAAAGGCAGTGGAGGAGCCTAGGGGAAGAGCTAACGACTGACTGGCAGGGTGTCAGATCAGAAATCCCAGGTTCCCACAGAGGTAGTGCCATGTTACTTAAGTGGCTGGAAAACGCTCTGGGCGGTGAGGCCATCACCTCCTGAAAATAAATCAGCAATATCTCTCGAGTTGAAATTCCTATAGCAGAATGGAATAAGAGAAGACATATTAAATGTTAGAGGAAGAATAACTGACACCCGGGTTTGAGAGAAAAAGAGGAAATGGGATGCCTCTGGTTATCTGACCCTCTCTCTACTCTGAGGTTTCTTCTTGCAGCACCGGAAGGGAAGCCAACATAAAACCAAACACACCCGTTAGCTGTTTTAACACATGGATCCTGACCAAACGTTGGCAACAGGGACCTTCAGAGAGTCAGAGCTACTTCCATTTAAAATAAATAAATTAAAAAAAAAATTTAATTACCAATGGACTAACTTTTCTGAATATTTTCTGTATGTTTCTAAATAAATACATTCACCTGAGGCTGTGTTTTGGAAGCCATCTCTTTTGACTAGGGATAATTCTTGAAAATATCCCATCTATCCACAATCAGTTTTCCCCCCTCTAGTCTAAAAATGTGGGAGGAAAATGGGGTACGGTGATATTGTGACTTGCCTCAGGGTACCCAATTGAATTCCAGCAAGTGCTGTGCGTATGCCTGGTACCTCCTTCCTTCAGTGTGTCTGTCTGCACACAGCATAAGTCTTCTCTTCCTCTGGACTCAGGTTAACCGAGGGTAAACACTGAGCACACACGATAGACAAGGGCCCGGCCACTGGAGCCTACTGTCCTGCTCACTTCCGCTCTTCCCAGCCTTTGCCCACACGACTTTATAAGTGTTTCCTTCTTTTGAATCACTATCCTACTTGCCTAACTCAAACCCTGCACCCTTCCCCTTATAAAAACCAGTCTTACAGCTAAACCTCACCAAAAGAAAGGACATGCATAGTTCGCTCGTTTTCAACAGTAAATCTATTAAGTAAAACCACACTGTTTATTTATCTCAGCTTATCATTAACGGTACCAGAGACAACCTGAACAACTATTGACTGCCCCCCCAATCTACATCACTCTATCACCTGTCATCAGATACATCAGGAGGAAGAGAAGGAAAGAAACTCTATCCACAATTTCCCTGTTTTGTTTAAACTGTCTAAGAGCTTTCCCAGGAATCAGAAGTTACATCTGATTACTGTAATCTTTAAATCAACCGAAAGAATCAAAGTTTAGGGTGAGAACAGAGAAGTCAGAACGGTTGGTGATCTTAGTCAACTAATAACTGATGAATTTTTAAGCAAACTATCTGGCTAAAAGGTCATTTTTTATGGAATTATGTTTTTAATTGAGATAACAATGTTTATTTTTCTCCTGCCTCATTTTGTTCTAAGAATTTAAATGTGGCCATTTGTCTCAGTGCTGTAAATTTAAAAATAGATTTTTGAGATACCATAATCCAAAGCAGTTGTTTATACACAAGGAGAAACAAAGATATTATGAAAACAGAAAACCAAAAGGAGGGATGTGACAATGTCAAGAATCAAGTAAGAGCAAGAAAAAGACAGAAGATGCTGCAGCAGACTGCAAGTTTGTTCCTTTCACGCTGAGAATCTGCCTCGCCCCTCATCCCCCATCCTCCAACACCCCCCCCCCCCCCCGCCCTACTCCCTCCCCCATGCCTTCATTTGGATCACTCTCATCCTGGGATTAGAATGTGAATATGTTCGTTCTCCTCCAGCACTATTTTCCTGCCTATTGCCATTATTTTCCAGTCAGAATTACCCCCTAGAATTTCACAAATGCTAGAAACTGAAAAGGGGGGAAAAAGGGAAACATTTATTTTTAAAATATACAATGAAATATAGTAATCAATTGCTTTTCAAACTTACCAAACGCTGGTGCACTAGAAATAGCAACTGGTTGCTGTTTCATGACAGGGGGGAGCGCAGAGGGGAGTTGATAGCCTTGTAGCTTCAGTTTGATAAGTTTCATAGCTATGGAAAACTCCACTTGATCCATTCTTCCATCATTATTCATATCAGCCAGTGCCCTGCAAACCAATAGCAAGGGCTTAAAATTAAGATGAACATGAAAGAACGTTTCCCAAACTACCACTCCCACCCACACAAAAACAAAATAATCAGCTCCCTTAATCCTGGGGAGAAAAAACAAAGCAAAACAAAACTAAATTTATTTATCAAGCTATTGAGAGTAACCTGGAAATACTGACAAGATTTTATATAAATATAAAATGCTTTTTATTGTGTTATTCTTTACTTATATGATACATGAGGTAATTTTCAGTCCGAATCTCAGGACATGTACTTTGGATATCAAATAGAGTTTCTTTATGGAGTGATGAAAATGTTCTACACTTGGATAGTGGTAATGGTTGCACAACTCTGTGAAGAGACTAAAAAAACAATGAATTATACACTTTCAAAGGATGAATTTTATTATGTGAAGTATGTGAAAATAAAGGTATCAGCAAAAAAAGTATTTAGGAACAGAGAGTTTATTTCTAGAGTTACTTGACTAGATTGCACCAACTCCTCTGTGGGGCTCTACACTCCTCACCATGGGGACATGACATGCTATACTCGTATCATTCTACTATATGATTAAAGCTGTGAAAACTAATTAAATGAGCTTACAACTGTGTTTATGATTTGAAAATGGTACTCAAACAGAAACGGGCAAGTGTAACTTGCAATGAGCTTTTATGTAAAGTATGTTCTCTCAGAGAAGAGTAAGCAGGAGAAAAGGGTTTGTCCTGGCAACTGGAAACTGTGATCCAAACGAAAACTGTGCATATGCATGACTTAACCTCTTCTGTGTGAAGAATGTTCATTCAGATTTCGTTTCTTTTAGTCTAGATATTAAAAGAGCGAGAATTTAATTTTTTAAGCCAATCTTAAGAACAATTTTATTTGAAACATCAAATGGTAAGACCAGCTACTCCAACTAAACTGCCACGACTAGCAATCTTTTCAAGAAGCCACATCCAAGGAATATCCAAAAAAAAAAAATTAAGTTTCATGGAAAATAATCCTGTAATAATTAATAAGCTATAATAATGTTGCTGGAGTTAAGTCAAAGAGGGAAAACATGAAACACAATAAAAAGCATGACCTTTAAAAAAAATTAAAAATCTCTAATAATGTTAAAAATTGTCCAAGTCACCACTATTCTTTTGGAAAACAAGAAAAGGTCACAAAGAGGGAAACGGAACCCCACAGCTACGGAACCTCCTTTTTGCCTCAGACAGACCCACCCCTGGCCCCTGCAGTCAATGATCCCCTTCAGCAAACCACAGGAGTGGAATCGGAATTTCACTCACTACCAGTGAGCCTGGGCACTGCTTTCCATATGTTTCTGGGCATTTGGAGTCATACATGAATTGCTCATTCACAGCCTTTGCCAAGTTTTCTGCTAGATTGCATGTCTTTTCCTTGTCAGTTTATAAGAACTCATTGTGTATTACATATTAACTGTTTATCTGTCAATTGTTGAAAGATGTTTTAAAATTTATTATTTGTCTTTCGTTTTGTGTACAGTATCTTTACTGAAAGAAATTCTACGTTTTTACATATAAAGATTTCTTTTATCACACAGTTTGTACCTTTTCAGTCCTTTATTTTCTAAGATTATTTTATTACATTTCAATCTTTAAACCAACTGCAATTGTATGTGTATGTGTGATATGTTATCCCTGGGCTCGACCTTATTTCTTCCAGATGGATACCTAGCTTTCCCAGCAACATTTATTAATTGATCCATCCTCTTCTCATTGAACTAAAACATATTTTTGTTGTTTATTAAATGTTCATATGAAGTGAGACCTATTTCTGGATTATCTATTCTGACTGAACAATTCCATCAATATGACAATGATTTCATCACACTCGCTCTAGGGTACATTCTGATAGTTGGCAAGGCTTTCTTTTTTCCCTTTTATTAAACTTTGTTGGGCTACTTACAGATGTTTCTTTTTCCCTATGAACTATAAAATCATTTATCCATTCTACAAAAAACCCTACTGGGATCCAAGCTGAACCTGCATTAGATATATTCCTTTTTAGAAAAACGACTCATTTATGATAGTCTGTCCACCAAAAAAAAAATAGTATGTCCAATTCTACTAACATTTCCTTCAATAAGATTATATCATCTTCTTCAAATAAGTAATTACTTTTCTTAGGAATTTTACCTTTTTTGTTACTATTTTAAATGGAACATTTCCCCCATTTCCATATTTAGGTGTTTTGTTTCAAGCACAGAAAAACAAATTGCTGTTAATGATCTATTTACGTTCAGCTATCCCACCAACATTCTATGAATCTTATTAATTTTTTTAAACTAAAATAAAATCTCTTGGGTTTGGTAAGTATAAAAATCACATTACTAGGAAAAAAGTTAAACTTTCTCTTCCAATATTTATACCATTCTTCTCTGTTTTATTGGTCTTATTACCTCTATGACCAGTAAAGATTAGGAATGGTATTAAATGTGTGAGCATCCCCGCTTAGCTATGAGTTTAAATGAAATGGCTGTACTGTTTCATTATTTAGAAAAATATTTGGTAGTGATTTTCACAAGTAGCTTGGCATACTTAGGCAGTTCCCTTTTCCACTTATTAGAAATGGTTACATTCTTTATCAAAGGCCTAATCAGTATCTGATCTGATCATACCTTCTCGTTTTCTTTTTATCTGCTAATATAATAAGGCTTATCAAATGCCTAGTCAGCATCTGCTGATCAGATCACCTTTTTTCCCCCCTTTTATCTGCTAATATAATAATGCTGAGAGAATTTCTTGATTCTGAACCAACCTTGCAACACTGGCATAAATTCAAGTTGGTCATAGTCTTCATACATTCTGGAATTCTACTTGTTAAGATTTTGTTTTGATTTTTTGCATCTATATTCATAATTGAGACTGGTCTCTGGTTGCTTTATTTCTGTGCTATCTTTCAGGTTTTATAAAGGAAATTAAATAAAATGAAATGGTGAACTTTTCTTTCTTTTGCTATTTGTAAAAAGATAATTCAGCTATTTCAAATGGCTTTCAGGAAAAAAAAAAGTTTCCGTCAATCAATATCAGCCTGCACACTTTAAAAAAAAAATAAAAACCAGGTAGATAAGAGTCCCACGCCCTATTCCCCCAACCACTGCCCCCAAAAATGTGTTTTCTAATGAGAAACAGAAATATCCAATGTGGAATAATGAGTGGGTTAGGGGAGAAAAGACTTTCTAATAATGGTTTAATTAGAAAAAATTAGTTTCTAAGAAACTGTCCACTGAAGTGCCTCAAGGGGAGAGGAGAGGAAACACGGAATCCCAGGTTCTAGGTGCATGACTGTAAGTCCCGCACCACATCCCCAAAATATTGCTTGAGGATTTTGTGTGATCTTGCCTAAAAAATTTTTTTTTCAACTAACAAAATATAACTGTTGGGGGTGGGGGGCGGTGGTGGGATGGCTCAGCTGGTTAGAGCACAAGCTCTGAACAGGGTTGCTGGTTCAATTCCCACATGGGCCGGTGAGCTGCACCCTCCACAACTAGATTAAAGACAACGAGCTGCTGCTGAGCTGCCAGAGGGGCTGCCGGATGGCTCAGTTGGTTAGAGGGTGAGCTCTCAACAACAAAGTTGGCGGTTCAATTCCTGCATGGGATGGTGGGCTGTGCCCCCTGCAACTAAAGATTGAAAACGGTGACTGGACTTAGAGCTGAGCTGCGCCCTCCACAGCTAGATTGAAGAACAACTTGGAGCTGATGGGCCCTGGAGAAACACACTGTTCCCCAATATAAATAAATAAATTGATTAATTAAAAAAAAAACAAAAAAACAAAAACATTACTGTTGGAACTTCTTGGTACTTAAAGGCCTCTACAGAAATACAGTAGTTACTCTTACAAAGCTTAGTTCTCTCTCCACCCTCTACCCAGTACACTGGAATAGAGTTGGAATTCTATTTCTCGAGGCTTCTCTGCAAAAAAACTTTTAAATAAATAAATATATGTGTGTGTGTGTGTGTGTGTGTGTGTGTGTGTGTGTATTTTTAAAGCAGATTTTAAAAAAATTATAAATCAAACAATGGCTGTTTATGACAAACTGATCTTAAACAATGTTTAGCCTGATATTAAAATCTGTACATTACAATAGGCAGGGTTGAGATGTGAAAGGGACCAAAGTATGCTGAATACTAAGGGTAATTTTTTTTGTTTGATGTGTACAAATAAACTATATGTCACTCTTATATACTGTCAGTGAGGAAAAGTGCTTTAAGTTGAAAAGGAGGGCAATCGGACTGCAGAGCTGCATATGCATTTACTCTTTGACCCAGCAATTCCACTCCTAGCAATTTCCCCGGAAGATAGATCTCCAACAATACAAAAGTATATATGCTGTAGCTCACACATTGCTATGTTGTTTGTAATTGCAAAATATTAGAAGTAACCTAAATGTACATATGCAGGAGGTTGGTTGAATAAACTATGATATATCTTCCACAACAAGTACTACCAGTATGAAACTGTAAAAAGAAAATGAGAAAGATCTCTATGGAATGATCTGAGTGATTTCCAGAATATGTCATTAAGGGAGAAAAGCAAAGAAGAACATTTATAGGTTACCTTCAAAGTAACAAGGAGGAGGAAAAAATGTAAATACGTACACAGAATATATTACGGACCTACTTTTTTTGCACAAAAATAAACAAAGGAAGGATAATAAGAAACTAATAAAATGGGTGGGAGCGAGGATGAAAGACTAGGAGAGGGAGTGACATTTCTCTGAGCTCACTTTTAGTATAGTTTGGCTTTTGGAACCTTGAAGTCCACGAAGATGAGAGGAGATCCCTAAACTGAATAAAACAAAAACAAATTAACGTAACAGCACTTTAATAACATATCCACATATGAAGACAAAAAAACTAATCTGAGTAACTTCTAAACACAGTATTTCATATAACCTCAGTCTAAAAACAAAAAAAGAACTCGGAAGTAATAATCTTGAAATCTGTTGAATGAGTCTGGTGTTTGTAGTGGATACGCGAGCGCAGCAATTCTGAAACAACTTTCTTTGTATTATAGGATTAAAGGGAGAGACCAGCCTCCTCTCAGGCCATCTCATTCACTGCCCCCGAGCTGAAGCCTGTGGATTCCTTTAGAAGCCCACATCTTCCACAAAGCCTGTCACAGGCTGCTCATCCCTCACTGTTCAGATTACTCCAGCCTAGTCTTCATTCTTTGTTTGGTTACTCATCCAACAAATGAGGGTCGCCTCTTCAAAAGGTGTAGGCACTCTCTGGGAATTGAGGTTACAATTGTGAAAAAGACAGACAATGTTCCTGCCCTCACAGAGCTTATATTTTAGTGCAAGCAGACACCAATCAAGAAAACGAATCAGGTTATTCCACATGATTAATGCAATTAAGAAATAAACAAGGTGATGGGAAAGAGAGGGCAGTGGGCAGGGGCAGGTGGGCAGAGGGAACTCCTGTAGACTGACTAGTGGTCAGGAAGCATTTATCTGGGGAGGTGACATGTGAACTGAAATCTGAAGGGTAATGAACCAGCTATGCGAGGATTAGAAGAACTGCATTATAGGACGAAGAAATACCAAGGACAATGAATGACCTTAATGCAAGAAGAAGCCTGGCTGATTTACAGAATAGAAAGAAGGTCAGTAAAACTGGAGTGCAAATATTGAGGAAGAGAGTGGTGCAAAATAAGAGAAGAGGAAAAATGCCAAGCGCCAGATCATGCTGGGCCTTGTGGCCTTGGTAATGACTTTGGTTTTCTTCTCAATGGAGAATTTAAATGGATTTACTTTCTTAAAAGATCGTTTAGATGCCATTTGCAGACTGGAATCTAAAAGGGGCAAGTGTGAAAGAGAGACTTCAGTCTGGATATTCAAACAGTGGGCCCAGGTGAGGCAGATTAAGTCAGAGAGGACAGTGGAGGCAGAAAAAGGTGGCCAGATTGGGAATAAAGTCTGAAAATGGAGTCAAAAGTATATGCTGACAGACTGGATGTGCAGAGTGAGGAAACGAGAGGAATCAAGCGTGGCTCCCAGCTGCTGGATAGAGGCTCAGTGCCATGAACTGAGATGAAGGCTCAGGAACGAGGGAGGAGGAGAGGGGAACATGAGTCAGGATGGCTTCTTTTTTGTTTTTGGTAAATGAGTTTGGTACATTGACCTTATTGGGGGCTGTCGGCCACTCAGAGGTATCCTATGACAGTGCATGTTATACAGCCGTTTGCCCTGGCCCCATGCCCCAGATCACCAAGCCATTCTGATTTCTTTGTTTTTGTCTCTGGCTCCCTCCTTCTCTCTCAAGGCCCATTTCCAGGTGGTGCTCCCTTCCTCCCCCTCATTTCTCTCCTTAGAAGACCCTGATCTCCATTTCTGCAGCCCCTACGACCTCTGATTCCAAAGCCCTCATTCGACCTCTTTCTCTTTCCTGGACCTTCAAGGCTCTTGTCCATTCACCTCTCCTTCTCCTTCCCCTCCAAGGCCAAGACTGAACAACTGTAAGCACCTGAGTTGCCAAAAGGAAATAGAATATTTACCAGTTTCCTTCCAGTTCCTTATTTATAAGACAATTTCTTTGTTAAAATTTGGCATTACACATACTGACTTGATGCCATCCTCTGAGAATTCAAGCTTTCTTATATTCTTAATTGAAAATCAGATTGGATGGGTAGGCAGCCCCAAAATATTAGTAGGTTACAATTCAAATGTCACAAATTAGTTAATTGGAATATAGGTTCCACATGGAACAAAAACTATAAAGGTTTCTAACACATACTCCCAAATAGTCCACATCACTCATACAATTGAACCAAGGTCCAGAGCAGAGAGAATAAGGCCCAGAGAGATAGACCAGAAATAGTTCCTAATTCTCAATCCAAAATTTTTTCTTATCCAGATGACTGACACAAACCCATTCAGACTCAAATCCATTCCTCTCTCTACCCAAAGGGTCAGGGGCCTTCCCTGGGACCTTACTAGAAAAACCACAGGAAAACACAAGATTAGCATGAGAGACAGAAAGGGAAAAGTATTTAATTAGGTCAGCTGTTATTACTTATAAATTTAAAAACCTAAGATTGAAGAGCTCAAGTATTGCTCAGGGTTACAAAGTTAGTAAGTATCAGAGCTAATACGGAAAAAGAGATCTTACACTTTGCACTACAGTAGTCCATCATCTCAGGAGGACAGCCATGGTTCGTGAAATTTACAATTACTTTTCAAAGATGTTTCATTTGGGAAAAGATACTTAAAGGCGTAGTTTTTTGCCCCCTAATAGCAATTCTTGGTAAAATAGGCTATCACAAATTTATTTAACAAAACGTCACAAAAATGTTAAAGACAAAGAACATTTTTGACTGCCAATTTATCATCTGTATTGTTAATAAAAATTTTCATTATAAAAATAAGTTGGAAAAATACTGATACACTAAGCTAAAAAACACTTTGGAAAACTAACAACTTAATTGAAAAAAAAGTAAAATTTACTAGAAAATACTTAATTTTGTTCCATTATACTTATTACCATGCAACAATTTTTATACTGCTATTAACTCTCTCCTTCCACTAGACGGCAATTTCTATGAAAGCACACAGATTTTTGTCTACTTTGTTCATTGCTATATCCCCAGCACCTACAATATTCACTGACCCATAGCAAACATTTGATAAATATTTTTACACTGTTGAATGAGTAAATGTGAAGTGAGATTTTTCTTGCAGCAGAGTATTCATCAGAAGCCTGCTTCTTGAATGAAACTTCATAAACTGGGAATATAACATAAAAGCAGAATTAAATGGAGGAAGTTAAGCTTGGAAAAGGAAGGCTCTAATGAGTGGTCTTAACTTTTGGTGTAAAACACAATCATATACCAGAACACAAAGTAAAACAAGCTTGTTCCAATTAACACAGATGTCACAAATCCCTTGCATTTTAACTTAGGCGCTTAACTGACAGGTGTGCTCCTGTGTTTACATGTGCTTGAGCTCTCTCTCCTCTCTGTCTCTCTCACCTCTCTCTTTTCTCTCTATCAAACTTGTCTTCTATTTTATTTTTAAAAAGTAATTCCAAAAAACCTGGTTATCTGATTTTCCAAGCTCAAAGTAAATCAGAGGTTAGAACTAGAAGGGCGTCAGAGGAGGAGACTCAGTAGCTGAAAGAGACAGTCTGGCAGCCAACATGCTGACAACCAGGAAAAAGAAAATAAAGCAGACACCAAAAAAAGCACAGGAATCTGATATCATTTAGTTTCAATTCAAATATATCCATACACAAATATATCTAAATTTCTCATGAAAGTTCTGCTATTTCAGAACATAGTAAGTGATTTTCATACTAATGACACGTATAATCAAGCTTAGAGACTCTGCTTGAAGGCAACAAGGAACTACCGTGTCTCCCTGAAAATAAGACCTAGCCATACCATCATCTCTAATGTGTCTTTTGGAGCAAAAATTAATATAAGACCAGGTATTATATTATATTATATAAGACCCGGCCTTATATTATAGTAAAATAAGACCGGGTCTCCTATTAATTTTTGCTCCAACATGCACATTAGAGCTGATGGTCCAGCTAGGTCTTATTTTCGGGAAAATGTGGTATGTCAATCTTTATTACTTTCCATAAAATTATAAATAAAAAAGATCGCTCACTTAAGGGACAAGCAATTAGCGGGACAACTTCGTTAAGTGGAATACCCAGTCCCCAGTGCCGACAGCAGCGACTGTTTTGGAGGTTTTGGTTTCAGAGACTGTTATATGCCAGCCCCTTTATATAGTTTCTGTCCTAATCCTCTTAGCTCTATAAAGTAAATATAAGTCTTCCCATTTTCTAGATTAGAAAACGGAGGTTAGAGAGGATTAATACACGTTCCAAATCATAAAGACAGAAAGAGCAGCTGGGATTCAAACCCAGGTGTGTGACTACAAATCATGTGCTTTCTACTATAGCAAGCTGCCTCCGCAACACTAAGAAACCAGGGAAATGAAGTAGGAATTGTAAGAACCAAACACTGTGGGGAAATGTGGCTTCTTGACAACAGAATTCAGCACGGCTCCCCAAAGTCATGAACCTAGAACCCCAAACTATATTTGCTATTCACTCTTTTCTTTCCTATGGTTTCAAAGACTTACTGCTTGTGTTAATTAATCAAGAAATTCAACAATATATGTTATGCATTCACCTTGTACAACATTGTAATGAATACTGGATATTTCACTGGTTATTTCACTACTAGCCTTCAAATAGTTTCTTTACCATTTATTCAATAAAAGATACAGAAGCATTATATTATAGAGAAAGAAATGTGGGACATTCAGATGTGAATGTGTTTTGTGGATGAAGCTAAAAAGAATTGTGAGAAAATATCAAAACGTAGATTTCTCAACAGGAAATTCAACTTTTGGACAGTGTTACCTTGTAAATGTCGCTTTTTTTTTTTTTTTTTTTTTTTTTTTAGTTCTGCATTAGAAAGATACTTTTTAGAACTATTCCTCTAATAAGAAGTAGTCGAGTATTTCAGATTAGGGATATAAGTTCTCCTTATATACTTTAAGAAATTATATTACTGGAATATTTTATTTTACCATCTGCTTATGTAAAGTTACAACTTACCATATCTGTGCTAAAACAGGTTGAGGTAACCCAGATTGAAAAAAAAAGTTTCTAGCTTGATCACCTGCAAATTAAGTGGAAACAGTTTCAGAAGAAAACAACAGCTGAACAATAATAGAAATCTCCTTACATCAAAATTGCAAAAATAAGAAAAGGCTGGTAATCCTATAAATACGGAATTGAATACATGATAGAAGCCAAATGGCACGTCTATAAAGCAACAGTAAAACGAATCCATCAGCATTGACTTCAGAGTTTAACCACTTTAAAAAATCATCTGAAAAAGGGCATACCACTTGCAGGGATAGATACTTTAATTGATGTGCTATTAACTAAGATGGTAACAGCTGCACATGTGACAAAGCACATCTGCAGGGATCCTAAAGAAAGTGATGACCCATACTTCTACTTTATAAAAAAGGTCTTTGCCATTCCCAGTATCTACACTTCAAATTTGGAGTGTATTTATGGAGAATAAGTAACAAATACTAAAAGAATCACATCAATGATTAAGAATTAATAAATTAAAGAGAACTATGAGACAAAAACCACACAAAAAACAAGTCCCAGGAAATCTAGATCCCATTTTTTTCTAAAGCCAATTCCTAAAGAATAATCAAACAGGAAAGATAATGGAAAAGACACAGTACAAAAGGCACGTTAAGGGCACAACAATAAGAGAATTCCTTCTTTCTTCTTTTTTAATGTTCAGCATTTCTTAATTTCTTTAAGTTTTCCAAACAAGTTCAAGATGAGAATTAAGCAGGTGTTTTAGTTCAAGGACCACAGCCCAGTGCTACTTAAAGAATGAGGTCCTTTGATCTTAACCAATTCCCATCAGTGATATGGTGGAAACAAGTGGCTTGACATCCATTAAAGACTAATCAAGGCTTGAATGCACCATAGGAAAAGCAATGGTAAAAATACAGGCTCAGGCAATGGCAAAATGGGTAAATGTGCCCCCCAACCACGTGTCCACCTTAGCTTTGCGTAATAGAGTCTCTCCACAGACATATGCACTACTGAGAAGTAAAAATGTAAAAATACTGACTCCAATTACCAGTAATAAATCCAGATATTGGCTTTAAACTATGGAACTGTTGATCATGCTTCGCTCTTTCCTCTACAGTTATGGCCCAGATATCCAGGCTGCCTACAATCCAAAGAAAAGACAAATTATTCAATGAGAAAAATAAATAAATAAAAGACAAAGCACTCACACAATTTCCATAGTACTTTAAGAGTTTGTCAATGTTATAAATGATTTGATAAATTAACAGCTGTTTGTCCTTGGAAGTTATACACAAAAAGTTAGCAAATTAAGAGTAAAGTAGCCCGCGGCCCCAAAAAAAGAAATTGGCACAAATTATTTTTATAAAAACTGTCCTGTAATCCTATAGTTAGCAGGATTGTATGAAGACATAATAAGTTACTAATCATCATTTATTTACATAAACTTAAGCAATAGACTAATTTAAAACTGCATCTTCAGATGTCTTAAATGCCAAAGGTGAAACTTATGGAAAAAATGTGGGCCTCACAATCCTACATGATTCCATGAAAATCTTTTTGGAGTATTAAAAATATTTAGATATTGGATTGTAGTGATGGTTGCACAACTCTGTAAATTGACTAAAAACCACTGAATCAATGGTACAGTTAAAACTAGTGAATTTTATGGTATGTAAATTATACCTCACTAAGACTGTTTTTTAAAATGGGGTCCTTGAAAAAAGTAATTGCAAACCAAAGAGAATGGAATTTTTGTTCTCCTTCAGTTTCAGCTCTAAGTCTGACCAGATGTTCCCTCCCTTCCAAGATCTTCCTCACTTTAGTCCTAGGTCTCCTCAAATAAATTCACCAAAATAATTTTAGATTACATAGATAGAAGGCTTTCAAAAGTTCAGACACTTTTCCAAAAGGTGGGAACAGACAATATGTATGTTTCATACAAAATGTGAATATGTCTAGCACAAAACATCACATTTAATCTCTCTGTGGGGTATGACAGTGACATGTAGAGTGGTAATTCGTTCCATCGTTGGAAACCTATTTATTGAACAATTAATGCGCCAGGCACTGGATAGATCTTAGGGATAAAATGGTGACTGATACAGGTATGATCCCTTCCCTCACAGGCCTTACAGTCCTGCAAATTCTAAAAGGGATTTTTAATGCCTTGTCAAAATTCTTCCCTGGAACTATAAACAAAAGCAAGACCAAAACAAAACAACCCAAAACTTGCCCAGCAATTAAGAAGGAAGACAAAAGTAAAACACAAATAAAACAATAACACTAATGGTTTTGAAAACTTTCCAGACTGCTATACTAGAATCCCACAGAGACTTTTACAGATGTGATCAGAGGGATGATGCTTTGTGTTTTCTTAGTCTCTTCATGACTGGATCAGACAGCTGCCAAGAGTAATCAATTAATGTGTCACACTGTCTTTGAAAAACAATACTTAGCCAGTGTGCAAAAATATTATTTAACACTTTCTTAACGTTATTAGGAAAAATTACCTAAAAAACATATTTTATGTAGATTGATATGTTTTAAGAAGTTTAAAACTAAAGCATATGAAAATGTCATGTTTCAAATCCAGGCTTCAAAAAATGTATGGAACAAATGATCCAGTCACTTCAACAAATAAATTGCAAAGAAAAAAACAGGGATGGAAGAGGAGTGTAGTAATGAAGATGCTTAGGAGATACGTGAACTAACTGCAGTGTATGTACCTTGTTTGGACCCTGACTTGAACAAACAAACCGTAACCAATAAATGGGTAAATCAGGGAAATTTTAACACTGACTTGATAATTGATATTAAGGAATTACCATAAATTTTGTAGGTGTGGCAATGGTATTGTAATTACACCTTTAAAAGTGTTCTTACTATTAGAAACATATACTGAAACATTTGTGGATGAAATGATATGCCTGAGAGCTGTTTCCAAAGAATCCAGATGAAACAATATTGGCCATAAGTTGATAATCACTGAAGCTATATGATGGGTACATATGAGTTAATTATATTATTTCCTCTGCTTATGAGTATATTTGAAATTTGTCATAATACTAAGTTATTAAAAATGTGGTTCCAAAGTACATTAAAAAAGGAAAATCTTTGAAAACTTACCACCAAAAGGTGTTGGAAACTGAGCCATGGTTCTGTTACTTTTACCTTGCTAATCGACGCCTGTAATTGAAATGCAACATTTAGGTTTATAAAAACTTCACTCCTAGATACTTATAAACACATTAATACTCTGTGTCTTTAATGATCAGAAGACTGATACCAGAGCTAGCTGTACAGCGCCATAAATAAAAGTTACAACTAAGAGGCCCATTCATTCATTCATTCATTCATTCATTCTCTGCACCGTTTCTCTGTGTCAGGTACAATGATGGGCACTGGGGAATGTTAATGAAAGGCTCTCTGGCAACAAGAAGCTTTCAGCGTGGTGAGGGATACCATGAGCCCGGGACAGCCTGGGCTACAACGTCACCAATGTTGTCTGTGTTTCTTTTTCAGTATATCTTTCTCTCCACTGTCTGCGTATACTAGTCCATCTGCCTGACGATCATAACAACAGCTCCTTTTAATGAGCACTTAGAATACGCTGTCCACTGTATCAGGTGACTTACCAGTTTTATCTTTTTCATTGTCATCACAGCCCTATCACATAGGTACTGTTATTACCATCCCCATATTACAGATGAGGAAAATGAGTATCAGAGAAGTGAAGCGACTAGACAATACTACAATTGGGTACCAGCTGGATTTGAGCAGTGGCTCAAAACTAATTAAAGCAAACTCCACAGCCTGTGTTCCTTTCACCCATGAAAAACTGTCTACAATTGTTGCTTAAAATTTTGAGAAAAGCCATAAACAAGGTATATTATACTAACGTCTGTCCGTAACAGCAAACACAAATCCACTGCTCCACAATCCCCATCAGGCACTATTTGTTCATGAACAGCCAACGTGAAATCAAGTCCATCCTTTTCCTCAACTAAAAAAATCCGCACTTACTGAATATTTTTCTTTATAGTTAATTTAACAACACAGTAAATGTGCAGTTAAAAGTGAATATCAATTAATCACAGATTTAAATTTTAGTTAAACTTAGATTTAAAAAATGCCCTAATACTCTTCAATGTCATCTTCCAATCTGTCCATAGAATTATTTTCCAACCATGGTGTCATGCAGGGGATCCTGCCGACTACGCCAAGTGTCGTGTGGGGCGTCCGGCGGGGTCTCTGGTCCCACTCCCCACACAGGAATGCAGGACATGGTGAGGCCAAAAAGGAACACCCACAGAGCCATAGGTAGGGGAGTCACACCACTATACTCTCACTGGCGGCTGGGTTGGAGACACAGGAACCAGGAGCCACACAATTCTCAACCCTCACTGTGCCGCTTCCAGACTCAGCCACCATCTTCTTGCTAGTTCCCCCTTTTTTTTGCTAGCCTAGCCACGGCAGTTATATTCATGGCTAATGGCTCACTGGTTACAGCTGACGGCCAACTAGCCACAGCTGATGGCCATTTGATCACAGTCGATGGCAATTTACTACCTGAGCCAGCACCTTTCTATGTGAGGCCGAGAGCCTGGAAACTGCTTTTTCGGGCTCTGTCCCCACACATAGTATTTTTAAATTTCCAAAAACTCTTTCTTGTTCTCCACTCTTTATTTCTAAAACCGTCTTTTTCTGTTTCTAACAGACACAGTTCTCATTCTTTTTTTCCATTTTGCTTTTTAGCTTTCTTCTCTTTCTTACATCACTTGATTCCTCCTGTTTGTTTGTTTGTTTGGTGATTATCTGTTTTAGGTCTCTCTTTTTCAGTTCTGAGGCTTTCTTCACTGTCTAGTGATCCCTGGGTGATCCTTCGTATTTAACTTGAAACACTAAACAAATGCTCAGAAGCTGAGTGTGGGTAGCAGGTTTGCTGATTGAGGACGGAGTTCTCCATATAACGATCATGTGTAGCCTGTCACCTGTTCATTAAGAGACCTCCAAATATCAGTATGGAGAGGTTTTTTTCATTGAAGAGGTTCAGTTTTGCAGAGAGAAAGAAGTGTAGGGGAGAGTGGAGAGAGAGAACACCACATCTAGATACTGGCTTCCGGGGCAGAGTGGGGAAGGGAGAGGGTGACAGGCATTACCAAAAAATAATATTACATATATGTGTATATATATCATATCCTAAAGAAGATAAATACAAAAATCCTTCACAAAATATTAGAAATTGAATCTCAGTAATATATACAAAGCCTAAGACATGAACGAATAGGGTTTATCCTAGAAGTAAGTACAAGGTTAGTTTAACATTTCAAAATCAATTAATATAATTTACCATACTAACAGAATAGAGCAGAAAATCCATATGATTGTTTCAATAAATGCAGAAAAAAGCTTTTGACAAAAGCTCAACACTCAGTAATAATAAAAACTTTCTGAAAACTAGGATTGGTAGGAAAATTCCTCAGATACAAAGCATCTATGAAATTTTCAAATGTTAAGATAATTGGAAAAACAAGTAATTTTACTCTCAAGTCTGAGCATTAGTACACTTAATATTCTTCTCATTTATGATCAGATTATTGTTTCTATTTAGAGCTTACTTGAAAATAAGACTTTATACCTTTCAAAGATTCCTTCTCTCCAAAGTCTTATTCATTCACTCAGGAAAAGCTTTTATTCCCATGAACTATTTTATTCCCAAGGCTATATTGATCCAACATATAAATAACAGGCTTGTGTCAGTGATTTTTATCTCCTCATTAAAGCACTTGAAGATTGTCCTAAAAGAGCTCATTTCTAAATCCTTCTCTCATTCAAATGACATCTTAAAGTTCTACTCCCAGAATCAGAGATAATGGTCTACATTACGCCAAAATTATGGAGTCAGCTTCAGTAAGGATTTACTGGCATGATCCTTACTATTAAGGAGTTAACAAATAACACAATTTAAAAATGGGCAAAGGACCAGAACAGACATTTTTCTAAATAAGACATACACACGGCCAACAGCATACAAAAAGATGCTCAACATCACTAATCATCGAGGAAATGCAAATCAAAACCACAGTAAGATATCCCCTCACCTGTCAGGGTGGCTGTCATCAAGGCAAGAGATAACAAGTGCAAGGATGTGGAGAAAAGGGAACCCTTACATACTGTTGATGGGATTGTACACTGGTACAACCATTATAGAAAACAGTATAGGAGCTCCTCAAAAAACTGAAAATGGAATATCATATGATCCAGCATCCCACTTCTGGGTACATATCCAAAGGAAATGAAATCACTATCTCGAAGAGATATATGAACTCCAATGTTCACTGCAGCGTTATTCACAATAGCCAAGATATGGAAACAATTTATCTGTTGACAGACAAATAATGTGGTATACACATGCAATGCAGTTTTATTCAGCCATAAAAAAAAGGAAGGAAATCCTGCCATTTGTGACATGGATGAAACTGGGGACATTTTGCTAAGTGAAAAATAAGCCAGACACAGAAAGACAAATACTGTATAATCTAACTTATTTGTGGAATCTAAAAAAGTCAAACTCATAGAACCAGAAAGCAAAATGGTACTTTCCAGGAGCTATTGAGTGGAGGGAATGAGATGTTGGTCAAAGGATACAAACATTCGGTTGTAACATGAATAAGTTCTGTGGATCTAATGTATAGTATGGCATGGTGACTAGTTAATAATACTGTATTTTATACTTGAAATTTTCTAAGAGAAGAGATCTTAAGTGTTCGTACCACACACACATATGCAAATTGTTTGAATGTGCTAATTAGCTCAATTGCAGTGATCATTTCATAATGTATACGCATATTAAATCATCATCATGTTGTACCCTAACTATAGTTTTTATTTGTCAAGTATACTTCAATGAAGCTGGGGGAAAAAGGAGTTTACAATTAAGTAGGGGATAGAAAATACACATCAAAAATCTGTGTGTGTATGTGTGTGTGTGTATACAAAGAGCCATAAGCAACAAATAGTAATTAACTAAAATTTAATGAAATGCTTACTAATACATCTGATCTGTATCAGCCAATTTAACCCTATTAACAACCCTATGAGTTAAATAATATAACTATCCCATCTTACAGATGTGGAAACTAAAGCAACAGTTGACACAATTATTATTATTGTTTTTTCACACAATTATTAAATAGTAGAAGAGAGAGTCAGTCTGGTTTCAGGGCCCATGATCATAACCTCATACTTTCAGGATTAAGAAATTCATGGAACAATCATGAAGTAGTTAGCCTGGCAAACCAACCAGGGTGGAGCTGGGGGGAGGGAGTGAGGGGGATCCTTTTGGAAGCAATTAAAGCACTGAAAAACAAAAAGGAGAAAGAAAGGGAAATCAAGTTTGTTTGTTTTTTAAGTGTCATCACAGACCACAGAGGAAACTGAATGGGGGAAATAAGGTTAAGCTTTTTGCCACATAAGTCCAAAGAGCTTTTACTTCTATACAAAACAAGCAAAGCTGCCTTCCCAAATGAAAGTTGAAAGTCATATATACAGAGGGTGCCCAAAAAATGTATACACATTTTAAGAAAGGATAAAACTGTATTAAAATTGTAATACAATGAATGACGCTAGTAGTCATTTGATTAACACCATCTTTTGAGCACACGTCATACTACACATTGCTACCATAATTCAACTCAACTTCGAAAATACGTACATACATCTCTTAATATGTGTACTTTTTTTAGCACCCCCAGTATGAGTACATGTATGTATATATGTACATATGTGTATATATACACACACACATATATATAACAAAGCCCAGAGCAGTAAAAAGAAAAAAACAAAACAAAGAGAGTAAAGGCAGCGGTTCTATGCATATGACAGGATTTCAACAGGATAAGGTAAATCACCAACACTGAGAAAAAAAAGAAATGCAGGCACCTGGCTAGAGCAAAGCAGAGACCGGCATTCTGCCCTCTGAGGTGTCGGGTCCTACTGCCTGGAGGCAGGGAGGCAGGATCCTGGCTCAGAAGGAGGCTGGCTGCCCCCAAAGGAGAGCTGATGTCGTGCTGCTGAGGGGACCATCTGCAGTTCTTCTCTTATAGGGAAGGCAGCCACCATGCAAACACGCCCACACTGTCCTATTTTATTAACATCTTGATATTTATATTTCCTTTTAGTCTTTTCCCTATAAATACACAATTGTTTCCCTCTTTTGCACACTCTACGTTGTAATACATACTTTTCTCAAGTTCTTAAAATCTTTCATAAACATGTTGCTGGACTTAGATACTAATTTTTAGAGTAAGGCAAACACTCCTATATTTACATATAAAAAACAGAAAAGCACACAGACTAAATATTGTGCAATCAAGAAATAAGTAAATAGTAGTAGTTTTTAAAAGTTTGGATGTTAGGATTTTTAAGCCAAAAGCTAGAACATGTTTGAAAAATATTTTTAATGTTCCTTCATTTCATCTTCAGAAAGGAGAGCTAATTATAGAAAGTTAAAGGAATGTTGATCCTTAATTTCAGCATTTACATTACAACCCCAAATATTGATATAAAGTAGAAGACCTCTGTGTGTATTTATAAAATAAAAATTCATCCTAAAAATAGTATTTATGAAAATGTCATTTTGCATGATAAAAAAATTATATTGAAACAGGTTTGTTATTTGATTTCCAATGTTTGCTGTCATAAATTAAAGGGAGGTTATTCAGAAAACATGAAACGATTTCAAAAAAATCAAAGTAAATGAAATACTACATATAAAATTAATTTCTAGAACATAATAAACACTAAATTTAGCAGTAAAAAGGGGAAAATTAACCATGAAGAATAAAATTTCTTAACTCTAAAGTACTGGCACACTTTAAAAATTTTAACTTTATATTAAATAATTAAACTAGTTGAAACATCTTTAAAAACAGGTATGTCATAGTATTCTTTCAAATTTCCTGCAGGTTTGAAAATTTTCTAATTTTTTTTTTAATTAAAGGGGGTAAGGGCATATATAAAAACAAGTATGCGAGATGAATGAGATGATTCAAATATGTACTCATTCACAGAAAAAGGAATCTTCACAATTATGTAATTCAAATAATTACAAATTAGCAAAGTCTCTAATATATAAAAACAGGGCTAATTTAGCATTTATGACCTAAAGACCAAGAGGCTATTATGAACATACATTATCTGTATTTCACTTAATTACTGACCATTCCTTCCCTCACAAACATCTTGTAATCCTCTTCTATAAAGTAGAGAGGAACAAAGGTTACAGGAGAGGAGAGAGGCAGAGGTCCCGGCTTTGCTGTAAACACTCCACTGACCTGTGTTACTGGATCCATAAAGAACTCCTGGGTCTCAATATTAAGAATATACTCTTGGTAGAGAAGGTATTTTGTCTACACCCAGTTCATGGTATCCTTTCTCAAGATTCAGGCTAATTTATTTGAAATAGATTTTCATGGTACTAAAGTAATGAACTTTAAATTCACTTCTTATAAAGAATTTTTTTGAAAAGTATTTTAAAGTTGCTCAATAGGTTTAGGTGAAAGGACCTATAGAATAGGAAATTACAGAATAGAAAATTTTAATTTCTACAAAGGTGGCATCAATAAACCATTGAGGGGAAAGAAATGTTTGAGAGTTGTGAGAGTCTGGTTTTAGGTATTTTTCCAGCCATATTTACCCCTGATCTAGAAAAAAAAATAAAAATCATCAAAAAAACACTATTTTTCCCATATCTTTTCCTTTTGGAGGCCTTCAAATCTCTAAAAATCCAAAATTAGAAAAACTTAAAGAAAAAAAAAAAATCAAAGGAAACCTTTCTCTGTTTAAAAAAAAAAAAAGTCTGTAATGAATGGAAACAAGTAGAAGAGCCTATACCCCTGTTTTCTAAGCAAGTCTTACACCAAATTCCACTCCTGTAGAGACTGTTTGAACAGGAGATGAACAAAAAGCAGAGTTGCCCTGTAAGATTACACATAAAGGCAGGATGTACACAAAGCTCTTTTGAAACACAGAAAAAAGGTACTGAAAGCCAAGCAATAAATGGACAAAGGAACTGACAAATTCTAAACATATAGCCAACCTGATCAATGCCAAATTGTCATGTCTGAAGCCATGGACCTCAAATGTGGCTTCTACATGTGCTGCTGCCTGAAGTGGAGCAAGATGACCTGTAAGGGATGTACTGCCTGTTCACAAGGAAGATTTTAAAACTGCATGAAGGGTAAAGAACCCAATAAAAAAGAAAACCTTATTAGTAAGTTCAAAGAGACACTGTCAACATTCTGTCTGAAAAACTGTAGGGAACATTCAAGTTCTCCTTTGAAAAGAGAACAGGCATTCCTCCCAGATTTTTGTTGCTGGGGGAGGGGTGGTGGCAGGGGACAGAGGTGAGAAGGGGACAGGTCAGGAATGACCAGTGGTGAGCAATCACTGTCAAGCCCAGCTGTCAGCACATCACTTGGCAACACTCAATGGCATTTCAGAAGATTTATCCATTTACTCTTGCTTACTTTCCACGAAGAGAAATGCCAGGATATCTAGCCTATAAAGCTCAATAAGCAGATTTAAACCTCAGTTCTTCTAAATCATCCTTACTTTAATATTTGCAATAGGAGAGAGAATTCATCAGGGAGCAGTAAAACCAAAACATAGCTACAACACTGAAAAATCAGAGATAGAAAACAAACAAACAAAAAAACAAATTCCTGCTTTGAGAGATAAATGGAAATTAACCAGACTCTCTTCGAAGCTTATTTGCACCTCTAGACTATCAACTAACTGCAAAATGACATCCGAAAAGTAAGTCATTAACTACAGTTTGTCTAAGTTAAGAAATCAGACTTTAAAACACTATAGCTGCAGGTAGGATAACCATTCGTAAGGCTTCAATAAAACAAATGAAGGATTTTATTTCTTCTGGAAGTTTCCATTTTCAAGAGTGTCATTAAGAATAAAACATTATCCCTTGTTTTAAGAGACACCCTGAAAGCTGAAAAGTAATTCCTGGAAAAAGTAGATAACCCGCATACCAAATACCAAACAATAATTTTAAGAATCACTGAGCAGAAGAAAAGCGTTTCCAAAATTTTATTTTAAATGTAAAACTTATGGAATTTCAAGATTATCAGCCAAATTTATGAGATTACATAAATTTAACTTATTTCAACTCACAAACTTTCCAGTACCTTCTCACATAGAAATTTCTAAGTGACTAAAAAATTGAAATTTCACAGATAACTGAAAACACTTATCACATGAAAAAAATGTAATGAACTAGGTAATGGGAGAACAAGATGTTGTCATCTGTGTAATGTAGTTATATATAGTCACTAAAAAAAAAGAGAGAGAGATGATCTGAAGGGTTTCTTCCAAATAAAAACTGACTTTCAACACATTACAAGGCAAATGCACACTTAAAGGAAAACATTCAAATAAACTTCCACATGGTAGCACAAGAATTGATGTCACACTGAGTCTAAAGTCAGTACAGCGTACTATTTTCTACTATCCCCTATATCACTAGGTTAATAACTTGTATATCTCTAAATACCCTAGCAACCAAACCTGGTATCATCAGTTCACCTGCGGGAACAGTGTTGAAGGCTGGCAGAGAAAAGTTTTAGAGCAAGCTTTCAGCTTTAAAAAAGAAGTCAAGAAACTACCCGAAAAGCACCAATTGTGCAAAAGAGCACTGCAACACTGAAAAGAGCAAGAAAGGGGGAAGGCTTCCTGCCAGATTTTCAAGCCTGCTTCAACAAAAATAGTGCAACAGCTGCAAGTGGATAAATGAAATGAGTTTACAGATCATAGTAAGAAATGAAATATGCGTGCTGTACAAAAAACAACCATGTGCTAGAATGTACAGAATGCTCTATATTTGAATATTTGCATCAAAATTAAATCTGCTACATGTAAGCCTGATAACAAATACACAACTGAGAACCCAGCAAACATTTCACATCTTTGACATCTTCCCAGATGTAGTGTCACAATGGACAGCAATGACAATTAGACCCTCCTGTCCAACACAACCAACTCCTGAGGCCAGAAAGTGGGAAACTCAAGGGCGATTTTGTTTTAATCTCTTAGATTCTTTGCTGAAGACTATTAAGTGTTTGCCTGATCAGGAGATAAAGGAAACCTACATAGCTACATATTGATAATCCGATCCAACCTAAATTCTAGCCGCCTCCTGCTACAGCTGAAGATTATTTACCAGTGTGTAAAGAATGAGCGAAGTCCAAGGGAAAAGCCTTACTGCAGTATCAATGACAAGTGTCATGAATGAGAGCAAGGACAATGCAGTCATTAACAAAAACCAACTGCACCCTGCTGGGTGACCTAGAGGACTTCTATGCAGGATACGATTTATTAGCACTAGTAAGTTTTAGGACTAAAAAAACCGTGCAATAACATTAGCATCACTAAAACACTAAATAAACTGCAGCCAACAGAAAACCAGACCATTTTAGAAGGCAACAGGTACATGATTCAAATCTTTAATTTCACTTCACTTGACTGAGATAACTGAAATATATTTAAGTCTGAGAAAAACAGGAAAAGGCTAAAAAGAATCCTGGTTATCATTTAGTGAGGATTTCACTTAATTTCTTTAAGTATATCTGGCTGTACCATTAAAATACAAAGGAAGCTTGAAGGTTTCTGTTAAAAATCACAATACAATGTGATCTGGAATAAAACTGAAAAAGAAGAAAATCCCAGATTTTCTCAATTTTGTATTTAAAAAGATTCAACTTCTCATAATATGAAAAACTTTGTAGAAGCCAATTTCATACTCAAAGTGTCGATTATGATTCAATTTATCTAGAATTCCAATTTAGTCATGTTTACACACTTCAAGTTGACTGCATTTAATTTCAGTGTTGTGAAATCCGGTAGAGATATTAAGCTTTACAATTTCAGATAACATTCAAAAGATTTTGAAAAGATAACTATTGTTACTGAATGGAAGAAAAGTCAATTCATTCAATATGCAGTTCACTGATTAATATTCATCTAGATGTGGACATTATAAAACTAACCCTTTTATTCCCTCTCTGACAAAGCTTTTCTTATTTCCTCTATACCCCCACTTTTAAAATGAATCTTCTAAAGTTTTTGACAAAGGGAAATTTTACTTGGGAATTTGAACCAATTTACTTAAGGTCAACCCAACTTGGAAAGCTCACCACAAAGGAATGAAGTAAGACCTCAAAATAAGTAAGTGTATTATTGCAGACTTCCAGTATTATAAACCGGTGGGAGGGCAAACTGTTACAACTCCTCTGGAAAGCAAGGTGACAAGGTATGTACCAGGAGTAGGAAAAATCTTGTTTACCCATGTGCCTAATAATTCAACTCCTGGGAAACTGACCTAAGAAAATAATCTAAAATGCAAAAACATATGTCCAAAGATGTTCACTGTGACTTTATTTTTTACAATTAAAAACTGAAATAATCTTATTATGTTCAATAGAATACGAAGAGTTAGGTAAATTATGATACAACCATTCAATGAGATATGTGACAATTAAAAATGCTCATCAAAAGTATAGAATTTTATATGAAGTATTGGGTCTACCATGTTTTTGTTCTTAAAAAATACAATGAAAGAAGAAAGTACGCCAACACATTAAAAGTTGTATAAAGTGTTGTAAATATTATCACTAACATTTAAAACTTGTACAATGATTCAGTTACTACTTTCATCTACATTGTATCAAATGAGATGACCCTGTAGTCGTCCACCGGACTGTGAAGCCCAGAGGAAAAAGCTACCAACCTGACAGAGAGAACAAGCCACTCTGCAGAGTAACTAGCAATGAGTGTGATTTAAATGAGAAGCTGCATATAAACACACAGAAAACAGCATTTAGACTGAAGAGCCGCGTAAAGGGTATGATTAAAGCAGCATGTAAAAGTACAAAACACATCCAAGGATTAGTCAATAATTCAGAACGGGAGGAATGTAAAAGGGATGAGAGAACGTAAGAGATGCTGTACAGAGGACAGGAACCCAGTAGTGGAGAGTAGCCTCCAAAATGTCTTGCGATTGAAAGAAACTTAGCTTCGTGCTGAAGAGGTCTTCCTCTAATTAATATACACAGCAGGAGCAGCAGCTATCCAAGCGATTTTTAATTTTTATTTTTCTTATAGAAAATTGAGTAAAATCACACCCAAATGGTCATATTTTACTCCTAACAATTTAGAAAACAACCAATTCGTAACGCTTACAGGATAACTCACCCATATTTGAGTTTTACATAGAAATAGATTATTGGTGGATGTTTAAAATCACATTTCATGTTCACATCTGAAATCCTAATTGTTATATTTTCTTCCTTCTGTAGCTATATTTCAATATGTGAGATCCAGAAATATGGCAGAAAAATGTTATTCTACTGAATATATAAACATATATAAAAATAGAAGGGGGGTGGTAGATGAAGGTAAACGGAATCCAACATATGCTGATAGCAGAAGAACTGACTGAGTGGTGAACACACAATGTGATATATAGATGATGTTTTACAGAATTGTTAGTAAAATTACATAGATTTCAGGTGTACAATTGTCACTGCAACAAACATTTTCTCCCCTTTCTTCCGCCTTCCCCCCACTCTGGCTCAAGCCATTGCTTCTCAGTCTAGTTGTGTAGGACACAGCTCCCTGGCCCACGCTGCTATTATGAGCCTTGCGCTCCCCCCCAGGACTGAGGCAGTCGGTGGCCCATTGTTCACAATCTTAGCTGTAGAAGGCGCAGCTCACTGGCCCATGTGGGAATCAAACGGGCTACCTCGGCATTAGGAGCACGGCGCTCCAACCACCTGAGCCACCGCAATAAACTTTAATTTAAAAAAAAAAGAGAGAAAGAAACATTTATAGACAAATAGTCACACCAACTACTTGAAATTCCAATAAAGCCGCTAACATTTAAAGGGCTCTCTGTATTGCAACCTCAGTATCTTCCTCCAGTGGAAATCATGGGCTTTGAAACAGTATTGATAGCGGCAAGACCATGAATCATTCTAAAATAAGGCAAACTTCTATTGATTCTCACAATACGTTAGCAACAATGAACAGCCATTACGGGCTGGGCACACAGTCCAAAAGATGACCAACAGTTTAAAGCCATCAAATGGAAAGCATCCAGCAAGTGTCCAGCCCTGGTACTTAATTGTCTGTGGGCCTCGTGTGAGTTGCTTAGACGATTTCTAAGCTTTAGATTCTTTATCTATTAAATGCAGGTAATAACAGTACCTGACTCAAAAAGCTCGTAATGACAAATACTCTCTCCCTGACCATACTTTAGTCAGGCTCTGAGCCCTCTTGACGAGGCCTACGTCTTGGGCTTTGGCTTTGGCTCTTGCTGTCTTCAGTCTGCTTAACCCAGTTTAAGCAAGAATCCCACATGTCAGTTTAGTGAGAGACACCCTACCCCAGATATCTGATCATACTTGGTATCTGAATGAGCTCTTCATCCCCAACCTTTGATGTGTAAGTCCTTGGCCTGCCTTTTGCAAAAATCCTGTTAGGTCGGTTTAGCAAGAATCCCCCTACCCCTCATGTCTCCTCTTAGTAACTTTCCATCCATTGTGACGCCCTCACCCTGCTCCTTGACTATAAATCCCCACTTCTTGTATGTAAAGTTGAGCCCAATCTCTCTCCTATATTGCAACAGTCGTGAATAAAGGCTTTCTCACAATTTTAACATATCAGAATAATTTTTTCTTTAACAACAAAGAGAATTCAATGAGTTTTAATGTAAGTAAAACATTTGGAACAGTGCCTTGTGAATTTCCTTCATTGTTCCTTTTACATGCTCTCAGCTTACAACTAGATCCACTGTAAACTGTTTATTTACTGTCTGTTTCTTAGACAAAACAGTCCTTGAGAGCAAGGACTTCTTTCTGAATTCCCAGCATCTGTTACATGGTTAGGCCCATTCAAGGCACACAAAGAATGTATACTGAATAAATGAGTTTTATAATGAATGAATGAATGAATGAATGAATGAATGAAGTAAATACTGAGAAGCCCATGTGCTCACACCCTTCCACCTTCAGTGGTCACCTACATATACTGAGAACCAAACAAGGAGCATTTTCCGTCAGATTCCTGCTGTTGTATAGTCTCAACAAATGTTCAGGAACCAATTTCATTTCTTCAAAGCGACCAATACCAGAGCAAAAAACAAATGATTTTAAAAGGTGATTATGGCCCCCCAAATATTCCAAAGAATACAACAGAAACTAACTAGTTTCCTAAACTTCACAGTATTTTATTTGCCATGCAATTTGCAAATCAATTATATGGCGTTCTGACAGAAATACATAAAATGAAGTCCAGCTAATGAAGCTAATGCTTAAACATATGGCTTTTCAAGAAAAAAAAAGGAGCTATGCATTTAAAAACTGATGCCTTTTTTTTTTTTAACTTAATATCTTATCATAGTAGGCAGGGCAGCTTTTTAAAAGAGACAGACCAGGTAATCACATTCTAGATCTCTGCTATTTTGGACGCAACTATAAAAATGCTTAGGAGGCCCTCTTTATCTGCACACAGGACAAGTTTTTCTTAAAAACAGTCTTCATTTAGTGGGCCTTAAAATCAAACTAATTCAGTTTAACATCAGAGGCTTCCTTGTTTATTTGATGTACTCAGTATCCAAGTATGTCATTCTTGTTTTTAAGGACCTTATGAAAGCAAGGCAGTTATCACAGGCTGCCAATTCATGTTGTATGACATAATGAGGACCCTTTCAAACATTTCCTAATCAACCGATGACTGTCCCTACCTGTATCAGTGGAACGTTGTCTGGAGCAAGTCATCTCATTTGTTCTTACAAGTTAATTCATTTCCAAATGTAACAGAAACCAACCCTTTGAGTAGGTCGACATCATAATGTAACAAAGGAGACCACCCTGAGAGAAAGAGTCCTGTTCCCTGAAAAATTACCACGCCAAATCCTTAGGCCCTCAAGTTCCCTTAGAAACATCAAAACCTAAATAGATCATCTTAGCATCTGAAAAGATCATGCCTATAAGCATTCCAAGTAGGCTGGAAAATTCTTTACGGTTAAAATTCTACTAAGGTTAAAATTCTTCAACCTCATAAGTATAAGGTTGACCAAATATTGTTAAGACTACAGAAAATGCATGTTTGCAAATGTACAACATGCCTATCCTCATTTTATTCAAACGATACAACCCAAGCCAGATGAAGAGAACAATTTCACCCATAAACACACAATGGGAGCCCAGAAAACTGGGGAATCTAGAGACCCAGCTCTCGTCTCAGATCTGCTGCTCACTGTCTAATTCATGCCACATAATGTGACGGATCTCATTCTGACTTTATTCCACAGCGTCCATCTTCCTTGCACTACTTAACCAAGTAGATCCGTCCTGAAATGGAAGATATAAAACAGAGGGGGGTAGAAGACAAAATTCAACTTCAAGACAGCCAGGCAACAGGCAAACGGATTCAGACTACCGAGTCACACACAGTAAAAAGTGTCACTGTAAACAGTAACTCAACCCTGAAAGTGGAGAGGCCAGAAGGCTACACAGGCAAGCCCTTAGCACAGTTCAATTGCCTTGTCATTCATTTAGCCATCTATCCAGACTCGACTGTGTACTAAAAATAGGATACAAGAGTGCTTCTATAGTGTTCCAGCTACTAAAAACATTAAGCGAACAAATTCAAAACCTGTACCGGGAAAAAACAAAAAGCAATATATTTTTAGTGTCAAAAACACAGATCAAGAAAAACGAGATGGTAATAACACTTGGCTTTCGTATTGCACCAATCTGTGAAGCAGCTCAAATATTTTTGAAAAGTTTTAAAAAATCTAATGATAGTACTTCTAACAAAAATCCCTGTGAAATAGGTAGAATATAAATATAACTACTTCTGTTTAGCTACTGAAGTAGACACATATTACACTGCAAATTAGATTCCTGATCTAGCTCAGTTTAGCACACTCAGCATCCAATATAAAAAAGTCACCAATTACTCTATAAATTGTAACACAGTAAAATATAAAAGTGAACACCACAGTTTTCTATGTTTAAGAACTAAACCCTAAGAATTAATAATTAAGGCAAAGTTGGCTTTAGTTTTAGGAGGAAAGCACTTCAAGTATTCTCTTCAATCTGTTGAATCTACTTTTTTAGAAGTACATCGAGGAACTGCTATGATTATTATTAAAGCCACTTGACATTTGTAAATCATACAGAAAAGTGAAAATTCTGTTTTGCACACTCACCAATATAAACTGACAGCTTTATGCCTCCTTCAAAGGACAAAAGGAATTCAGTTTAACGGGCAAGGTCAAAGTATACAAAAAGACACACTGGCCTGGGAAACCAATAGGTTTAACAACAAAGGATGAGTCAACCAATACTTGCAGATCCCAGCTACTTGAAAGAAAATTTCATTTCGACTCAAAATAGGAATTCAATTGTCCCACTGATGGCTACAAAACAAAGTCACCTAAAAGTGTTTTATTTGTGCTTTTTAAGAGCTATTATAATGAGGTACCTTTAAAAGCTAGTATATTATTACAGCATTAAGGGGCACTTCCTAAATATACCTAATATATCTAACTTCCTCTCAATGCCAACTCTTGGTGAAATAATTCTTTCTTCCCTTCAATACTATTTAGATAAGGCACAGCCAAAGCAGTTACAGGATGACTAAACCTGAACTTGTTACAGGAATTTCCAAACAGATAAGAACTTAAGAACTTTGTAAATACGCCCTTATTTGAAAGACAAGAGAAACTTGAAGAAAGTATCCAGTGAAAATATGAGCTCCTTTCTTAAAAGGTAAGCTCTTCAATGCAGGGTCTGTCTCCTTATAAATTCTATTCGGCCATGCTAATGCCAAAAGAGAAAATGGCTTCTACTGCCACGATCAAAAGCAACCCACTTTAATGAAATATGATGTCTAGAATTTGCTTCCAAATAATCTAGAGCTGGGGCTGGAGGGATAGATGAAACAAGATTGGCCAAGAGTTAACAGTTACTGAAGCTGGGAAATGGATATGGTTCTAGGGGTTTACTACTAGCCCCATTTCTATAGATGTTGGAATTTTTAAAATAAAAGGTTAAATAGAGAAAGAGAAGAAAGCTAATTTTAGAAAGTAAATGCCTCTCAACTAGCCTATTTCTATAAGCTACCAGCTCGGAAAAGAGTTACTTAACTGAGAATTCAAAAAGAATATAGCAAAATTCTTTATAGTTATAAAACAAATAGGATGATCCTACAGTTTTTCTGTTGTTCACAAAGGAGTAAAAGACTGAATCAATGTTTTCACTGTGCTATTTCAGGTTTTTTTCCAAAATGTATCAAAAATCCACAGAAAATAAAAAGTTGATGATATTTTGACTATTTTATGCATTTAATAACATTTTGAGCTGCTTTGTACATAAACGAGATTATTTTTATTTTAAACCTTTGTTATATGGTAATAAATTTACCATTATATTGAATTTTAGCAAAAAATACTCAAAACATACTAAGTGGCATCAATTAGACTTAAGTTTTAGATAAATTAGAATCTAATGGCATTGATGACATAAAAAATTTATCACAAAATGTTACACAATATCGTATACAAAATATATCCAAACGTCGCAGCAAAAGAGTTAAGAAATCACCTGTCTCTAAATTACTATGATTTCTCCTTTATATGTCACTGTAAATAAGGCTGATTTTTAAAAAATGACTGCACTTTTTTCTTTGCCTGGTAACAGATACTCTACTCTTTCTGAAAAAATTAAAGGAAATTATGGGATCCCATAGGGAAGCCATTTCTACCCAAAAACCCAGACTTCCAATGAAGCTTAGCAAAATTTAAGTTTTTACATCAGCTTCTAAGAGTTACCCTTAAACTAAATTAAGTTAATTTTTAACATATTATCTTAATATATTAATAAATACTCCCATAAGTCATACAATTCCGTATTTGGGAAATTTCATTCTTTTGGATCCTGCTAAGAATTGCAATACAAAAGATCCCAAAGCCCTGACCAGTGTCTTTTATTCAATAGAATCAGTACTCTGATGAGTTCCATCAAGATCACTTCAATCTCCATAAATGATGTGAGACACTTGACAATCCAGATTAATGTCGGACCTGTGAACCTGTAAGGTGACCTCAATGGACACTTTTCTTAAAGGAGATACATGTTAGATTAGATAAGTAGTCACATGGAAACTCAAAGTTATTAAGAATCACATTTCTTTAAGACGTTATCAGCACTCTACTAAATACAGAACTTATCGAAATGCTTTAATTGAATAACTTGTAGAGCTCACATTAGTCTCTAAGAGATGTTTCATGGTGTGCTCATTCTCCTTTTTTTCCCCTTTCTCCTCTTTGATTTGGTAGCTTTACTTAGAGGCATCTGCTTCAACAGCAAACATGCACATTATATAAGCTGTCATTCTGCACACATTCCTAACCTATTTTGCAGAGTGGACGTTTCTAAAGTGGGTAGCAACTACAAAAATTGACAGAGAAATTCATCAAAACACAAAAACTGGTCCCTGCATCTACACTGGGTATTTCAAAATATTTGGAAATTACATTAAGTACAAGAGGTACTCAAAAGAGTTTAATAAACAGTTTAGTTAATCATGTAATCTTTATGGTAATTTTTACAGCCCTGATCAGATCTCTTTGTAAAATGGACACAAAAGGCACCTTTTAGTAACACGTAAGGAATTCAATCTGTGTATTACAGGAGATAAACCAGTTCTCAGATCTATACCGAGACAACAAATACTCATGCATTCACCTCAGCAGGGTGGATTTACAGCCCAGTGAAGGGCCAGATGACTCAAGATTCAGCCAGGTTTCCAAAGCTTAGAGGGACGATGATTAATGATACAGAAGAACAAGGCATGGTGAATGTGTACAATGTGTTGCTTACAAAAGATCAGTGGCTAAAAAATTGCTTCAACTTTAGATAAAGAGGGCACTCATCGCAGGTTCAAGCAGGGGCTAGGTTCTTGAAAGACTCACATTAAACTTATCTAGTGTATCAGTCACAAAAAGATAATAGGACTAAAATCAACTTATTATCAAATTCTTGACATTTAGATCACGCAAAAGACTGTGCAAACTCCCAGATATGAAAGAGATCTCTTGAGTAAATGAAGAAAGAGACCAAATAAAAAAAAGAAAATGAGCTTCATTCTCCAGGGGCTGATTATCTAGTCTGAGAATCACCTCAACATCTTATTTTACAGGCCTGCTGTCCACCTTCCATCATTCTTCTGCTCGTTTCCATTCTTGCCATAGCGAAGGAGAGAATAGGGTGTAACTTTTTTGATTGAGTGAATAGTTCATATGGAGGAATAGAGTCAGGAAGAGAGAAAGACAACAATGAAAAGTTAAAATTAATCCTATAATACTCATCTATGTCATCTATGACTCTTTCAATTGTTGATTCACAACCTTGTAAGTTAAGCAAGAGATATTGCAAAAGGAAGAAAAATAAGTGATTACAATATGACTATAAATAAGGACACTGTTCAAAAACAATATGAAGAAAAAAGGAAGAAGAGGAAATATAGTGGGATACACAATAAACATTATCAATAGCCAGATAGAAGACGATCTTTTCCTGATTGTATTTAATGCAAATTTTTCAAATACTCTATAATATGTAAGTCATTAAGAAAAACAATTTTTGTATGACAAAAATGACCCCCAAGAAAGCATTTTCATTTCATATATTAAGGTGCAATTTATAGGAACTACTCCATAAAATTGTTTAAAGCTAAGCAAGAAAAGGCACTAAAGATAATGAAAAGAACTGCTTTCTTCCTATTGTTAATAAGTTTTGTCCATTATTCCAACAAACATTTATTAAGCAGCTATCACGTACCAGATCCAGTGTCTGCCAAGATCCCCAAAATGGTAATAAAGATATAACCAGTAAATTCTCATTATCAAGGTGCTTGAGAGCATAGCGGTACATCTTCCTGCCTCCCCCACCTCCAACTTTAAATACTCCTCAAAAACCAAAAAAATCTTTTTGTAACGCCACTGCATCCAAAAATATACTGCAACAGATAGCATTATTGTGAAAATATTTGTTGTCCTTTCCTTTCCAAATCCTTCTCTTCCTGCCCATCCCTGCAGGAGATTGTATTTCTTGCCCATTGAGGCCATGCTTGACCACGTGACTTGCTTTGGCCAATGAAGTATGAGTAGCAATGGCATATGCCACTTCTGAGAAGAAGCATTAAGAGCCATTGGAAGATTCTGTCATGGCTCTTGTCATTCTTCCATCCTGGGTCCTGGAATGAAGCCCACAAAGGGCATTAATATGAGAAATAAACTTTTGTTGTTGTAAACGACTGAGATTTGGAGATTGTTACTGCAGCATAATTTAGCAAAAGCTGAATAATTCACACACCGTTGACTAAACTTCAATACATTCAAGATCACCATTCACCAATGGGCAGGAGGTAGAAATAAGTAACTTCCGCCCTAGCTGTGCCCATTGTAGAGTTTACAACTTAATCTTGTAAAAGATAGATGATAACTATTTGGTCTCCAAACCACTGCAGTCATTAACCCTCTGCTTATTTTGTTTTGCTTTGTTTTCTCTCTAGAAGTCTGGGCAGGACAATTTGCAGCACGTCAGGCATTTGGAGCTGTCCTCTCACTCAAGCCTTAGACATGCATGAAATTCCCTTCCTTCAAGAAAACCTTCAAAAAGTGGTGCCAGTGAAAATATTCCACAGGACACAAAAGAACAAGAAACGTCCAGAGGAATGAAACCTACCACTTTCCTTTGAAATAATTCAACTATAAGAATCATTATGTTATACTCCTGAAACTAACATAATGTTATGTCAATTATATCTCATTTTTAAAAATCAGCTAAAAGTTATATTTATAATTAGAAGGTATTTCCTTTAGAAACAATAAAATACAAAAGAATATTATATCTATTAAACAACAGGCTGCTGTGAAAAGAAAGCAGGCTAAGCTAACTAGGATACACCTAAAATAAAAGACAGAGACTGAAAATAAAGGGATGAATAAGGATCTAACAAAACAAAACAAAAGCCTCGTAAAAAGAAAGGAAGAGTTACTAAATTTAATAAAATATAATTTCAGGAAAAAAGCTATCTGCGATTCAAAAAGCTATATATGATACATTTTTTCATAAAACGTATAATCCACAATGCGAACAGTTGTAAAACTTTATACTCCAAGTACTATAACATGAAAACATGTAAAGCAAAAAACTAAAGGCAATCTCTTTACACTGACGGGTTAAAATGTAGAAAGCAATAACTGAAAACACAACTGAGATGAATTTCTAATTAACAGAGTAGCCTAAAACTAAAATACTATAATTGTCAAAGGACATCTGTCACAAAAAATCAGTTACTATTTAAGGCAGCAACCAGGTATATATCAGAGTACTGTTGCAGTGAGGAGGTAAAAAAGGAAGCAGAGAAGTCAGAAACTAGAGTGTTTATAATTTAATGGAAACAGGAGGACACAAAAACTACGCATACACATAGAGATTATATGTATGCATACATACGTATGAATAACACACCTGGAACATAAATATTTACACAATAAAGATATTCAAATGCTTTGGCTTAGGATTCAGGAAGCACTCTTCAAAAAGGGTAAATATAAGATGGTATCATCTCATAATCTTCCTAACTATAGGATAAAAACAATCTGTGGTATGCAATTTACTATGTAAAGAAAAAAGTACCCTTGGGCCGGAAATGTTTAAAATCATTAAGCTGTCTTCAGGCTTGCCACTTCAGGTTAAAAATCAGGAACCATATCACCAATATAGTTATAAAGTAGCTAGAACACTAACAGAAATGTCAAATTAAAATCTTTTCCTCATATATCTTTAGAGTAAAATCTTAGCTTCCAAGAAAATTATCTTCAAACTTTTGTTAACCAAGAAAACTTTCTATAAACAAAACCTTACACTGAAGCTCAAGACATAAAAGCTGAGCTGCTCTGATTAAAGTGTGGGTAGGGGACTATAGGGTGGGAGCAGTTCCACAAATGTTACCTACTACCTCTCACCAGGACCACCAGGTACAGGGCAGGGAATTCAGAAGGGAACAAGACAGAGTCTCTGCCCTCAGGGAGCTTACATTCTAGAACGGGAGAAAAACAAATCTGATCATTTCACTCCAAAGAGAGTAGGGTAATAAGGTAGGCGATTACTGGACGTGGTATTTGGGGTTTCTTCATGAGCCTGGGTAGTCAGTCTCTAAGAAGACATTCGGGGTAGTTTCAAGAAAGTTCTAGAGAAGGTTCACCCAGTGCAAAGAGCCAAGGAAGGAAAAAAAGAACCAGATCAAGGAATAGAAAGAGGCCAGGTTAGCTGGTGCAAAGTAAATAAGAGAAGTGTAGAAAGAGAGGAAACTGGAGAGGCAACAGAGGCCAGACCACAAGGATCTCAAAAAGTGAGGCTTGGATTTTATTAAGTGTAATGGGAAGTCTCTGAAAGGTTTTAAGCAAGGGAATAACATGATCTGATTTATACTGTAGAAGCTATGATGTGGAATAGATTCCAGGCAAGCAGAGTAGAATCAAGAAAATCAGCTGGGAGACATGGCAGATACACTTGTGAGAGACAGCGGTGGCTGGGCTAACATTTTAACAGTGGAAATGATGAGAAGTAGTCAGATTTGAGATCTATGCGTATTTTGGACAGAAAGCCTACAGAACTGAACAATGGAGTAAATACAAGGTGTGTGGAAGAGAGAAGAATCAAAGACAGCTATAAAGTTTCTGGCCTGTGTAACGGGGGGATAACGGCACCATTTACTAAGACGGAAAGGTCTGGGGTGTGCGGATGAAAGTGGGGATAGCACCAAGAATTGTTCTCACTATGTTAATTTTGAACGGTCTATTACTAGGAGCCCAAGAAGATCTGCCTACTAGGTGCCTAGCTGCCCATCTAAGTCTGTAGTTCTTGGGAGAAGCTGGAAATACCATTATACTTGCTCAGCTCTCCCCCTCCTTTCCCACCTCTATTCTCATGGCAAATCCTTTAAAGCCTCCTCAGAATTACCAGTGCTCCTCAGAGCAATGCGAAAACAATGTGTATCTCCAACTTGCTTGCTACCTAAATTTGCCTAATGTTTGCATCGTGTGACCAAATAATTAAATACTAAGAAAATATAAGTTGCACTTGCTCACACTAGAATTTATTTGCTCATACCAAAAGAAATTACAGATGATTTCAAGATTCCAGTGAAAAAACTGAAACAATGTTAGGGTGCTACAAGAAAATACAGGTTAATACTTAGAAAACCTTGGAGTGAGAGAGGACTTTCCCATTGGACACCATGGGCAGAAACCCTTAAAAATGGAAAATAATAACAGGTCGGGGGAAAGGGAGGCCTTAAGTAATTCTATTAAACACAAGTAAGTTTTTAAAACAAATGAAAAATTGGGAATAAATCTCTGAAGCATGTAACATAAAGAATTAATATCCTTAAGTGGAAGGAGCTCACATAAATTAAGAAAAAAGATTAATTCCAAAAGAAAATGTGATAAGGACAAGAGCAGAAATTCAAGAGAAGAAACAGAAATCAGCAATTAACGCGTGAAAAGAAGTGCTAAACTTCTTATCAGCAAAAAGAACTGAATTAAAATGAGGAGATAAAGCTAGCAAATATTCAAATGGCAATGAGTGTAGGCTGGAGCCTGAGCAGTAATTACTAGGCCATTTCTGGAGACAATTTGGTAAAATAAATCAATAGCCTTAGATTTTACATGCTCTTTGACTTACCAAGTCTGCTTCAGGGAATTCATCCTAAGGGCGGGGAATTGGGGGTTGTTAGAAAAGATTCAGGTACAAATTGTGTTTTTCAGGTTAGGATACTCTGTACCTAAAAAGATGCTTCAGCAGTACACCTAATGACACGAAAAGATATTGTATAAAAAATCAGGTTATAAAACCATATGATCAGGATAATACATATCAATAGGTAAATTCATATAAAAAGATAATAAAGTACAGGAAATGAATACTGTGTTTCCCCAAAAATGAGACCTAGCCGGACCATCAGCTCTAATGTGTCTTTTGAAGCAAAAATTAATATAACATCCGGTCTTATTTTATACCAGGTATAATATAATATAATATAATATAATATAATATAATATAATATAATATAATATAATACCAGCCCTTATATAAGACTGGGTATAATAGAATAGAATAGAATATACTAGGTCTTATACTAATTTTTGCTCCATAAAAACGCGTTAGAGCTGATGATCCGGCTAGGTCTTATTTTCGGGGAAACACGGTAGCAGTTGCGTCTAGACAGTGTTCTTTATGATCTTTTTCTTCGATTACATTGAGCATATATTGTTTGATAATCAAAACCTCATTTGGGGGAAAACAAAAGTCCTACACATAAAAGAGACACTAAATGGAAATTAACCAAAAAATTAACAGAACACATCTTCAAGCGGTAAAATATAATTTGGGAATATTTTTCCTCTCTTCTAGAATAGAAATTTTTCGTATTTATGACACTTCCTATTATGAATCTGCATTACACTTATTTTTAAAAAGGTAAAATAAAATCTTTTTTCAATTAACTATTTCCAATTCTCTTTTGTTACCTTAATTTTATGAACCATTACAACTATCATACAGTATTTAAGGGATTACACCTATGTTTTCCTTCCCTTTGAGTTCCAAAATCAGTTTTTCTTTATAATTCTAGTATTTTGGGGGAGGACAAAGGGATTCTCCTTAAACATGCGGGGCACCAAATCTCCTTCATATTATTTCCTTTAGTTAACTACAACACTTCAGCCTAGGTCGTTCTTAAAGGCTGATCCCAGAATAAACAGGTAGCTTGTTAGAAATGCAAGATTTCGGGCCCCACCCCAGACCTAGGGAAGAAGTGAGCAGGGGAGGTCCTCCAAATAATGTTTATCACAATCCTCCAGTGACTCTAATGTGTGCTCAAGTTTGAGAACCCCTGTTTCAGCCTATATGCTTTAGGCCATCAGAATCTAGAAACCCTCCTAAAAACAGTCAACTCATTTTTTAAATTATATGTTTCAAAATTCCAATCGTAACATAATTAAATCATTCAAGGGGACTGAACTGCTACATCGCGAATCTTAACAGCTGAAAGCAAACCTCCCTAAGGAAAAAAAAAAGATCAACAATGAAAGAAAACCATACCTGCACAGGTGTCTTAAAGGTACCAATGAGTCCCAGAGACATGGCTTCAAGCCTTCCAGTCTTTGAGGTAAACAGATCTGGCTTCCTCAAGGGACACACTAAATATGAACTCATTTAATTACACATCACAGGTAGGGATGCACAAGCAATCAACCAGATTCCTGAGTAATAACGATATTCAAGCCACATCTAGATATAAATACAACAATCAGGTGTGCTGGAAACTTCAGAAACATCTTTCTCTTCAACTAATAAATTATCCCATTTGGGGCAAGATTTATTGAGGTTCTATGTGGTAATCTAGTTATTTACTATGATGAAAGTATAACCATGATAGAAATGAAACAAAATTTATTCACAGTCCAAAGAAATTAACTTTCGGTCAATGGATTAAGGAGCCTGAGACTGAGACACAAAAAGGTGTCTAAGACACCACACCCTTCCTGCCCTCCAAAAACCTGCAGTCCACCTGGAGATCAGCAGAGAACAGATAGGGATTTCCCTCTACCCAGAGCAGGAACTTTACATGCACCATCTCTAGTACTTGTTAGGGACAAGAAAACTGAGGTGAGGATTTGAGAGGTTGTTATTTGTTCAAGGCCACCCAACTCCCTACAAGTCCAGGCTCTCTCTGCCCTAAGGAAGCCCCATTTCCTCATGTTAGTACCACTTGTAAAGTTAACAAGAGTCATGAGTAGGCACTGTTTGCTTATAACAAGATGGTGCTGATTTTAGGATCAAATCAAGAATAAAAATGATTGTTATGATTTTAAAAAGAGACATATGAATTATGTAAAATCAAGTAGTATCGAGCCAAGTAAACAAGTAGTTTATATCTGATACCAGTTTTGAATGGGAAAAATTATTTAGAGAACAAAAAAAAGCCAAGGCGAAAATAGAACAATGTAAGAGTACTGATTATATTGGGTGAAGAGATTACAGGCAATTATTCTTCTGTTTTGAAATTCTTTTATAATGTAAGTTATTTTTTTAAATGGTCATCAGCATTAAAAAACTTTTTTTTCTTTTTTTTTTTACCCAGCCAAGATTCCATTAATCAGTGGTTCTCAATAGATAGGTGCATGTCATTCCCAGTGGATGATTGGAAATATGTACAGTTATTTGTGGTTATCACATTCATCGGAAGGCATTTAATAGGGGGCTCAGAACAGTCCCATACAAGGAATTGTCCCATGTGACTTTCAAATGTCTCTCTAGACATTTGCGTAAGGAAAAAAAAATCAATTTATAATGACCTGAGCCTAGAACCAAATTGCATTTTACATATAATGCAAAGGATTTTTTGAAAGTCTTTACTACCGTGTTTCCCCAAAAATAAGACCTAGCCAGACAATCAGCTCTAATGCGTCTTTTGGAGCAAAAATTAATATAAGACCCAGTCTTATTTTACTATAAGACCGGGTATAATATAATATAATATAATACTGGGTCTTATATTAATTTTTGCTCCAAAAAATGCATTAGAGCTGACCGGCCAGCTAGGTTTTATTCTCAGGGAAGCACGGTATACACTCAATTTTCTAGAAGTGCAATTCAAGAGAAGATTGTTTTGAGTTTTACCAAAAGTTGTTCAGAATTTCATAAAATCATGTCCTAATTATAAGGCCCTTCTCGCTACATGAGTCGCCTCCATCTGTCTGCATCTGCAGGGAGCATCTCATTCCCTGCCTTCCGGTGTAGTCAAGACCGAGATCTGACATACTGAAATAATGCAAATTACTTTGATTTCTTCTTTAGAAAAAAGTTAGGGCATTACATTGATACTTTTGAAATTATATGTACATTAGTGATGAATTTAACTTCATGAGAAGAAAGGGGGATTACAGAGGGGAGTGTTGGGTCTGACAAGGTTGAGAGCTTGCTGTGATGACCAAGGGAATGAGTGCAGTGGATATAAGAATCCAGCTGACTGCCAAAATGCAAAGCAATGACACTTTTCTCACTACAGTTCTTTGTTTTGAAAAATAGTTATTTTCTGTGAAAAGCTGTTTATGCTAACTTCTAATGAGTTTATTATTCATTTCTAAATGAATAAATAAGTTGAAAAGTAATTTCTCAGTTTTCATTTTAATATGGTAATATCAGTATAGAACTCACATAAACAAAAGCTCTTTGAGGGGGTCCTCAAATATTAAGTGTATGAAGGAGGTCCTACGAATAAAAAGTTTGAAAACTGAGGCTCTAGTAGAAAAAGATATGGAATGGGGGCAAAACTGGCTGGAGAGACCAGGTCCCGAGGCTGGTGCAGCAGCTGAGTAGAATGAGGAAACTTTGAGAACTAAGCCAGATCAATAGAGCTTGATTAGAAGTGGGTGTAAGAGAGAGGAAGGAATCCAGGGTAAGGTATAAGCTTTTGACTGGGGCAGCTGTGTAAATAAAAAGCCACTGAGAGAGATTTTAATATCATAAACATATTATTTTGTGTAATAAAAGTTTTGTAAGTAGAAAATAAATCCATAAACATATAAAAGCTTAAATGAAAATATTGGCACAAATAGCCCCCTTTCACGCAGATGTAACAATAGTTAAAAATACCTTCTTCTCTCTCTGCTTCTGATCTACGTAAATAAACCAGAATGTTTGGACAACAGTCAAGAACAAGACTGGACTCCTGGACTCCACGCCGTGGCCCCCAAGGGTAGAAAAGGAGCCTCAGGAGGGAGCATCCACTCTCCTGCCACCCCCTCTCCCCTGCCTGACCCCCTTCAGCCAGTATCTTTAGGATCCCACACAACACACAGAGGGTGCCAAAAAAATGTATACACATTTTAAGAAAGGAAAAAACTATTAAAATTGTAGTACTCAATATATACCAGATGAATACAAAAGATGAATACAAGTCACGTTTGACTTCTGCAATTATAAGAGGTGCTCAAAGTGGTTACCATCAGCATCCAGACACTTCTGATGACGGCGAATTACTGCTTGAGCAACGCTGACCAATGTGTCCACTTGTATACATTTTTTTGGCACCCCCAGAATTATTATTATTATTATTTTTTTTTTTAAGGATTCAGCTTCAAAAACCTTTTCAATCAGAGGTGTTCAAAGCAGCAGGAAGCAGGGACCACCTACTTCCCTGTCACACATTTCTGCCAGAACTCCCTGCCGGCTTGGCCCTCTCACTGCTCCACTGGGAGGGTCTGGGCCTGCCACCGCAGTTCAGGACAGTTTAGGACAGAGTAACCAATATGGCCACAGAGCAAAGAAAATCCTGAGGTAAAAGCTTTTACTGAGAGTACCAGTGAGAAAGTACTGTAATGCCCACTTTTTAACACTAATGGAACCTCCACTTCACACCAACTGTCTAGAACATCCCGAGGCCCCATCCCTGTGTTCCATGTCACCCCAGTGTGAACTTGGACCTAGAAGGGACCGGTGGTAGTAGAAATAATAGTAGGAAGAGAAAATGGGAGGAGGTCATAGGGCACATCCTTTAGCCCCAGTGCTCTGGGTAACATTCTCCCTTCCAACGCTTGGCTACAGGGCTCGCTTTTTTCTACAGGCAAAGCACCTACCCTCGCCTCAGTGATGGTAAGTCTGGGGGAGCCTACACCAAGGCAAAGTGACCTTAGCAAGGGCGATGACTCTTATTTTGATGATTTGAACCCAAAGACCTCCATTACCACCAGTATTTGTACTTAAAAAAAAAAAAAAAAAAACCACCATGGTTCTAAATCTAGTAACGTCTGAGCAATAAAGACATAATATGACCCCCCCAAAATCATTTGGCCTTTTATTTATTTTCCCTCTATTTTCAAAAATGCATAATACAGGCACTTCTACTTTTTATTATTATTATTATTATTATTATTATTATTATTATTCTGAGCACATAACATTTCCACTAAGACTCTGGTTTCCTAACATTCTGGTCTCAGGACTCTCTTTTACACTCTTAAAAATTATTGAGGATCCCAAAGAGCTTACCTTAGAAAATTCTAAAAAATTAGACAAATACTTAAGCACATAAGCCATTAGCCACCAAACAGATGTCATCAAACATCATACAGCCACTGGAAAATGACACTGTACACTTATGGAGAATGAGTTAAAAAGGGAAATAACATCTTAACTGTCATTATGAAAATAATCCAAACTTGCAGACCTTTTGAAAGGATCTCAATGACCCCCCGAGGCTCCCATTTGCACTGAGGAAAGAACAGGTATCAAAATTCTCATGGCTTTCATTTTCTACCTTCCTAGATTTACAAGAGAATAACTGAAATGACCATTACCTAAATTTACAAAAAAATTTTAAGAAAATATTTCACCAAAATTATTACTAAGGTAAACGAAATAAATGTCATGTCTAATTTTTTCCGTTTTTAAGTTGTAGAATAATACGTAACATCAAATTGATGTAACCATTTCAAAGTGTAAATGTCAGTGACATATGATACATTCAGGATGTTGTGCAATCATCACCAATACCTAGTCCACAACATTTTCATCATCCCAAAAAGAAACCCCATACCCAGCCCAGCAACTACTAATCTGCTCTCTGTCTCTGTAGGTTATTTACCTCTTCTGGATGTTTCATATAAATGGAATCGTACAGTACGTGGCCTTTCGTGTATAGCTTCTTTCACTCACCATAGTGGTTTCAAGGTGCATCCATATTATAGTATGTATCATTCATTCTTCTTAATGGCTGAATAATATTCCATTGCAAGAATATACCACATTTTGTTTGCCCTTTGATATATAAAAGTTGATGGGCATCTTGGGTTGTTTTCACCTTCATATACAAGTTTTTGTTTGAACACCTGTTTTCGATTCTATTGGGTATATACCTAAGAATGGAACTACTAGGCCATGTGATAATGCCATACTTAGCTTATTAAGGAAGTGTGGGGGCAGAGCCCAAAGTGCTGTTTCCAGGTTCTCGTCCTCATGTGGAAAGGTGCTCACTCAAGTAGTAAATGGCCATCAACTGTGATGGGATGGCCATCAACTGTGGCTAGTTGGCCGTCAGCTGTAACCAGTGAGCCACTGGCCACTAATATAACTGCTGTGGCTACGCTAGCAGAAAATGGGGGCTAGCGAGAAGATGGTGGCTGAGCTAGCAAGCATGGATTGCAGTTAGCAGGGCAGATTGCAGCTAGCAGGTAGGGTTGGTTGGCAGAGAGAAGTGGATGGCAGGTTGCGGATAGTGTGGCTCCTGCTTCCTGTGTCTCCAACCCAGCCGCCAGAGAGAATATGGTGGTATGACTCCCCTATCTATGGCTCCGTGGGTGTTCCTTTTTGGCCTCACCATGTCCTGCGTTCTTATGCAGGGAGCTGGACCAGAGACCCCGCATGACAGGAACTACAAAACTGTTTTCCCTAATGACTAAATACATTGAACATCTTTCCATGTGCTGTTGGGGCATTTGTATATTTTCTTCAGAGAAGTGCCTATTCATGCCTTTTGCTCATTTTTCAATTGGGTTCTTTATTTTTGTTGTTGGATTGTAAGAGTTCTTAGGTCTAATTATTTTTTTACAAGTGGATGAAAGCACTTTAAACCTAGCAAGCATCTGGTCCTCCCCTCTCTACCAAGCTTAAGACAAATGCCAACCTCCCAGATGATGGAAAGAGCAACTGAGAAGTTAAGAGAGATCATAGAATCAATCGGAAACAAGTGTATATAACACCTTCATTTTTGCCTTAAATCATAAATCCAGGATTGGGTCATAGATGATGATAAAATAGTAATAATAATAATACAGTCATTTCTTCTAAAGTGTAACCATTTAGTGAGGCACTGTGCTAGGTGCTTTAACATCCTCTCAGCAACTCTATAAGGCAAGAACTGTGACCCACCCCGCTTTATAGATGCGGAAACAGAGCTACAGAAAAGTTAGGCAGCTGACTTCTGGTTATACAATCAGTAGCTGAGCAGTTTGGTTCCAGAATTTGTGCTCTTAATCCCTTTGCTATACTGCCTCTCAACCATGAAATAATAATAAACCTCACCTGGTTGCCGAACTGAGGACGTTTTAGAAAATGCCAGTAGCTACATTTTGTTATGTCACTTTCAAGTTCCAATCTCCACTGTCTGCACAAACGTTTTAAGCAATTCTTGGTTCCAGAGCTTGCCTCTGTCATCGGGTGTAGAAATGTCATAAAGAAGTAAGCCCCAAACCAGAGGGGTGAGTGTCATTTTCTCATTCCGATTTAGAGCTTTTCTAACATTTTTGAATCTGGCAAAAGACTGTTCAGGATATTCTGACTCAGCGGTCTATTTCCAAGAGCATCTGGATTGCACACTGACTGTAATTCTAAGATTACAGTGACCAGCAGAGCCAGGGCCTAAAGGCCCATCTAACTCAAACTCGTAATTTACAGTATAATTATATATTGGTTAATGGCTTTGTAAACTGAATCTCAAACTTGAGAAGAAATCTAAAAGGTAATGTATTTCATAATAAAAACCAATATGAACACAATGCTAGAGTTTATAGATTTCATTTTCTGAGCGGTGATTACAGACATAACTGCCTGATGTATTGGGCATTGCTATATCTGCCTAGAGTTACAGGACCTCAGAATTTGAAGAAACTTCAGGCCATTTCTAGAACAATCCTTTACAAACAATTCCTGCTCCTTTTAGAATAAAAGGTAGACTAAAGCCCTGAAATGTGCCTACCTGATAAATGCTCATTTATACCAAGTGTCATTTTATAACATTCGTATTTACTTTTGTGGTAACACAAGCATTTTTTAACTTCAGCTACCCAATATGCCATTAGCAATGTTTTCATTACTACAAATGGTAGCAAATGTGAGGTTCTGTTTTCTCACCTGTAACATAAGGATATTTACCAGCTATCTCATAGAATTGTGGAAAACAAATTTAGATGGGATCTGTGAAAGCCTCTTGTAAAATCCCTCAGCCATGACAGGTACTCAATAAACAGTCATATGTAAGTGTGGGGTAATGGTTACCCGTCAGATAATACCAGAAGTCATGCTAAGGCATACTTTATTTACATAAGCTCAGCACAACTCTGATTACTTATCTAAAGGTTACTTATCTGATGAACTCAGCTGCATATAAGCCAGAATCTAGATAATACCAGGAGAGCTTCCTGAGTACGAAAATAGGTATCATTCATACAGTTATCAACGAAATCAATTTATTCCTTGGGCTACATCTAACTATAATACCATTTCTGATAGAGCAGAAGGCTCCAAAAACTATTCCACCACAGTCTGTCCAAATGCTTCATTTCATCAGGGCTAAGAAGGTTCAACATACAAAATGTTAGCATGAATAAGTTTAAGGCACAATTGGGATGTAAAACGCTTTCCTGTTATCACAGGTTTATGAAAATAACTGTAAACCCAGAGGGACCTAGTAAATAGGTGGACAGAGGTAGAGTCAAAAGTTTGGGAGGGGGCTGGGAGTCAAAGGGAAAGTGAGAAATAGCTGGGGCAGGAACTTTCACCTCAGCGGCGTCCGTTTGATCAGGAACATGAGCCAGAGACAGATTAGGGGAGGCAGAAAAAAGAGGGCAAAGGAACATGTTAGACTGAGGGAAATGAAATGTGAAAATAATTGTATGTGACAAAATACCCACATTTTGAGGTGCAGGTGACTAGAGTCAGAAAGGTGAGATATAGATGGTAGAGAAGAGAAAGAAACTAGAAAGGTCTACAGGGACGAAGCATAAAGCTTTAGACTGTGCGTAAAAGTTTAGAGTTTATCAGCGTGGTCCAGGGACCCCCTAGAGTTCTCAAGATGCTTTCAGGAGGTCTGGAAGGTCAAAATTATTATCACAGTAGGACTCAGACATTATTTTCCCTTTTCACTGTGTTTATGTTCACATTGATACAAAAACAAGGGTGAGTAAAACTGCTCCAGATTAGCAGTGGCACCAAACTGTACTAGAGGTCATTGTATTCTTAACTGCCACACACTCTTATTTAAAAAAAAAAAGTTTCACTTCAGAATGGTCTTGATGAGTTGTTAAAAATTATTACTTTATTAAGTCTCAGCCCCTGAGTACATGTGTTTAATATCTGTGTGACTAATAAAGGAAGAAGTCATAAAGCACTTCTATGGCACACCAACTATGACAAATGTCTCAGGGAAACACTTGTGCAAATGAGCTGCAAGCTGAACTAGCCCCCTTTTTTCACAGAACACAATTTTTATTTGGCACAACATCATCAAAAAAACTATGGTTGTTCAGACTTGAGTGTTTGGCAGGCTGTTTCTCATAAATAAAGTGAGCTTATTGCTTCAAGTAAAACAACCGAGAGTATTTGCTGCTAATGATAAAATTTGAACTTTTGGGTCAAAAATAGAAATTCGGAAAACTTGTATCTGCCACGGTGAGACAGATTACTTCCCAACATTTAAAGAATTTTCCAAGATAGGTGTTGATGTTTTCCAAGTAGGATTTTGTGATATTATTTAATGAAACATATCAACATTTGGAAGATCTACAAACTCAGTGAACCCATATTTTCCAAATACCAAAACATGATGTTAACAAAATTCACACAGGAGTAAAACATCCATTCAAATTGCAATAGATTTTGCAATTTGGATCAATAGATTTTATTGCAACAGAGTACCATGTTTCCCCAAAAATAACACCTAGCTGGATAATCAATCTGCTCTAATGCATCTTTTGGAGCAAAAATTAATATAAGACCCAGTCTTATTTTACTATAATATAACACTGTGTTTTTACTATAATGGTAAGACTATATTACTATAATATAATTATATAATTATAATATAATATAATATATTTTATTTTATTGTAATATAATATAATACTGGGTTTTATATTAATTTTTGCTCCAAAAGTCAAATTAGAGCTGATTGTCCGGCTAGGTCTTATTTTCTGGGAAACACGGTATGAAAAGTTCACTAATGTGATTTCAGATTCCACTTTGCACGTAACCCATAGGAAACCACCAGTGTCAAATTTTGGTATAGTATCAAATAACCAGTTTTCTGAAAATGCCATTAAAAGACTCCTGCTTTTCCCAACTACTTATTTGTATAAAGCCAGATTTTCTTCAACTACTTCAACCAAAACAACATTTCACAACAGACTGACTGTAGGAGCAAGATATGAGACTCCAGCTGTTTTCTATGAAGATGGACATTAAAAAGATTTACAAAAATGTGAAACAATGCCACTCTTCTCACTAATTTCTTTGTTTCGTAAAACAGCTTTCATAAAAATGTATTATTTATGTAAGCATGTAATGGGTTCATTACAGATAGTGTCAATAAATTAATAAATATTTTGTAAACTTCTCAGTTTTAATTTCTATTCTGGCAAATAGATAAAAAATTCACATACAGAAAAGCTCCTTGAGGTCAATAGTCCTTTTAAGAGTATCCATGTGTCCTGATACCAAAGTTTGAAACCCTTGTCTGGAGGAGATGAAACCATAGAGAAAGAGTTTATTGTCTGGCAGCACCTGAACAAATACACTCCTCGACAAGAATGAGTAGGTAAAACCAAATGAATTAGGGAAGCCAGACTAGTCAGGAAGCTGCAGCCAAGAAGAGCAAATTAGTAGAGTGAAAAATGATGAAGGCTGGACTAATAACGGGGATAGAGAGGAAAGGATGAATTCAAAAGGTATTTCCGAGGCAGAATTGACAGAATCTAGCAACCAACTTCAGAATTGGAGAGGAGTCCAGGCTGCAGGGCTACATTGTAACTTCCCGTCCACCTATTCGGCTTATAAGCAGGTACTGAGTCTAGTCTATACAGTCATGCGCCGCTTAATTACAGGGACACCTTCTGAGATACGAGTTCTGTGAATATCAGAGCGCACCTACACAAACCTAGACGACATAGCCCACTGCACCCCTAGGCTCTGTGGTACAGCCGTACAGCTCATTGTTCCCAGGCTACAAGCCTATACAGCCGTTACTGTACGAAACAACACAAGATTAAACCAAGCACAAGGGAAAATGATGTGATCAAGAGATGCAGTAACACGAGATGTATGAGGCTGCTGCCTACTGGTTTACAGCACTTTTACTAAATAGAAACAGTACACACTAAAATAATGATAGTATAGTAAATACATAAATCAGCAACAGAGTCATTTATTATCATTATCAAGTATTACGTAATGTACATAATTGTTTGTGCTATACTTTACACAACTGGAAGCACACCGGTTTGTTTACACCAGCATCCCCATGAACACGTGAGTAATACACTAGGCAACGGGAATCTTTCAGTTCCATTACAATCTCATGGGCCCACTGTCATACATGTGGTTCACCATTGACCAAAACATCATTATGTGAAGCATGACTGTATATATCTAGATATCTAAATACTCTATAGTCAGGATATGAGTTCTAGCAATAGTTCTCTGAAACCAACTGGGTTTCCTACAATTCAATTCAATTCTGACACTAACTATCCAGAGTTAATGCAGATCCCAAAAGTTAAGGGCTCATCCCACTTCAGACACCCTCTACAAGTCTTGAGTATCCCCAAGCTACCAGCACTTCTGCCAGGTAGACTACAAATTCGAGGGGTCCCACAACACCCCCTCTACCCCCCGCACCCTTGGTTTAAGCACCCCTTAGGACAACCCACAGAACTCAGGAAAGTGCTATATTAGTGATTACAGTTTTATTATAAAGGATACAACTCAGGAACAACCAAATGGAAGAGATTCACAGGGCAAAGTTCAGGGCAGGCAGGTGCAGAGCTTCCATGCCCTCGCCTCCTCTGTGGAATACGGTTGCCCACCGTCCCATAGGTCTAAGCGTCCACCAAACCAGAAGCTCTCCAAACGTCATCATTCTAGGATTTTTATATGGGGTTTCATCATGTAGGCATGATTGATTAAATCACTGACACTGAACTCAATCTCCAGTCTCTCTCCCTTTCCAGGAGGTCGTGGCAGTGTGTTGGGGGGAGGGCAGGAAGGCTGGAAATCATTTCATTAGCACACTCAGGTAAGATCTACAGGGGCTCATTTTGAAAAACAAAAGACACTCCCACCACTCAGGAAATTCCAAGGGACTTAGGATCTGTGTCAGGAACTAGGGACAAAGACCAACACTATTTTTTGTTATTATACCACAGAGTAGCTAACATTACTGATATGTAATGTTATGTACTCAATAAATAATGTACTCAAATAATTGCTTAAAGAATGAACAGAAGGGTAAATAACACTATCATTCACCAAAATGGGAAATACAGGCATCAAAAGAAGTTGGTCAGAAGAAAGGTGGTGGGTGGGCTATGTTTTAGACACACTGAATCTGAAATGCCCAAAGAATGTAGCAGGGGTTAGCTAAAGCATTAGAACTCAGAAGAAAGGACAGAGCTCCAAGTATGCAAAGATAAAAGGATTTATTTACGGTAGCTAAAACTCTAAGAGTAGAGAAGACTGAACTGGAGGACAGTGTAAGGTCAAAAGAGGGGGTAAAAACAGCTGAAAAGTCCTAGAGGTAAAGGTGGAAAAAACACAACCACAAGGCAGAGGAACGTACAAGAGTGTTTCTCAAGAAAGAATGTGCAGAATGTCACGGAAAGGTCAAGAAACAAATGGATGGAAAATTGTGCACGGGGATCACCAATGGAAGGGCAGAGGCAGAAGCTGACTGCCACAGGTGACAGGAACAAAGGCACCCAACATAGACTACTCTTCCAATAAACATGGCTACTAGAGGAGGAAGTGAGACGCCCACAGTGAGAGGGAGTCCAGCAGCAAGTGAGACAAAACTGAGCAGACATGAAGGAAGAGGGCAGAGGGGATGGAAGACACAGGAGACAGAGAAGGAGCATAAGTCAGAGGAGGGCTTTAGAAGGACACACACCCTGCCAGGCCCTCCCTGGTCTGTACTTAGCACCCTCTCCAATTTCCTCATGGCGGCCACAAGGGCCTTCCCCTCAGACACACTGTGCTCCTGAATGCCACAGGCCCTGCTCGCGTGCTGACCCCTCAGCCTGCAAAACAACTCCTTTCCCTTCCCTGATTAACTCCGATCCATACTTCAGACCCCAAGTAAAATGTCACATCTCCCCTGAACTCTAAAACTAGATTATGTCCTATTGAATACTTTCTTTGTAGCATTTACAACAGGTGGGAATCATTTATTTATCTGATTGGTGGGGGGTGGCGGAGTGGGGGTGTAATGTCTGTCCCAGTAAAATACTGAGTGAGGACAGGGACCCATCATGACGGTCCTCCTGGCTCCTGCCACAGCACCTGGCACAACAGCAGTCAAGCAGGCTATAGCTGTGGCACCGCTGAAGGGACCAAGCACAAGAAAACGGCAAGAAGTCTCAGAGTTAAGAGAGAAGGATAGCACCTAGCACCAGGGGAAGGAGACACCGACCTCTTCCTTCTCCCTCTGATCTGGAGAAGCAAAGAGTAAGTGTGAACAGGCAGATGGACGAGGGCTACCTGGGAAGTGGGCGGCAACCCCAAGCAGGAAGCAGAAGCACCCCTCAGAGTGAAGGTTGAGCCTGTGGAAGAGCAGGGAGGCTTGAGAAAAGGGGCAAATTTGGTTCAATGTCTATGAGGGATGGAGAGAAAGCTGAGGAGGGATACTTAGTGGAACACAGCTAAACAGGTAAGGACAAAAGCCCACATTTGTATGGTTTTCTTCAGCTGACTTTCAGCAGCACAAATACAGGAAGCAGAGTAGTTGAGTTGATCTAACGATGGAGGTCTGCAGGGTAAAAATGACAGGACAATAGAGCAAGAAAATAGCTGAAATTACCTACTCTGAGGTCCCAGCTGCATATGGAAGGAAATGAAAGTAGGAAGAAACTGATCATCTGAAATAAAAGGAAGAAGATCCAGGAACTAGAGCTTCTGGTTGGAATTATTATAATCAGAAAGTGTAAAATAAATTACGCTGCAGATATGTAATTTAAAAACTTAGTACAACATATTTTTCATGATATCATAAGCTCTCACCACTTACTGTTATCAGTCTCTTAGAACAAACAAACAAAAAAAATAAAAAATAGCCCCACACCCTTCTGAAAAAGGTCAAGTCGCTATCTTTCCTGGAATCAAATTTAAAAAATGCAGATGGCTGAAGAAAGGATATCCCTTTCCAGCTCCAACTTTTCCATAGTATATGCATGTTTTTCCAGCAGTTCCAGAACCTTAACTTAAAAAGCCTCCCAACTATGAGCCAAGAGAGAATACTGACAGACTGTTAGGCACTGAAAAAATCTATAATTATAGAAGTAGTCAAACTGGTGAAAATAATGTCCACGGATCTAACCAGATTACAGATGAGTCTCCCACACTGAACTCCCGCTAGAGAAATCACAGAATAGTAAAATATATTTCGTTTTAAAATGAATGAAAAACAACATGAATCCTGTGGGCATATAGGGCATATTTAAAAAGAAAACTTTATTGAGAAGAAAGTTCATACATACCTTTGGTTGCTTTGATGTCCTTGTATTGTTTTATTAAAGGCTCTCATAAAAAAAAAAAAAAAGTCACCATCAGTCCCTTTCCAAATGATCACTGCAAATGATGAGTGTGTTGGACATGTGTTTTGTCTGCCCAGCCTTCTATCTTCTTGTAACTCACCCCACTTTCCCTCCTGTTAATTTCAGAAGTTTAGGTACTGACCTCTCCAACTGGTACAAAAGGTGGACCCAAAGGGCCAGGACAGCCAATAAGAGTTCTGTATTCCCCTGGCCATGGTGATTGATTCAGGCATGTGACCGAGTCAGGCCAATCAGAACCGTTGGACTTAACAAGCATATGAATCAACACATTTCCATTTTTCCTTAAGGCACTTTTTGCTTCTTCCACTTGCAAATGAAAAGGCTCAGACAAATACAGTTATGAATGAGGAAAATTGTAGCAATGAACTTTGTCCTCTATACAATTCTTTCCTTCTCTTCCTGTCACTTTTTTCCCCTCTCCTCACCCAACTCCATAGGATAGTGGACTCCTTAAACTTAGCGCTGAGTTTTTATGACATTGTCATGAGACAGCAAACTAATCTAAGAATAAGCCTAGCCCCAGGTAAATTACATTGTAATTCAACTCCTTGATATTTAGAAATTAAAGTTAAATTAAAGTTAAGAGTCTGGTTTCAGTGGCGTGAACAGAATACACTTGAACAGACCTCAAACTCACCCCCTACATAGCACACACAACACTGTATGCTGTAAATATCTCTAGCATCATTTTTTGCATGAGGTCGAAATGTTATGACATTTGGTAGTAAATTCAAAATCTCTTCCTTCCTGTTTTCCCACAGCTAGAGATGTGAACTGATTTAATAGAGGTCAGAGGCTGCATCCACATTTGCAAAGTGGCCTTGCCAACAAAACTGTGATTACCTGAATTACATTACATGTGTGTACCCCTGGTTTTCTTGCTATCTTTAACTAGTGATGTTGTTATATGGAGAAAACAATACATTCACAACTTCCTCAGATAATAGTCAAGGAATGTAAGAGACATGGTAGTATTACAAAAAAGAATATGGTGCTAAGAATGAGAACACTGCGGTCACAGCAACAGAAACCAACCTCAGCTGGCTCAAACTAAAAGGGGAAAGTAAGGGTAATGTTAAGAATATTGGTTTCACAGAAGTCAGGAACAGGAATGCAGCCAGCCCAAGAAAAGAGTAGAAAAGGTTTAAAGCTATCAGGGACTCAGGTTGTGTTTTCTCTGTGTCTCTCTGGATACTCGCTTTATTCTCTCCATCAATAAATGACCTTCCTCTGACCCTGGACATAGCAGCAGAACAGAACTGCCTTTAAATCCCATCCCATGAGCATACCACGGCCAAAGCCCTCTCTCGGGCCCATTTCAAATTTGCAGGAAAGGGACACTGATTGGGCCAGCTTGGGTCAAGTCTCCAAACCTGGTTCAATCCTCTGTATCTTCTGTGGGAAGGAAGAAGTTAGTGGGGAGTGAATGTGTAGGTTAAAGGACGGCCCTAGGATTTGTACTGGGTCAGACAGCATTGCACAGGCCCAGCTTTGTACTGCTTTTCTCATCATCAACATCCGAACTGGTCACCAACGTCCATTTTACACTTTTGCTAAGAGTCTAGAGTTTAACAGTACTTAAGAGAATTAAGTTGAATTTAAGAGATGAGAGGGTAACGAGCATTCACTGTCGTAGAAGTTCATGTAAATAAAGATATACAAGGCAAAAAACAAATTATAAATTCTAGAAATACAAGTTGTCTTTTACAAGTATGATGGTCTCCATGAAAAAACCCAAGAGAAATGAAAACGCTTAGAGGGCTGAGATTGTGTCTTGATACCAGTCTGGACACCTAGATCAACGCCAGGCACGAAGCACGTGCTCAGAGATTCACTGACCCCCGATCAGGCTCTGAACTGCCCAACCATAGAACCTTAAACTGAGTTACAGGTGTGTTCAAGGTACTGCTGCCCTCAGCTTTGGGGGATGATCCTTGCCATTAGCACTAATTAGCAGGACTTATGTGGAACTAATATTACATGATATTAAAATATTGACAGGCATTCAATAAACGACCAAAACACTACTTACTGGAATGAAGAGTTCTACCAAGGAGGCTGGTTACTAAGTAAAACTGCATAAGGCCAATTACCATTTAATAGGTGTTCAGACTCATTGATAAGATAAAACAAGTACAACTGGCTAAGACCTTTTTGCAGTGGTTTTACCCAAAGTTGGTAAGGGACCTGGAACTAGGCACACACTGCCAGGGGAGCACACTGGAGGGCCTGGTGCTCGAAGGTCTTGGAAATACGTTCCAACATAGTAAGTCAAAAAGACAGGCTACAAAAGTCTGTGTACCTGAGACGTTATAAACTGACAAGGCAACAAAGACTGAATTTAGCTCTCAGGTGTGCTCTGTTTGAACCCCAGCGTGTTTAATAAAAATTATGAACCACATAACAATCGGGAGATTTCCTATTAAATCCATATGCCTGTATTTCCAGCTTCTCTGGAGGAACTAGAAAGTGTAGTAGTTCCTCCTACCGCCAGGATGCATCCTCCCAGGGCAGCCCAGGCTGCCCCATCGATGGGACCATCTTTGGTGCCCAGAGCCCCTCAGGTGCCTTTGTCTCCCAGACTGCGCAGCCTCACACACCCAACTTGCTAAAGTAACTTGAGTATGAACAGACCCTCACAGAGTAGGAACAGTCATTATCGATGGATAATGAGATTCTGGGTACTCTTTTGTCTTTCCTTATCTATAATTTCAGAAGTTTTCTTCAATAAACATGTATTGCTTTTGTAATAAGAAAAAAAGTGATTTTTTAAAATAACCAAATCACAACGGCAATAGCACTTCATCTAAGAGACCAAAACAACTAACGATAACAGATAATGACTGTGGTTTAAAACTAATTGAACTAAAGAAGTAATGTAAGGTTACAATTACTGCAGTATTGCCCTCCCCTAGATACTAATTAAAACAGAGTGATCTTTTTAAACAAAAGCAAATCATGGGACTCCCCTGCTTAAAACTCACATTAGCTTCCTACTTCCACTGACTGAATAAAATCCAAACCAGCCCGTCTCCCTTATTCCTCACCTGTCTCTCCCATGCTCACCGCACTTGGGCGACTCTGGCCTCCAAACAATTGGGTCCTCAAACCCTAATCTATTCCACACGCCAACAAATAACAGCTGGGTATCCACTGTGTACCAGGCACTGTTCTAGGTCCTAAGGATACACTCAGGTAGGAAACGACGCAGACAAAGCTCCCTGCCGTCATGGCGCTAACATTCCAGTAACCCCTGTACCGAGTTCTCTTCCTCCTCAATCTCTCTAATCACTTAAAGAATATTGAAATAATTGTGATGACTATCTCTGAAGGGGTCTGAAAGGCAGCAGGACTACCCAAGAAAATGTATTACCATTTACTGAGTTTATTTAACATTATTTATAATAAACATTAATTTTTATTTATTAGTGAGGGAGAGAGGAGAAATAAAGGAGGGCTTTACTCATTGAAACTTGCTCCATACCAGGAATGACACCATTTTGGGGGGTCAATTTTTCAGTGCTAGCTATACCGCTTTTATATATCAGTACTCAAAAAATGTAATACTCTAGTTCTGCAAGAATGGAGCAGTTGAGTTTGAAATAGTTCCAGAAACTGAATAATTACTTGCTTCTAAAATCTATTACCTTAAGTTTATAGCAGGAATGAATTGATTTTTACAAAACACTAAATCCACAATGAACAGAGTCATTATAGATAACGCACAGGAATGGTGTGTGTGTGTTTATACAATGGCTTATGATACAACACACTGCCCTTGTTAGAACAATAAAACTGCTCAGGAAATTTGTCTCAGAAGTTAAAACATGGCATTAAAAGTCAGTCAACTTTGTTCATTTCCATGAGTTGTATCCATGCCTTGCAAATGCACACCACCAGTCACCAGAAGCACTAGCAAACAAGCTGCAGGGATGAACGAAACCAATACTGACAGAGAAACAAGTTCAAATGCTCACCAAAGCAAGAGGGGATCAAAAGCACTACCCTCCTGTATGAAGGAGAGAATGTTTAATTTTAACCATCAAGGACAAAAAAAACTTTGACCAACTGCTATGACCTTGTTATTTTCACATTCAGATTCAGCTGAATCCAAAACTCGGTCACATCCCTCAGTTCAATTCCTGGCTGTACCACTCAATGAAGAGTGAGACGTAATCAGTACCATTGCCACACCACCGTGGTGAAGCCCGGCTCCGCACAGCAGTGAGCACCTTCCAACGGAGGCGCAGCAGAACTACCTCACTAGGCAGCAGAGACAAACTCGGGCCAGGGAGCTGAAGCCAACACAATCTCACTAATGCTCTCTCTCTGGACAATCAGCTAGTAGGCAAGCTACCGATCCTTAATTCTACTAGAGAAAGGTTAAAAGAGCATTAGTGAATTCAAATAGATTAATTTGCTTGAAATGCACCTTGTTAGAGGACTACAAACATCAGCAACAAAATTTGCATGATACCCTACCCTCACACTTAGTGACAGAAGTTTTGTTTTTTGATGGTCTCCCAGGGGATCTGTGACACCTTTCTACCGTGAGGCCTTTGCTTGCCTGATGTGAACTCCACAGGCCGGCTCACATCTCCAAGCTGGCCAACATGGAAATGTGTGGACAGCCTCCCACCGGCTCTCTAATCTCACTTCTGTGTACAGTCTCATGTTTCCACGGCAAGTCCACACCACACGTGAACTGCCTTTCCAAATTTCACTGGTCTTCTCTATGACTTTAATCGTGTTTTCCATGCAGGGGCACTTGAGGAAAACCACGAAAGTAAAGGATGACAGGCTGCTTTGCAAGATGAGTGCCGAGAGCAGACAAGGCCTATTGCCAGCTTATGAGCTAACTCCTCAATGACAGCGGTTCTAATTTGTGCCCCACCTCATTTATAAATTACTACATATCAGGGAATCTCTAGGTTATTCCAAAGCAGAAATCAGGAATGTAAAAAGAACCCCAATGCCTATCACACATGCCCAGGAACCAGGCAGTTCGTTCAGCACTGTGGCCAAGCGTTCTGGGCCCTACAGATACAAATCTTACTTGCTGGCTCTCTGAGATACTTAACTACTGGTACGTCCTTTTCCAAGGCATGGTCATCTAAAGCATGAGAAGTGTATGAAGATTAAGTGACTTAATACTTATAAAATGCTGCAAAAAGACTTGATAAACATGAGCTATCACTATCACAGGTGTAAGCATTTTCTGACTTTCCATAGCACACTACTCAACAGGTAACACTGACATCCGATGATTCTTCCTAAAAATAATTCACGAGGTTTGTCACTTGTTAAGTCATTCCAAAAAAAGGGAGGAAGGGAAACCGAACTCTCATACAACATGGTAAGGGTACAAATTGCTACAACTTTTCTAAATGGTAAATTGGAAATACGTATCAAAAACCTTAAAACTTAGCATGTACTTTGATCCTGAAAATCCACCTCTGGAAACTTATCCTAGGGAAAAGATTCTCTCACAAGCAGATACACAGATGTATGCAGGAGGACAGTCACTGCAGAATTCCTGATAATGGAGGGCTGAGGGGTGGAAGAAACTAATGTCTAATGAAATAAATTAGCTAAATTATCATAGATCCATAAAATGGAATGTTATTGTTACTAAACTATCATAATTGATAATATAGGCATGGAATAATTCATAAGATGTAAAAAAAAAAGGAAAAAAGGTAACAAAGCAATCATATATATAGTAGAATCTCTTGTTACCAAAAATTGTTTGTGAATAGCCACATGCACACATAAATAGTGTCTGGAGAGATACGTACTCAGACAATAGACTTATGAGTATTGTATAGTTTTCTCCTTTTTACTTTTCTGTATTTCAGTCTGTCCACCATGAACATGCAGTTCTTTATAATATAAGGGATGTTAGCTAATCATGATAAACTGATTATCAGTTTGGTTCTGAAATGTACAATTAAGCTGAAAGTGATGACAAGATTTATCTTTATTTAGAAAAAACTTATATTTATGCAACATTTGTTGTTTTACTAAATACTTTTAATTTTCAGCCTAGTTATCCAATCAATTTCTTTAGTACCAAGAAATTTGCAAGACTTCTTTTTTAAGCAATGGATTTCTACTTACTGCCATAAAGTGCCGTAGTACAAAAATTAATATATATGAGTTTTATGTTTTTATATACCCCAATTCTTTATCATCACTGTAACTACCATTGATTAAATAAACAGGTCTCAAGAACTTATGTAAGCCCTTAGAAGTATTTACACTTTATCTACTATTATTATTCCCATTTTCAGCTGAGAAAACTGAAGTGTTGAGAAGTTAGGTGACTAAATCAAAGGCACAGACCATGTGTGATCAAACCCAGTATGCTCTAGGGATTAACTATCCAGCACCCTTAACCATATAATAGAATCTGTAATTTATGGGGTCTCATGCTGGACTACGAAAGGGAATGAAGGTCAGATTTTATTAGAATGAAATATGAAATTGGAAAACATACCAATGTTCTACATTTTTTGGAAACCAATTTTAATAGCATTATGTTAGGCTTATCATAGTTTAAAAAATGGTATTTTGATTTAGTGGTAACATAATAGTTTACCACTACATTGTGTTTTAAATTTACATTTTGAGCCTCTAAAGCAAATATTTTGCTAGGTGCCTTCTTTCCAGCTTATCAGCTTGAGCATTCTATGCTTGAGAAAGGTTCTCCCCTTTCAGAACCAACCAAACTTACCGAAATGACTGGGATACTTATTAGCTCCTAATTTCTAAAATCAGTGACTATTAAGTGATAAAAATGATTTTACAAGTAAAGGTTTTAAAATATGGCCTTGCTGCAACGTAGTTCACTCATAAATATTTAATCGAGTTCCTCCAGATGATGAACCAAAGTCTCTGCCCTTCGGAAATGTTTATAATAGGTATATAACTTATCTGAGGGTCATGGTGAGTTTTTATTAGCAGCAAAAGGTATAAAACATTGTTACTTGAAAAACTTGCTATCTACCTCAAGAGATGGTCTTAGAAGATAGTCAGTGAGAAGGAAGCACACCACCAGCGGTTCTCCAGCTTTACTGAGCAGGAGAAATTCCTGGAAAACTTGTTGAAAATACTGATTCCAGGCTCCCACCTCCAGGAGTCTGATTTGGAGGGGATGTGACAAAAAAACAAAAACACACATATTTTCAACAAGAACCTCAGTTAATGCTGCTGTAAGTGATCTGAAGTCCAGGCTTTGAGAAAACCACCAGTACCTGGAGCCATTAAGAAAGGAATGCTCTACTGCCGTGGAATTTGAACTGAGTAATAAACCCAACGCTCATGTAATTAATCAATCCTCTGCAATTCACAAATCTAGCAAATTAAAAAGATGAGTTAGAGTAATTTACCAGCATTTCCTCCTTAACCTCTTATGGAAGATTTGAATTTGCCTCAATCTAGGCATATGGGGAAAAGATGAGCTTAGGCAGACTTCTACTACCAATATTAGAGATAAGCATTTTAAGAAAAAGGAAATTACTAGTCAAGTGCAAAAAAAAAAAATGCTAAGAGGGACAAACATTTCACGGAACTAACTTGCTATTCATTTTATGCCCTATTTCACAATCTTAGTATCTGAACAATCCAGGATTCCAAAGTACATCAAAAATTTGTTCATTTCCTCTCTTACTTGGGTAGAATAATAATAGAGTTTTGTGAAGGTACCATGTGCCTCAGCAATTTCAATAGACACATTCTTAGATTTAAAAATGCTTTTTAAAAAATATGTTCTAACAGAAACTCCTTAACTGGAGCTATGTAAAGGAGTTTTAAATAGTTATAATGTCATCACTAGTGTCCCTATTTCTCAATTTAGATTACTTAAAAGTTCCTGGGTTCTTTACAAACCTCCCACAGAAAGAATTCAATATTAAAAATATTTTTTAAGTTATAAGCAAACACACATCAAAGCAATATAAATGTTTCAAGTAACCCATTAAAAAGAATTAAAAGAGAAACATAGTACTTTATTCTCAGATAATTGACAGGTGGAAATCATAACTTGGAGGGTTGTTTAAGCTTCTGTACCTTAAGTCATCAAATTAACAAAGGTATCCCAACAAATACATTCCTCCTATTTCAGAGGTTAAAAGGAGCACTACACAAACCATCTGGTCTGCTGGGTCCTGGCCCCAGTCCCTGCTCTCAGATCCTGCCCACTACAGAATCCATGCAATCTCTGAGCCTGTACTTCAACGGTCCAAAGAGATTAGTAAAACTGTCTCCTCGTTGACAGAATTGAGATTTTTCAGATGCATTTGTTTCTATGGTATTTGGGGTTTTTTTTAATCTATACTTTCTATTTTTCTTGTTTTTATTATTTGTACCCTTTGACCACGCAAATAGCAAGAGCAGGATGCCAGCAGATAATCATAAAGAAAAGTGTCTGTCCAGAGTCTGCATGTATTTGAAATTTCAGGCTGGTGCTGCCTTCACAATAGCACTGATGATCGCAAAGTTCTAAAGAAAACTTTCATATTAAGAGGCTATCAAAAATCTCCATAGCCTCCAACTCAACTGAGAAGCCGCTAATCTATTTCTTCAAAAGCAAAATCTGCTTCAGTCTGAATCACAACAAAAGATGCCCATAGGAAATGTAATCTACGAAGTTGCTTGCTAATCCAAAGGCAAACATTAAGTAAAGGAAGGTGCAACCCATTCCTTGTTGGTTTCCTTTTCCTGGGGATTCTGATTACATTTCCTCGTTCAAGCAAGAAGAGACCGCAATTGTGCCTTGGGTCCACACCAGAAAACCGTGCCTGTGCGTAAAGAAGGGAAGGAGGAACGGCAGAAGGGAAGGAACGCGTTCCCACTAAAAGGAGAGCCGCTTTCTGTTAAATACCATCAGTCAGCCCCGGCAGGGCGACTTAGGGCCAAACGGCATTGACTGCCCTTCACTGACAAACGCTGTGCAGGCACACGAGACAGAAAGAGAGATGAGCCGGGCACTCGAGGCCGAGGGGAGAGGCGGGCGGCGCGATGCCGCTCCCCGCGAGCCCCGAATCCCCGGGAGGCTGGCGGGGAGGCGAGGCTTGGCCAGCGCGCCACGCTCAGGCGGCGGAGGGCAGCGAGGTCAGCCCTGTAAGGACCGACCGCCCCCACGTCCCCCTGGGGAGGGAGAGACCCCGCTCCGCCCGCCAGGGCTGCGGACGCCCATTCAACCCGAAGCTCGTCCCGCGACCGCCACCTCCTCAGCCCGCCACGGCTCCCCGGCCTCCTGGCGCCGGCCAGCGGGCCACCCCACCGCCGCCCCCGGGAGGATGGGGAAGGACGAAGCGAAGGGGCCGCCGGTGCCGCGCCTCCCCGGCACGCGGCAAAGGGTGAAGGGCGGCCCTCGGGACGCACCTCGGCCCTCTGGACCGGCGCCCCGGGCGGCCATCGTGCCGACCCCCGCATGGACCCCCGCCCCCGCCTCCCGGGTCCAGGCCGCCGCCGAGCGGCCAGCTCCTCACCTCATCTCCAGGCGGGTCTGCGCTGCCGCCCTAGGGACAAATCAGTGCAGCTCACTCGCCGTGGGGAGGGACGCAGGAGCCGCAGCCCCGCACACCATCCCCGCCCGCCCGCTTCTCCGTGCGTCCCGGAGTCCGCTCGGGATTCTCCCTCGCGAGCCGCCGTACTACGGAGCAACCAAGCTGCGCTCCCTCCCCTCTCCTCCGCTTTTCTCTACCTCCTTCGCTCCCTCCCTCGCTCCCTCGCTCCCGCCTATCTCCTCATCTCCCTCGGCTGCCTGCCCCTCCCTTATCCACCCCTCCATCTCCGCCCACAGGTAGGTGGGGACAAACAGCCTGCCAATCGGAAGAAGAGGCAGGCACCTCCTCACCGCCCCCGCCCCGTCTCTAGCTCCGCCCACCACAGAAACGAATGAAGTGGATGGAGTGACAGCCAAGTAAACCAATCGCAAGCTCAAAGGGGACGGGCATAGCATTATCCTTCCCCGCCCACCTTCCAAAAGGCGTAACCAGATGCTTCCGGTCTGGGATCTCCTAGACCCGGCGTATGGAGATTTTGTTCCATGATTTCAGTGCATCTGTTGCCATGCGAGACGCTAGTTACAGCTAATCTAGTTACGGAAGATTTTAAAGGAGAGAATAACGTGGAGGCCAAGAGGGAGGCGGGGCACAGCCCTAGTAAGGTTGTAGGGTAAACGGTTAGAATGAGAAGGGGTGTGACCTTTAACTTAAATTTGCATAAAACGGAACCCATCCAGGTGACTACAACTTCACTCATTTATTGGTAGCCCCTGAGCGGCGCCTCGCTTCTCCTTGGAGCAAATCATGTCGGGAGATGTAGTTCGGAGTTCAGTTACTATGGCGTTCTCTACAGCCTCCGGGAGTCCGGGAGTGACGAGCGGCCTGACCAATGGGAGCAGCGCCTGGGCCAGCGGGGGCGGGCTCTCTGCAGAAGGACTCGAAGGTGGCGGTGGCCAAGGCGCAGGCCGTTAGGGCCGCTCGAAGGCAGGTGAGTCCGGGGAAACGCGTCGTGTGTCTTGGGAAACAGGGCTTTGAAGGAAAGATCGAGAGACGCCTCGCGGAACCATCCAGCCCTGCGGCGGGTGCTGGTTCGCGTTGCACCTCATATCCCCTCGGGCCCAGGCCTAGCTTAACTAAGGGCGCAGAGGGGCGGGTAAGACTTGATTTGACTGGCGATTTCCTGGTCCTTACAGGTTTTGACTGTAAGTTTTATCTCAGTTTGCATCTCCCTTCACCTTTAATGGAGGCAAAAGTCTGGAAGTTCCCTTCCACTGAATCTCCCAGGTTGGATTTACCCCCATCTGCTTCTTTTCTGTTTGTTTTTATAATTTGAGTTTCTTTTTCTTTCTCGCTTACTACTCTGCAACCGCTTTCTCCTTCACTTTCCTTTTTTGGTGAGCAGTTACCTAAATAAAGCAAGAGTGTTCGCATTTATTTGGCTATAGGGCCAGGTTTGCCCTTTTAAGATAAACAGCTGATGATACTCTGGAGCAATGCATAAGAATCACCTCAGAACGTGTTGTAGTGCTGATGCCGATTTTGTAGGTTGCGGGGAGACTGAGAATCTGCGTTTCTGACAAGCTCCCAGGTGCTGCTGGTCCACCTTACGAGCTGCAAGCTTCTACATCAACTCTGTCCAAAACAAATACAATGGCAAGCCACTTACAAAATTGAAAATTTCCTGGCAACCACATCAAAAAACATGAAACACGTGAAATCAATTTTAATAATAAGTTTCGTTTAATCTGGTATATCCAAAATGTTATCATTTCAACATACAATCAGATATTTTTTAATTGAGATATTATACTTTTTTTCTTATTGTCTTCAACATCTGATGTATATTTTACATTTACAGCACATCTTAAATCTGACTAGACACAGTTCAAGTGCTCCTTAGCCACCTGTGGCTTATTGGACAGCGCAGATCCAGATGATATGGTTGCCCACTGCAGAAACTAAAAGGTGTTACAGCTAAAAGGGTTTGCATGTGACCATGTGACCAAACCCTCTGCTGCTCTTTGAGATGGGCTTCTGAACTACCTTAGAGGTTCTCTGCCCAATTTGCAGAAATAAGAGTGAAAATAGCCAACACTTACTGAATGCTTGTTTTGTGCCAGGTGTTGTACTGAGTGCTTTGCATGTATTCTTTAATCCTTATAGCAACCCTTTGAGGTAACTACTACTTTTATCTCTGTTTTATAAATATGAAATCTAAGGCCCAGAAGATTATAATTAAATAGCGCAAAGTCATATAGCTAGCAAGAAGGAGAATCAGGATTCAAACTGGGGTCAGTTATGACTTCTAAATCCTATCTGTCAACCACTGCAATGTATAATTATTATCTTTTATCACTAATTTCACCTCATTGATGCGTCTGCTCCAGTTTCTGGCAGGGGATGAAATGTTCAGATTTGAAACAGAGAGGGTTCCCCATACAAGGTCCGTAGCCTGTCAGGTGCAGTGAAATATTTTGATAGTTTTACAACTGTCAGTTCCGTGCATTCAAAATCAAAGTTCTGGATTGAAAAAGAGTGTTCAAACCATCGAGATATTTAGGCCTCTGGACCAGTATTATACCCTGGGCAATAATGTGTCTTGATTCATTTGTGTACCTCCCTAAAGATGGAAAAACTAAGGAATTCTTAAAGTGTTTTACTATGGAATCACAGTGTTTTTTGGTTTTGTTTTTAGTGAAATGTTTTTTTAATTGATAAAAATGAATGTTTTCTTGCTCTTGTGAATTTGACATCGAATATTACAAGGACAACTTTATTTGTGATTTTTCTAGACCTGTTGAACCGTAGTACCTGGAACTAAGGAGAGGTTTTGTGAGTAGAAGAGTGAAAATACACATATCCACACTGCTAAAATATAGTATTTTGCAAAACAATTTTCTTCTGTTTTTATACTTTATAATAAATATGACACTGTAAATTATTTTCTCTTGATTATGAATTTATTAGCAAATATTTAATCAAAATTACAATTTCTATTATATTTTGCATCTGAAGCAAGAAATGGTTTCTTTAAGATCCTATAGCAAATTGGAAAATTAAGCATTTACAAACTGCAATGATGATAGTCAGTGGAGAAGATTGGTTAAATCACTTGGAGAGGAGGGAAAGTGTAAAAGATTTGAAGATCCTTCAGTTGCTTATATCCCTCATCACCACCTGCATTTTCCCAGTGTCACATGATTAAGCCAACACAAAGAGAATACTTTCATCACACCGTTGGTTCCATTTCCCCAGTAGTACAATATGGGAAAATATGGTGCTGATTCAGAAATATAAATGTTCAGAAAGTTACGTTTCTATTGTTTTGGATCTTAACTATATTAAATGGCCCTACATTGAATAGTAACTGGACCAAAGATGTCCAATCTTTGATATAATGGCCATCCCACTTCCCAACCTACCCACTACCCACCCCCTAGAGGTACTACAGGGGAGTGCCTCCAGTCAGAACCCTAAGTGAAAAGGTATTTTCTAAATCATTAAATAATAACAGTTAAGCTCTCCTGGAGGCAGGAGAGTTAATCAAAAATTTGAGATTCTAAAGGTTATTGTTGGGAGCCACTGTTCAAGACAGACTCATGTTGGATACCACTTGATGCAAAGATATACAGCTTGACATTTCCAAGCAAATGCTGGTCTTTTGGGGGATTTTTTGCTTCTGCTTAAAGCTTATAGCAAAATGAAAAAATTTTTTTCTTTCCTAGTTCTTTACCTACCTTTAGATCTCAGGTTATGTGAGATGTAAAGATTATGTCACACATGTAAAAATTCAATCGAGTATATCTTGATAATGTTCATAGAAATTTAGATTGTCATAATTAGATGAGACTTGAATATGGTCATCTCACCTCCCTCCCCCGTCAACTGATGCTTGAATCCCATTTATGATGCCACTGTAAGAGTGTATCCAGATAGGGACCATGCAACTTCATGCATTTTCTGAAGTTTAAATTATATACCTAAAATGCGAAAGTAAGGCTTCTTATAACACAATATTAGCTAGAAATGCTTCCTAGCGTCTAGCCAGGTGTGAGCCACTATCACAGTGTCTCCTGTACCCATCTTGTAACAGGCACAGGAGAGCGGTGCAGTTGTATGTAGCAAAACACCTGTGTACTCATTGCTTGTGCATGGTGTCATTAGAGTGGACAGATTTCTAGACACTGTTGCCTGCACAGTGTAGACATGTCCTCCAGCTGTTAAAACCATGCATTCAACTCCCTCTTTTAAGAAGCAGAACTGGCCTATCTAGTTAGGACTACCATTTTCCACAGCCTGTAAAGTATGGTATTTTGTCATTCAAGGTGGCATGCAAGGTCTCTGGTCCCGCTCCCCACATTAAGAATGCAGGACATGGTGAGGCCAAAAAGGAACACCCACGGAGCCATAGATAGGGGAGTCATATCACTATCCTCTGCGCCTCTCTGCAATTCGCCCTTGCTAGCTCAGCCACTATCTTCTTGCTAGCCCCCATTTTCTGCTAGCATAGCCCTGGCAGTTATATTAGTGGCCAATGGCACACTGATTACAGCTGACAGCCAACTAGCCACAGCTGATGGCCATCCAGTCACAGTTGATGGCCATTTACTCTCTGAGCCAGCACTTTTCCACGTGAGGCCGAGAGCCTGGAAACTGCACTCCTGGCTCTGTCCCCACGTATTTAAACCACACCATCTAGTTACTTTAATTTATTGACCATATTTTTTAACCAAACATTTGGGCACGTGGCTTGACATGCTTCTTTATCTGATATGTGGTTAAATATGAAAAGTCTCACAGATTGGTAAACACTGTTAAAACTTAATATTAACTCGTCAACATAACTGAAGATTTGTCCCCAACAATCCAGCTAGTGTTATAATGCTATGCAATAGTCCTGGCATGATGATGAGCACATGGGGCCACGTTTCAGAGTTGACTCCATCTGGTTCTTTTGTTTTTTGGGGGTTTTTTTGGTAGCCTAGTTGCTTGACAATATCTATGCTTTCCTTAAAATAAAAATGAGGGTGGGTTAGAAATGTTACAACTGAATCCTGAACCTGAAGTGGCCACAATATTGCAAAGTTTTTGGTGGCGAATGATAGAAATTTGAGCATACCAGTATAAAGGTTTGGATTTTCAGGAATTAAGTTGTCCACAGAGTAACGGATTGGATGACGGAAAGAAATGAAGCCATTCAACAGCCTGTGGCCCTAGCTCAGGCCTGAGGCATTAACACTGTTAGTGCCTCACTTGTGCTAATACCCATCAAAACCAAAAATGAGCAGGTAAGCCAGAACATCAAAAGAAAAAAGGAAGCTTTATGGTCAATAACTTCATACAAAGGAAGGAATTATGATAGACTAAGATATCCTTGATGACTGAAGATTGGTACAGCAAAATCTTATTTTGGGGAAAGATGCGTCCAGTTTTATGTCTCTTGAATTTGAGGTTGATCTGATATGTAGAACACTTTTGATCTGGAAATGTAGCTGAAGAATGATATGTAGAGGCTTTATGTATAATTATTAATAGATGAGCTCCTTGGGGAATTATATGCAGCAGCAGAAAAGCAAGTGGTGTTCGTGTTGCTGTATAACTAAGATGAAGCCATTGGAAATTTCTTCCTATTGATTTTTTAGAAGTCCCTTAAAAGATCAGTACTTTTATTAACTACTTTCTTGAAGTGTTATATATAGCAAATGTTCAAGGTACACAGAGTCCTCTGCTTTGTATCAAAAATTATTTAAAATAGGTGTCATAATTTTTGTTCCTCCAAATTTTTAAATATATTTAATGTGTGACCATTATAAAAATATAAAGTATTACAAACGTAGTCCTCAATTTGTGAACTTACATCAAATGTATTTAAAATCTGATGTACATGGAAAAATATAAAATCTTTATGCTTTTTATAGGGCACAATAGCCTATATTTTTAAACAGGTTTGTTGTCATTTAAAAGTTCTATAAAGCACTTCTTTGGTAAAGGAAAGTTTTCAGTAAAATACATAATTTTGAAGTTACATGACATTCATTCTTGGAAATGGCATAAGTGTTACATATTTTAATTCACATTTTTATTTTATAAGGTGTTGTTAAGCTATTTTATTTCCTGTGTGCTAGTATCTTTACCTTCAATAAAAGTTTTATTAAGTGATGGACTAAGTGTTCCATTTAATCTAGACTTATACCTAAGGGACTCTTTGGGCCTTGAATACTATCCATTCTACCATCTTCTTAGTGTCAAGAACTCAGTATTCCTTTTTTGGGTTTGTGAAACATAATTTTTCCTTAATTTTCTTGCCAGTTTTGTAAAAACACTTCTCTGCATTTTGTAATTTTGAGGTTGTTTTTGTTCCTACATGATTCTTTATTGGACCAACTAAACATTCTTTTTCCTACCAGCCAGGCCAATTTTAACCTAAAATTTGGAGGAACCATTTAGAACAACCTGACTAGAAATAGTGGCATTATTATGTACATAATATTTGCTTTAGTGCATATCTTCCCGGGTCTTTGAAATTGGGATGCATGCAATTTGAGGTCCATGTGACTGCTAATCTGGTAGATGACACATATGTTTTAAGATGCAGTGGGCAGAGAAAACAGTGGCTTCCAGAACTACAAAAGGAGAAGCTTTGAAATCAAGGTGGTGCTGAGGTAATGTTCCATTTCTCAAAAAGTCAACTCTCATAAGTCCAGACTGGGTAAGAGCAGAGATTTATTTATTTATTAATAAAGGGTATTGATTCTTCTAAGCAATAGCTGGGAAAACACACTAGTTAGTAAGTGAATAAGGCAAGGTTTTGTTAGCGTATAATGATATCTAGATGCATGGAACAGATGGGGTAATTGAGTGTCACTGGGGGAGATTTCAGAGAGGGAGTAGGATTGAGCTTTATTCGCAGAATCGGTAGAGTAAATACAGCTTAGTCTCTGAGAACAAGCAATGCCTGGAAGCCCTGAGATGGGAAACCATATGGTGTGAAGTCATAATGACTAGGTCAGACAGAAGGTATGTGTTGGAAAAATGAGGGAGTAAGGTAGACTAGGGGCAGTGGGTAATGCATTTCAGACAGCCTTGAAAGCTAGGCAGAAGAGGATAGATTTGATGTGACAGGAAATAACATGTGTCTGTGCATAGGTTCTTCCCCTCTTCTCTATCATGCCAACAAACACATTGACATACACACACAAAGCCCTTTTGTAACCAAAGGGTTAGAATTCAGTCGTTTGACCTAGCTCACCCTGTTGTTATATACTTTGTTGATACATGCTACATACATAATTATACACATCTTGAACGTGTATCATTTCTGTTCCAGCATTTGATTATCTTACTGTAGAAAGTGGCAACCATTGCTGAACTACTCAGTAAAAACCATTTATATGGTTCCATTGGATCTTCTGAGATTAAACGTGCAAGCTGGTTTGATGGGCATGGGACGTAGCTCGTTGTACTGGACTTCATGCTCAGAAGCGTGAACCCAAGCGTGGTTTAATGCTCTGCTGTCACCATCTTGAAATTTTAATGATTTCTGGAGAAGCTTCCCCACATTTTCATTTTGCATTGGGCTCTGCAAAGTATGTAGCCAGTTTTATCAGCAAGCATTTAATAATTGTCAATCCTAAACTAAAGGACATAGGATCCTAGTTTTAAGGGAAATAACTAATGTTAGTAGCTCAATAGAGAACCATTAAATACAGTGGTTAACAAAAATCACCATGGAGGTGGCAGCACCTGGTTTGTGCCAGCTCTGGCCCAGCTGATGCTAGAAGACCCTGGGTACGTGCCTTAACCTCTGCAGGACTCAGTTCCTTCATTCATAAAATAAATGTAATAAGTACTTTCACCAAGAAGTGTGTACAAGAATGTTCTTAACAGGATTAATTTGTAAAAGCCCCAAACTGAAAACAATCAAATGTCCATCTATAGTGGAATGGATAAATTGTAATTGAGTCATACAATGGAGTACTAAATAACAATGAGAATGAATGAACTGCAACTACCAGCAACAACATGGGTGAAACAAACATAATATTGAGACATATAAACCCCCAGGCATAAAAGAGTATGATTTCATTTATAAAAAGTCAAAACAGACAAAACTAATCTGTGCTGTTAAAACTCGGGATATTGAGTATTCTTAGGAGGGGGATGTACTGACCAGAAGGGGAACAAAAGAGCTTCTGGAGTTCTAGCTAGGCATTTTCTGCTGTGACATAGCCATATTCACTTTGTAAAATTCAGCAAGCTATACATTGTAGAATCTGTGCACTTTTTTATGTGTATTTTATTCTTTTATAAAATTTATATTTAATAAATAGTCCTGCCATACAATTACTATAAAAATAAAGAAACAACTGGAATCCTTAGAGATGCTTCAAGAAATCCACAGAATACAGGTTAAATGGTTATAAACTGTTACAGAAGAATTAGGGGTATAATTTCAGTGTCTTAAATAGTCCACTTTTTCCTTTTTAAAGGTTTTGTATAAGACTTTGAAAGCCTTTTAAATGACACCTTTGGTGATTAAAATTGAACTCTCTGGCCCTCCTCAGTTTTTTTTCCTTTCAAGTATGTCTAATAGTTTTTCTTGAACAGCAAAGTGAAATTAAGTACATGCTCACTTTTGTGTGACAGGTTGAACTATAAACCCATTCTCCATGAGACTACCCAGAGACTGTCACAAATTCTCTGATGAGATCACTTTGAGAACCGTTACTTAAATTTATTTGTTTAAAGACTACATTTATAGTTGTCAATTTATCCTTTGCCAGCACTATTTTTTTTTTTTTTTTTTAAGATTTTATTGGGGAAAGGGAACAGGACTTTATTGGGAAACAGTGTGTACTTCCAGGACTTTTTTCCAAGTCAAGTTGTTGACCTTTCAATCTTAGTTGTGGAAGGTGCCGTTCAGCTTCAAGTTGTTGTTCTTTCAGTCTTAGTTGTGGAGGGAGCAGCTCAGCTCCAGGTCCAGTTGCCCTCTAGTTGCAGGGGGCGCAGCCCACCATCCCTTGCGGGAGTCGAGGAATCAAACTGGTAACCTTGTGGTTGAGAGCCCACTGGCCCATGTGGGAATCGAATCAGCAGCCTTTGGAGTTAGGAGCATGGAGCTCTAACCGCCGGAGCCACCAGGCCGTCCCCCGCCAGCACTATTTTTTAATTTTTGCTTTCATTTGATCCGGAAGACATTTTGTTGGTTTGTTTATTTCATGTATATTTTCCTTTTTTTTTTTTAGGTGACTATGAAAGGCTTATATTTTCAACAGAGTTCTACAAATGAAGAAATAACATTTGTATTTCAAGAAAGGGTAAGAAAAATTGTTTAATCATTAAACGGAACAAGAAAAGTATATTTACCCAGGTTTATTGATCTCTTAGAAGTTACTTTGAATGGAACTTAAATGAAACTCTACAAATTACTTTCCTTTAATCTTATATAACAGCGGTGGTCCATATTGTAATACAATTATATTTTTGAGAGAGTTGCTACAAAAGAGTTTTTAGTTCCTCAGGGTGGTATATAGATAATAGGAAAACAGAACAAATTTAGTAGTCTTATATGTTGCAAAATTAACTCAAGTTATTCTGAATACCACAATGAAGTGACTTTCCAGATTGTAGCCATATTTCAGAAAATTCTTAAATTGTGAAATGAAAAAGGTGGAAAAGCGTTTTCCACACAAATTTTTGAGCTTTGCAAAGTTACCTTACTCACTAAGCTTTAAATGTTTACTAGCTTTTTAGCACTTTAAGCACTTTAAGCATAGTAAGAGAATTTTCATATATTCGTGATTGTTTGAAAGGTTTGCTGCAAGATAACCGGCAACCTTGTGGTTGAGAGGATGCGCTCCAACCAACCGAGCCATTCGGAGCTCAGCGGCAGCTCAGCTCAAGGTGCCGTGTTCAATCTTAGTTGCAGGGGGCGCAGCCCACCATCCCTTGCGGGAGTCGAACTTGCAACCTTGTGGTTGAGAGCCCACTGGCCCATGTGGGAATCGAACTGGCAGCCTTCGGAGTTAGGAGCACAGAGTATCAACCGCCTGAGCCACCAGGCCGGCCCCAATTTCTTTTATTTTTAATAGTATACTATTAGATCATTACTTACAGCTTTTTCAATTAAGTTAGCTATAAGGATTGGGGTCTGTTTAATTTTGTTCAATTATGTACGAAAATTTTCACAACACAAAGTCATGTTGTCAGAGAAATGTGTGATGTTTTGTTAACATTCGATTCTAGGAAAATCTTCCTGCTACAGAGGATAACTATGTGAAACTTCAAGTTAAAGCCTGTGCTCTGAGCCAGATAAATACAAAGGTATTGGTGCTTTCATTTTAGTCAAAAGTCAAATGAGAGTTTCATAGTATATTTACTGTACAAATGTATCATGATAACTGACTTCTGAGTGTCAAGAAATTATCATCCTCAGAAGAATAGAATAGCTAGGAAAAAGTTTAATGTGAATTTCTGTATTTCTTCATTAATGTAAATTATTAGTCTAACTGAAGTCATGTATTTTATATTGTTATATGAAAATACCTTGTAACTCTTTTACATTGGGAAAGGCTGAGAATTTATAATTACTAAAGCCTATAACCAAGGAAGAAATTATTCTTATAAATATAGTAAAAATATAGAATCCTAATCGACTAATTTATTAACTGTATATTCTATAGATATTTCTAGTTAATGTCTTTAGATAGAGTTCATATTCTTCTAATCATTTCTCTTTGTCTCTCTCTCATACACACACATTCGCAACCTCACCCCACCCCACAATAATCTTCCGCTATCGATCATGAAATACATGGGAAGTTTTCAAATGGTAGACTGGTTAAATGTGCAATGATAAATATAACAGGTCTGTTTACTCAGTTTTGTAAAGATTAATGCCATAGTTTTACTGGACCCTTAATTTATTGGATTATAATGTCACCCTAATTTCTAGGAATCTAAAAGTTTTCTGTAATGAAGTCACATTTAGGGAAATTACAGAAGAACATTAAAGGCTTCCGTTGGGCAGCTCTGTAACATGAGCCTGACTTGAGAAGTGAATTTGTGAGATGCAAAAGTCCTTTCACTGGGGCTACGCGTAGTACTCCTTGTTTGCAGGGTTGTGTTCCACCCTTTCGGGATGTTCTCTTTAAAACTATGAAAAATTCATTAAAATCCCAGTCTAAGAAATTATCTCATGTCTAACAGAAAGAAATAGTAATTATAATAAAATCAATTCAATGAAATATTACACAACTATTAAACATAACATTTATGAAAACTGTAGTAATGTAAAAAAATGCCTATGGTAAGTGAAGAAGGCAGGGTGCAATTGCTATAACCATGATTATAGCTCTGTAAAAGTGTACATAAAAGAAATAATGTGAAACACCCAATATTTCTATGAGTGTCATGTTATCTCTTTTCAATTATATAAAAGGAAATGTAAGAAATTCTACATTGAAAAAGAGACTTTTCTGGCAACCATACACAAGAGAGCTAATTGGAAAATAAAAAAATATACAAGAGAATTATTTCAATTTCTTTTTACTTACTGTCCCTAAAATACTGTGATACCGACAAATGTGTCCCACAGCTCTGGTGTTATTATAAAAGTATAAATGACAGGAACTTAAACTACAGGCTTATCTGGGTACAGTCTGTCTCTTCAAAAGCCAAGTACTTAATTTGGTCAGAGTCTAACAAAACACTAATTGCTCAAAAATAAATAATTTATCCTTTAAAAAAAGAAATGCCAGTTTGAAATTACATAGCAATTTCCCTATGTATATCCATCACTTGTTCCCACCTGCTTCCTAACTCAAGACTTGTGAGAAACGGGGTGATTTTAAAGGGTGTGGGAATTGAGACCTTTTTGTACATATGCCCCGTATTCAGCAGTGTCCTCTCCAAACTCGCCTCAACCCACCCAAATGGGGTGACTGGTAAATTTGGGCCATAATTTCTCTTCGTGCTTGTCAGAGTGAGAATGTTAAAGTATGTTAATGGTGATTTGAATAATAATACTCGTACCTAAATCGTACATATCAATTAATTCCTCAGCAAACTCTCGGTAGAGAAACCTATTTTGTGAAGTGATTTGCTTTGTCTTGATTCCAAAAATTGAATCATGTTTGCTTTATCTGTGGTTTGATTTTTTTGCTCTTGCTTTCCTCCTGTACAAGAATAAGCCAGGATTTATTCTTGACAATAAACAGCCTTTGTCATGATTTAGCTTCTTGCAGAAATGAAGATGGAGAAGGATTTCTTTCCTGTTGGGAGAGAAATTGCTGGAATTGTGTTAGATGGTAAGTTTACAGATGTAAATATCTAAATTTATTTTCTAAAGTACAAGAAATTACATGGTAGCTAATTGGTTTACTGGCACATAAAATCATACACACTTCTTTAAATATAAAATTTAATTATACAGAAATGTTTTCCTTTTTTAAATTAAAAAGAAAAATAGAACTTAATTGGTGTTTTATAATTAAAGAGCTTGTTACACTTTAGTAAATATTTAGGAATTCTGTGTTTAAATCTGTGAGTAATCATATTGAATAGAATGACTAGTGTTATCCTTGTTATGATGTTTACAAACTAGCATAAATTACTTGAATGAGTTGGCTTTGGGCCAAAATTTATATGGTAATCACATTAAATTCACATTATATTTTAAAGTTTGCCTAAAATTGAGCGTTTAAAAGTTAAGCAGTTTGCTCATCTAAAAATGGGTTCTAGGGAGAAATAACCAGTAAGATTTTATGATTGCCTTAAATAAAAAAAAAATTTTAAGTTTTATTTAGTAAATGACGGTCTGAACGTGCAGGGCAGTGCACCTGAGTACTTGAAATCATTTGTTTCTAAATAGACCTGCTGTTCATATGCACTGCTAATGGGTAGTTCATGATCAGTCAGTATCTGCTCTTCCTGCATATGTGAATGAATGAATGAATGAATGAATGAATGAGCGTGTAATATAATAGGTTAGACTAATTGTAGCCCATAATATATTTGATACTGTTTCTCAATGTAATGCTCTAAGACAGCTAAATCATAATTTTGTTCCCTCTCCTTTCTTCTGCTCACACTGTAGGAAAATTTTTAAAAATTAAAAAAAAGAATTATAGTAGCCAGAAGATGCGTAATTTATTTATTCCATATTTAATGAGCACTTGCTAAGTGCTTGGTATATGAAGATAAATAAGAAAAAGTCCCTGCCTTCAAAGTATTTACAATCTAGGGGAGAAACAGATACACACATATGAGTGGATTATTATAAAAGCTCTGAGGACAGATGCCCAACTCAGCCAGAAGAAACAGGAAAGGCTTATTGGAGTAAATTAGCTAGAAAGTAAGGGGCAGGCAGGAGGAGAATCACCCAGCAGCAAGGATATCATGAGCAAAGGCAGAGAAGCAAGTAACAAAAATGTGATGTATGTAGTAAGAATGACAGAGTTTGGTGTTGCTAGAGCAAAATAAGCTTCTTGGCAGGCCTTGGAGGTAAGGAAGGTACTTGGCACAGAGAAGCGTTTTGTCAAGAAAATCCTCCTTCAAACACAGAAGAATAAAAGATAGTGAACAAGATATTTTAATGATGCTATGAGTACTGATTCCTTCCCCCTAAAAAATGAGACAGGAGGGTGGCGAAGGGCCAGACCCATGGATAAGCCTCAAATGTCAGCTTGGGTTTTAAGGGAGATTATTAGAGTAGCCACATGAAGGATAGATGTGGGGCAAACCAGGCTGTAGGGAAGAGGACTGGATGGAGTGTAGACCAATAGGCAGGAGACAACAGAGTCCATAACCTAGGCTGTGGTGGCGAAGGTGAACAGGGACAGATTCAAGAAATACTGAGGAAGTCAAGTCAGCAGGGCTTAATAATTGACTGGAACAGGGGAGTTAAAAACAGGTAAGAGCCAGGAATGACTTACAGGATTCTGGTAATATAGGAATTGGTGCCACCAATTAACAGGGGGAGAGGATTTGATTTGGAGGAAGGTGGTGAGTTTAGATTTATGATTGTTGAGTTTAGGGTACCTAAGTGATATCCCACTGGAGATGTGTAGTAAGCAGTTTATGTGAGTTTAAGCTCAAAGGTGAGAGACCTATGCTGGACGTGTATATATTTGAGAGTTGTCAGTATGTAGGTTGTATTTTAAATATAACAGAGTGGATGAACTCACCCAGGGAGGGGATAATGGAGGAGAGACATATGCATAGCACAGAACCCTTGGGAATGTCACTATTCTAGGGACAATCCAAAGGAGTGTGAAGGAAGCCAAGAAAAAAGTATCAGAGTGATCCCAGGAGGAGGAGAATGAGTAGGAAAAGGAAAAGATAAAAGTACAATGGATCAGAAGTCAAAGTTATTGGAAGATGATGGCACAGGAGGGATCCAAAGAACAAACTGTAAAAGGAGGCCTTGAAAATAGGAATATCAGACTTAGAGGTCCTTGTTGAGTACCAAAAATGAGTTCTGGGGCCATTTTGATGACAGAGCCAGCCAAAGAGTCCTCTTCTAGATTTCAGGCTTCCATCTTTACTGCTTCACCTCAGTTTCCTTGTCTGTTAAATAGGAATAATAATGCCTACCTCATGTATACCAGGAAGATTAAATGTGGTAGCACACTAACATGCTGGACATAAGTAGACAGTCAGTGACGTTTGGTTCCCCCTTCTTCCTCTTGTAACTATTTGAACAAAAATATTCTAAAAAATTGACTGATGATGGAGGCTTTTTCTCTACATGTGCGGAGAAAATGTAACTGTCTCATCTCAGTATAGTTCCAAAAAATTTCTTGGCACCAGTCTAAATTTATTTCCATAATCCCAAATCAAAGTAATTTTATATGTGACTCTTACCAGAATATCCTGTTGTGTGTCTGAGATTCTGCAACTAAAATAATGATAGAAAATCAGGCTAACCACATGAGGGGTGGAAAGCAACATAATCATCGTAGGAGCCATGGTGTGGATTGTTGTCCTTCATCCTTAGCTAAATTGAGGGACATTTTTCTCTGTGGTGCCAAAAGCCACGTGGCCCAGATTTTGTAGAAAATTTTGTAGAGAATCCACATTTGAAGTGTTCTATCCAGTAGTCCTTATAGACCATCAAAATGTCCTAGAAGTTCTGGCCTTTTCTCTCAGTTCTTGGCTTTTTAGGAACCCATGGATCCTTTTATTTACTTTAATAGTTAAATAAGAATTATATTTAATAACCTCAATACTAATTATGAATTTCCTTCATTCTTTAGTTGGAAGCAAGGTATCATTCTTTCAACCAGATGATGAAGTAGTCGGTAAGTTATCATTCCCAGTTCTATTTCATCTATTTTACTGTCATCTCTTCTTTTTTCTGTACAATTATTAATGTTTATTGTGACCTTGCTTCATATACAAGTACGTTCCTGATTTTTGAAATTTGCTCTCACATGTTCATTGATGAAAGGAATTGGGAGTTTGATATCAATAGCAGAACATTTAAAACTTTTCAATATGTGGCTATGGAATAATATTAGTGATGAAAAGGATGACCATAGTTGTCACTATGCTTGGTTCAGCCCTTTCCTGACAGGGCCACTGTTTATGGCTAGACTGAAGTCTAGAGAAAAGTCATAGGTCATCTGCTTGAAGACTGCTGACTGACTAGGCTATACGATGTAGAAGCACCCCTCTCCACATCAACTTGAATTTTACAGGACTTCTTTCTCACTGCTCTTATAAAACTAGAAACATTTCATTTCCTGGTTGTTGTTTTTAATTAATCCACAGTTAATACTATTTTGCAAATACATATATTTATACTTGTATCCTAGACAGTCACACAAACATATGAAGTATAACTTTAGTAGTAGTAGTCTTTGAAATGACCATTTCTCTATGGAAAATATTCATATAAACTTAGAAATTGTTTAACTTGATGGCATGCTTGAAGCTGTTAAGAATAGATTTGTAGGACAAAAACTCAGATACAGACAACAGTTTACAGTGGTTACCAGAGGGTAAGGGAGGTGACAGTGGTAGAAAAGGGAAAACGGGGTCAAGTATACGAGTACAGTGATGGAAGGAGAACTGACTCTGGGAGGTAAGCACACAATACAATATATAGACGATGTATTATAGACGATGTATTATACAATTGTACTTGACACCTATGTAATTTAACCAATGCCACCCCAATAAATTTAATAAAAATTTTAAAATTTTAAGAAAAGATAGATTTGTAGGAATGCTTTTGTTAGCCTCCTACAATATTGCCTTTGACTCGTGTATTTTCTTGAAGAATTTATTATTTCTGTCTTTCTTATTTTATTTATCTGGCCAAGAAGTCAGTGACACTGTATTACTCAAGATTTTTTTTGTAAAAGACCAAAAATGAAATCAGACTAGCTTAGGAGAAAGTGGGATTTTACTGGAAGCATACTGAGGCATCTTATAGAACCAAACTGTGGGAAGGTAGCTGTGCACCAAGGACAGTTTTGTATTGTTTTTCTCCTTTTCAAGTTATTTTTATTTTATTTTATTTTATTATTAGTTTCAGATATACAAAGGGCACAGTTTTAATGAGGAACTTAGGTGCCCCCTAGACTCTGGTTGGCTCTTCACATTGGCCATCGTCTTTACCTTCACTCAGAGGTGAAAGAAAAGGGAGGAAAGGAAAGAAAAAGGTAGTACAGATGATATAATGTTTGTGTCATAAAATGAAATATCCACTTCCCTTTCATATTACTGAAGTCTTTCCCTTTCCTACACTAGTAATTATTGGAATCTTCCTCAAAATTCCACTGAACAAAATTTAGACTGGTTCTTCCCATCATCTCATTAGGAATGGATTTATTCATTTGGGGATAGTTTCCCTTAAGTTTCTTGTTTTCATTTTCAGGAATTTTACCCCTGGATTCTGAAGACCCTGGACTTTGTGAAGTTGTTAGAGTACATGAGCATTACTTGGGTATGTGGCGGCTCAGTCTTGGAGCTCATATAAGTCTACTTCACTGCTGTGTGGTTGTAGTGACATTTTGATGTCTTTGTATCTACCTTGAGTGTACATTGGAAATAAGTGTTGGCTGGTCATGTGAGTACCTCGGCTTTTAATGTAGCATCATAAAATTCATATTCATACTGAGCAGTATATAGAACTTTAAGTTTCGTTTATACTGCTCATGGTAAGAGGTTTGGAAAGCAGTTTCTCCCTTGGCTCTGAGCTATTCCTAATCAGAATATTTTTACTTCTTACTCTTGGTTATTCATTGAAATTGGAAATGTTAATTGAAAATTTTTTTAATTGAAAAATCTAAATGTAGAGTCTGATACAGGAAAGAATCAAGAACACTTGTGTTTGCTTTCTATTACTAATATCTTTTGACAAGTATTCAGTTTAACTGAAATGTTAATTTTTTATTTTTCTTATAGTAATTTACTTCTTGAATATTTAAATTAAAATAAATATAAATACACTTCATGAAACCATAGTGAAAAAATGCTGCATCTCCTCAGTACTCAGGGAGAAGCAAATTAAAACCTCTTCGAGATGCCGTTGTGCACCCACAACCTTGACTGAGTTATAAAGTTAAACCATTTCTAGGGTCAGGAAGGATGTGGAGCAGTGGGACTTTTCCTGCACCAGGAGTGTGAATTGGTACAAATGCATTGGGAAATAATTTAGCATTGTCTAATAAAGGGAACGATATATACTCAGACCTAATAATCCTATTGGTAGTTTTATATCTCACAGAAACTTGATGTGCACCCATAGATATGCACAAGAGTTCATGATAGCACAGTTTGTAATTGTAAAATAAAAATGGAAACAGCCCATATGTTCATCACCGGGAAAATGGATAACTAAAGATATTCCTAGATGGTAATTCAAATCAGCAGTGAAAATAAATAAATAACACCCAAACATATCAAGATGGATGAATCTCGCAAACTGTATCGAGTGAAGAAAACAAGAATACAAACGGTATAAACCATTTGTTTCTATAAAGTTCAAAAACATACAAAGTTAAACATGTTACTTAAGGATATAAAGAAAATGTAGGGATGAAAAATAAGGTGGAGATTTTTCGAGAGAAAGAAACCTGAACATGGATTGGGTATTAGATGACACTAAGAAATTACTGATAATTTTGTCATCTATGAAAATACTGTTATAGTTATATCAGAAAATGTCCCTATTATTTAAAGGTGAACACTAAAATACACAGGAGTAAAACTGCATAACATCTTGAAATTGTTTTAAAAATAAAAAAGCTAGTCTTTGTGAATTAATTATACTTTGAGAGCAAAGATAAAAAACCCTATGTACATTATTTCTATAGTGAAATTAGATAGCTAACTCACAAATTAACTTTTAGAATACAACTCAGTTCATAAATTAGAGAATACTTAAATATAAAGTATAGTCTAGAATACTTAAACAGCTCTAGTATATTTCATCTCAATTCCAAATATAACTGGGGTGAGAGGAAGATAGGTTACTGGACGCTACCAGATCTGTGACAGTTACTAAATAAAACTCATAAAAACAAGACAAAGTCTATAGCTTCAAATCAGGTTTGTGTTACTAACGTTTCCAACAAAACCTGACATTTCCAGGGTGACTAATTATTTTAAGAATATCTCAAATTTCCTTTAATAAAAACCCCTGATGTCTTATATGTCTACCTGGCCCTTATAAGAATGTATGCATGAGAAAATAAACAAACCGGGGGGAAAAAAAATCAGCTGGACGTCACCTTCGTGGGCAAAGAAGGAGGATGTGGTCAGAGTGGACCCCAGGACTCAGGCGGTTCTGCCAATCAGCTGTTTCTTATGCTAGGATTCATGTTATTCTTGTACTTTATGGATAAGTCAACGTATACTCTTTTGTGTTCTTGAAGTATTTCATTAAAATTTTTCCAAAGTCTTTTCTTAAATGATACAATCCCTAATCAGACTTTGGGGGTCAGATGGCCAATTTGGATTTTGGACTATTAAAAATAGTAAATTTATACTTTTTTGTCCATATAGTAACTTGAACTGGGAAAGCAAATGCTAAAATTAGATAGCTGATTTTGTCATTTCATTTCTAATATTATAAATTTCAAATAACCCATGTTTAAATTAATGACATTTACTATGTCTAACATTTCCAAGTAATACCATATTATTTTATTAAAAATTAATTTCAAAAGGTAGTTTTCCAGAAATCTGAGGACTGTGCTTATTTATATGTGTTTTAAGGTTAGAATATGCCTTCCATTGAAAGTAAAGTTCACTTTCAAATACCAAGCAGTGAAAGTCTCTGATCCATAGCTATTTTGATAGTAGGCTCTTTGAAAATGGAAGTCCACCCCTGGTTCCTTTATGGGAAACTACAGACTTTGACCCCAGAATTTCCTTGGGCCCGTGTTGCCCATGTTCTTTTGAGAACCTTGTAAATATGGAGTCAACTAAAACCTTTAATTTGGATTCCCAAGCTTGACTTTTGGCTAAGTCCTCTAAACTAAATTGTTACAGAAGCTTACATATTGAAAAAAGAAACAAAAAAGGCCCCTTCCTGTAGGTATTGTTGAAAACTGGAGAATTATAAAATGGACCAGAAAGAGAAAAGAAAATTAGAACACCAAAAGTTTCCCAGCTATAAAGCTTAAGCTAGGACAAGCAAACCACACAATGACCTTTTATTTTCCCTCAGATCAGGAGGATTATAGTCTAAAACTCCACCAACGTATAGAGCAAACAATTTCAGATATTCCTTGAGAAAGAAAACATAGTAAAAATGTCTGTATCGTTTAAAGAAAATACTTTAAGAACCACCACTAATTGTAGATGACCTTTAGGCAAGATCCTGGATACATTTACTATGTCTATAAACAAGGTTGCCAAACTAGATAAGCTCTAAGCTCTATTGCAGTGCCAACATTTTGTGGAAAAGGAAATAATTTCAGTATGTTTCCTAAAGATTTGCAGGAGGAAATATTCAGTTTACTACAACTCTAATTTTAGTTCGTATTAATTCTTTGGTGATTTTTTTGTTGTTGTTTTAATGAAAGGTCAGCACTCAGTCACCTTCAGAGAAGTCTGTTCTTTCCCTAAAACCAAAGAACTGGGTTCCAAACAACTCCCCCCAAAACTGTCTTATTGATCAGTAAGACTCTATCCTTAATTGCAGAACATTAGGATAGAGTTAAAAATTGCATAATTCTTCCAGTTCTTTTGTGCTTTCAGTTCTCAAGGCATTCTGTCAAACATAAAAGTAATTTTATGTTTCATTCAAACTTTAGCACACATTTTCAGCATTATTCCTTTGGACCTAAGGTAGATGAACTAAAATGATGATTATTGGATTCTTACACACTGTTATTATTGATCCATACGTGGCTCTCTTTTACTTATTTCATTAGTTCTTATAAAAAAAAAACGCTTGTTTGATTTTTTTTAAATAAAAATGTAGGTAGTCCCAGTTCTTATGATGGAACATGTTCCCAAAACACTCTAAATAAATTGTGGGTAAACTAAGCCTGCCCAAATAGAGTAGATGTGCTTTAGAGTCAGACATTCAAACTTATTAGCTATATGACCTCAGACTAATTAATTACTGTCATACGTCACTTAATGATGGGGATACGTTCTGAGAAATGTGTTAGGCAATTTTGTTTTTGTGTGAACATCATAGAGTGCACTTACACAAACCTAGTGGCATAGCCTACTGCACACGTAGGCCATACAGTACAGTCTATTGCTCGTAGGTTATAAGCCTGTACAGCCAATTACTGTACAAAACAACATGAGATTAAATCAAGCACAAGAGAAAGTGATGCAGTCAAGAGGTGGTAAACACAAGATGTCTGAGGCTGCAGCTCGCGTTAACAGCATACTATTTTAGAGCGAACTTTTCTTTATAAGTAGCAAGAGGACACTCTAAAATAATAAAGAGTATAATAAATACATAAACCAGTAACAGTTTTTTATTATCATGATTCAATATTGTGTACTGTACATTATTGTATATGCTATACTTTTATGTCACTGGCAGTGCAGTAGGTTTGTTTACACCAGCAGCACCACAAACAGGTGAGTAATGCGTTTTGTAAGACTTTAGGATGGCTACAAGGTCACTCACTAAGCAATAGGAATTTTTCAGCTCCATTATAATCTTATGGGATTATTTGTGATCCGTTGTTGACAAACGTCATTATGCTGCTCATGACTGTAATTACCCCGCTTAGTATGTTTTACTATTTTAATGCCTTGATCATAACATTTTCAATACATATGTGTGGATGCTCCACTTCCCCACTAGGTGGCACTAGTTAGATCGTAAAGGTAAATGCTGACTGGTGCTGCAACACCCGAGCATTGTCTTTAGAGGAAAGTTATTTGAAAACACTGGTAAAGACTATGAAGAGTGTTATAAAATTGACTTTAGGTAAAGTGAGGATTGTTTATACTGTGAAAAGATCACAATCAGTATACAACATAAAAACTAAAATTGAATAATTAAATATTATAAGGAGCCACTTGATGGTCAGATCAATAGAGATCTTTAAACTACAAGTATATTAGGAGTTTGCATTTTGTTCCAAATGCAGCGGAAAGCCGTTGATAAATTTTAAGCATAAAAGTGTTAAGATGTTGTTTATGTTTTTGAAAGATCATTCTGATGGTTCTGTTTTTCAGCGATACTGTTGAAGAGATTGAAAAGAAACCATAAAATTGAAAATAATATTTATAACACATAAGCAAGTGACTCATTTAGAATATATTAAAAATTCTATAATGAATAAGAAAAAGACAATAGAAAAATTGATAAAATACTTGAACACTCACTTCACGAAAGGAATTCTGCCTGGCCAACAAACATGGAACGATGCTCAACTTCATCAGTAGTGAGGGGAAAGCAAATTAAAATCACAGTAAGAAACCATTACATACCCACATGATTGGTAAAAATGTAGAATAATGCCAAGGGTTGACAGGGTATTGGCAGCAGCAAGAGCTCTAATGTACTGCTGCAGGAGAAAAAAGTTATACAGCCACTTTGGAAATGCATGGTGAAGTGGAGGTAATAATACACCCCGGGGACCTCAGATTTCCATTCCTAAGCCAATATCCTGGAGAAAACTTGTGCACCAGTGTAACACTATCTTGTCTACAAGAGGATGCTTAGCAACACCGTTTATAACTGCAGAAAACTGGAAACCACACAAATGTTCCTCAGCTGAAGAATGGATGACCAAATAAAGGTGTTTTCACATAGTGGCGTGACATAAAACAACAAAAATGACAGCACTACAGCCACATGTATAAAAAAGGATATATCTTAAATGTTGAGCATAAAAAAGCAAGACAGGAAAGAATGCATATGAGTATGATTCCATTTAGATAAAGTTCAAAAACAGGCAAAACTAAATTATATTGTTTAGGATATTTGGTGATGAACGATGAAGGCAACTAAGAAATTAAGTTAGAATGGTGGTGACCTCTGATATCAATTTTATCTCAATTAAAAAAAGCCAAAAAGAATGGTGGTGACCTCTGGTGGGAGAGACAAGGCTGCTGGGGTGAGTGGATTATGCATGAGGCAGTGTGGAAGCAGGGAAACCACACTGTAGGTGAGAGACAATGAGAGTAGAGGCTGCGACCAGGACCGTGGTGGGAGTGGTGATGGAGAGAAGTAGCTCCAGATGGCGACACTGACAGGACTTGCTAACGGATTGTTTTCTCTTGTTCTATGTGATAGTTCACAAGCCAGAAAAAGTCACATGGACAGAAGCTGCTGGAACCATTCGGGATGGAGTACGAGCCTACACAGCTCTGCATTATCTTTCTCATCTCTCTCCAGGAAAATCAGTGCTGATAATGGATGGAGCAAGTGTAGGTGCTAATAGTTTTCTTCAGAAATAGACCAAAACACAGTAAACTTAGGGAATGGGCCACCCTTTTGCTAATGTAATTCTTTGCCAATAGTTCATTCGCTAATATTTTGACCAAAGTCCCAGTTTGTTAAAATAAGCGACTTTTATCAATAGGAGATAAAAGACTTAGTGTTTATTCTTACTTTGAATCTGCTAGTACCTTAAAAAAATAAACAAGCAATTTTTTTTCATGCCTCTTTACACAACGTCTGAAATAGCTCATGAAGCCTTTGAAGCCATACCCTAGAACTCCCTACCAATTTTTTATCATGTCCCACACATTTACACTTTCCGTGATAAAGTGTTGCATTTATAGGTGGATCACACAGGATCAAAAATGTCCTAATTTAAACAGCTTACATGTATCATCAAAAAAGTAGTTTGAGGGGGATCAAATATATGGTGATGGAAGGGGAACTGACTCTGGGTGGTGAACACACAGTGTAATTTATGGATGATGTGATACAGAATTGCACACCTGAAATCTATGTAATTTTACTAACAATTGTCACCCCAATAAATTTAAAAACTAAAATTAAAAAAAAAAAAGTAGTTTGACACTAAAAGCAAATACATAAAATCATTATCTAAAAATGTTACAAATTTGGGATGAATTTATAATTTTATTTTCTATCTTGCTGTTGATGAAAATGCTTTTCCCCTGATTTTTTCGGAAAAAAGGCAGAACTGTCTTTAGCAATGGCTTAGCCTGATGTCCAATATCAGGGTAGTAGTGTCTCCCTGCACTTACCCACAGGTCAGCAAAAGAAAGGACGGAGCTTTGGAAGTGCTGTGATGTTCCAACAGAGGTCACTGGACTCACATATGTATGATCATATGATTAGCTTAGATCATAATGATGACGAGGCCCGCAAGGCCGTTTTTCTCTTTCCAAGGCCATATTTTTTAATGCAGCGCTCCAGTCTTGAAATTATATGCTCTGGTCAGACTGGGTGAGAGCATGTGGTACGTGTACCTTTCCCACCACCCGTTCTGAAGAAGAAACTCACTCAAATGTTCCATTCTACTAAACTTGTCCATATTTTATTTTTCTATCAGATAACAATTGAAAATATACTAAAGTAGCACCAAAGTGTTACAGTTTGTTAAACAACCTATCAAGTAAATTAGATATGGCCTCCACCCTATATCTATAAACCTATTGTGTATTTTTTTCTACACAGGCACTTGGTACGATAGCTATTCAGTTAGCACACCATAGAGGAGCCAAAGTGATTGCGACAGCGTGCAGCCTTGAAGACAAGCAGTACCTGGAAAGACTTAGGCCTTCTATAGGTGGGTAGTATTACTCAACACAGACTTTAAAAATTTTGAAGGGACATCTTAAAAATTATGCTCGTAAAACAAAGCACAAAATCCCACATGACAGTCACTTTTAAAATGCACTTAGTATCTGTGCTAAGTCCAAGTTTACCTAAGTGATAGTTTTAATTTTGTTTTTTATTTAAAGTTTTTGATGCAGTTGTAAATGGGATTGTTTTCTTAATTTCTCTTACTGGTAGTTCATTATTGGTGTATAAAAAAGCAACCGATTTCTGAATATTCATTTTCTATCCTACTTTATTGAATTCACTTATCAGTTCTAATAATTTGGGGGGATTCCTGGGGGTTCTCTATGTATAGTATCATGTCATCTGCTAATTATTTGTTTTTTTTAAACCTTCATTTTTCAATGTTTTTCTTCTTTGCCCCGTTGTTATCAACTTAGCCAAGTTCGAATTACCTGAACTTTGAAACAATTTAGATATACCTGATGCCTCTTCGGTTTTGGTCAATACATCAATATATTTTTGCATTACTTTGTATGTTTCTCAATCTGTTGTACCCAGTGATATACCTCTAAAGTTGTCTATTTTCCGTGATAACTAGGAAGCGAGATGAGCTACTTACACAGAAACACAGGTCAGATACAGGTTATGATGAATGGGCATGGTGAAGACTAGAGAGCTCTTGAAAAGACTGAACGTATCTGAACAGCAACAAATATGGAGTGGAGAAAGAAAATAGAGATTGAAAAAATGAAAAAGGAGAAGAGAAAGATAGGAATGGAATTTAATAGCATGGAGTTACAGAATTAACATTGGAGTTTAACACGTGAAGAGGAAAGAGTATGAGCAGAGTGTAATTGAAAGGAGGAAGGTAGGAAAGTAATGTTTATCGAGTCTTAATATGGATGTTATCTCTTTAAGTCCTCAGCAGCCCTGGGTTGCCTAACTGAGAAACAGCATCTCCGAGAATCTAACTAGCTTGTCCAACGATACATTTCAAAGAAGGGCTGGAACGGGATTTGAACCCAGGCCTGGCTAGCATTAAAGTCCATATTATTTCCATTGTTAAATTATGCTTCTGACAGAGATAACCAAGGCATGGAAGGATGGCTAAGGCAGGGGCTAAGGTAGGGAAAAAAAGGAAAAAGAAGAAATTGAAAATAGAAAACAAAAGTATGAATGGTATTGTTGAAAGGAAAGTTTTCTTATTACTTAATCATGCCCTTTGCAGGTTAGTCCCCTTTCTCTTGTGTCCTCCCCACCCCACATCTCTTTCCCCCCCAATCATAAATCACTACTGGACTACAACATAAACCTGACCAGCCCTTAGCGGGTTTCTCTTTAAGGAGACGTTAAAAGATACAAAAATGAGGGGAGGCCAGATAGTTCAGTTGGTTAGAACGCAAGCTCTGAGCAACAGGGTTGCCAGTTCGATTCCCACAAGGGATGGTGGGCAGCGCCCTCCACAACTAGATTGAAGGACAACAACTTGACTTGGAGCTGATGGGTCCTGGGAAAAAACACACTGTTCCCCAGTAAAGTCCTGGAAATATACACTGTTCCCCAATAAAGTCCTATTCCCCTTCCCCAATAAAATCTTTAAAAAAAAAAAATACGAAAATGAAATATATATGTGTCTTCATTTGCGAATTCTGAGACTTCTATTTTAATTGTCTCATTGGCTTATTCTATTGATATAATACATTAAAGCAACCAGTTAAAATTACTTTAATTTTCACTAACTGTGCTAAAAATAATAATGCTTTTTTTTTCCTTCAAGATTTTTCTTTGTTTTGGGGCACAAGTGAAGGGGATTTTTATGATTGAAAAAGGATAAAACAGCCTCTAATAGAGAAGTATATTGCACAAATATAATTTTATACTTTTTAGCTCTAAACTCTATTCAATCTGAAAATACTTAAGACATTGCTTAATCTTTCAACTGATATGTGTACCTCTATGGTTGAGAGATTCTCAGTCTTGGCAATATATTCTATAGCAGGGGTGTCCAAACTTTTTTCAACGATTTTCACCAAGGGCCATATGTGGTAAAATACACAAACATCCGGGCCACTCACTCGAGGTGAAGTACGTATTGCCTCACCTGGTTTATTTAAGTAAACTAAATATATTTTTGGAATTTGCTGTGGGCCAATTAACAATGGATTGCGTGCCACAGTTGGCCCGTGGGCCACAGTTTGGACACCCCTGTTCTATAGCTATAGAGAACAGTCCTCTGTTATCAACAGACCAGCCTTGGAACACGTTATCCACAAATGCTTATATTTTATTTTATTGGACTATACCAGCCCCTTCGTGTGAACTGATCTTTACCAATATTGGGTTAGATGAGAAAAAGTATAATTTGGATTCACTAATTGTTTGAACCACTTAATTCATTTCAGAGAATAGATATTTATTTGCTTTTCTTTTTCTTTTCCTCTGATTTGTCTATGTTGATCACATAGAGAACAGTACAATTGCCTGACTTCCTGTCCTTTGCAGCCCGAGTGATCGATTTATCTAATGGGAAAGCCCATGTTGCTGAAAGCTGTTTAGAAGAAACAGGTGGCCTGGGAGTAGATATTGTCCTGGATGCCGGAGGTGGGTACTTCACTAAATTAATAGTCTGCGTAATTTTTTTAGTGTGATGGATGAATTTTAGAAAAAAAGATACATAACCAGGGAATAATTTTTAGCATATTTATTAAGTTGATGTTTAGTTTTTGGGGGTTTTTTTTCTGTTTAAATTGGAGCTTCTTCATTTTATTTCCATTGTAAACTGTCTGGAAGAGAGAACATGCTTGCCTTTTAAAGTATAAGCATTAGAGTTTAAACATCTCTACAGGAATCTACAGACATCTCTTCAATGGTTCCCACATGATACACATTCATTCAAGTCTCAGCCAGATGCTTATTCAATCGGTTATGCTACCTATGGCCCTCTATTGGACGGTTGACTTCTGTAGTCTCTATTTGGAAAACGCACAGAATGTTGTTCAGTTTTTCACCTTCGTGAACTTTTGTAGTTTAACAAATACCTAACTCTAAATTTGTACACACTTAGGTAGTGCCATATCACCTAAAGGATAGGTTTCACAAGCCTGCAAAAGCATTCTATTTATACTTTGTTCAGATTTATTTTCTGTCATGAGAATCATAGGTGAAGACAGCTACATATGGCTATTATATGTTTCTTTCTAACCATTATTTTCAAGATTTAAAATTAACAAATCTTTCAGTGGAGCGAATGTATACTTCATTAACTATTCAAGTGGACATATCAATAATTATGTCAAAGTGTGACTATCTTGAGTCTATGAGTTCCTTAATCAGAAGTCAACCTTTCCCACAGTATTGACCTACCGATGTTATGATTAAAACTCTCAGGCTTAGTATTACTTGTATTACCTTGCCTGGTTTTCAAATAAAAATAGACTTTATCTTTAGTTATTACACTTATAATTAAATCTAGAGTAAAGTTTATGACCAGTTTTAATGCAAAATATATTTTAGGATGTCTGAATACATTGTTAACTTTTTCTGAGAAAAAATGCTTCTTCCTACATTAAAGGACAAAGAGAACTTGTTTGAAGAATAAATTTTTGTCAGATGACTATAAAATATATTTCTTCTCTCTCTCAACTGTTCCCCTCTAAGTGAGATTATATAATAAAGGTGATGAACCAGATGTAAAATTACAACTACTACCACATAAACATGATATCATCACATTGCTTGGTGTCGGAGGCCATTGGGTAACAACGGAAGAAAAACTGCAGGTATTATCAGAAACAATAAAGCGTTACTATTACTATTACCAAAAGGGGGTAATTACCAAAGAATAATGCCTAAGTCTTTTGAGGCAAGATGTGGCTAAATTGTTGTAAATTCTAAATTATACCCTGTATGGTATAGCTGTTTTTTGTGGGGTTTTTTTTTTTTTACTGTTAGCTACATGTTGGCCAAAATGTTGAAATGGTGCCTAATAGAGAAGTTCATTTAAGTTTTATTTAGTGGTTTGGAAGTAGTGACTTCTGAATTTAATAGTATTTCAAATAGGATCTTTTTCTTAGTAACAAACATTATTGACATATACTTAGCAAAATAGTTTTATATAAAATTACTACAATTTCTTAATTCAAATTGGAATGTACTATATTTGTGTATATACACATTGTCTCCCAAAGTTACATTTCTTAAATTAAGTATTTTTATCTTGGTTGATATGCAAACACCATAGTTCTCATACACCAATCTTCACTGATTTTCCAACAGCCTCATGAAAATGACTGGTAAGTAGCAGCCAGAAATCACACACACACACACACACACACACTCTGTCTCTCTCTCTTTCTTTCTCTCTCTCTCTCTCTCTCTCTCTCTCTCTACTGCTCCATCACCAGGATTCTACATGGGCCTTGAATCTGACCTTGCTGTTTCATCATTTTGGACAATGAAATACAAAAGAAAACATGGCTCACATACTGTTACTAAAGTTTCTGTGTTGTTTGTGATGTGGTTATTATTTAATTTGTGTAGACGTTTTCCTGGCTTAAGATTCCCGTCACCTTTCTGGTGTTAAACTCAGTAACTGATCAGTCTTTGTGCTTTCTGTCCAAGTTGGATCCTCCTGACAGCTACTGCCTTTTCCTCAAGGGAGCAACGGTGGCTTTCCTGAACGATGAAGTTTGGAATTTGTCAAATGTACAGCAAGGAAAATATCTTTATATCCTTTTTTTCTACAGACTCGGGTGTCTGGCTTGAAATTTACCCTGTACCATCATCATTAAGTCCTTTAATAATAGCAATAATAACAACAGCAGCGAACTTTCATTAAGCATGCTAAACAACGTTCCTTTGTAGGTATTAATTTATTTAAACATTAAAACCACCCTATGAGGTGTAAGTATTGTTATTATCCCTGTTTCACAGGTGAAGGAACTAAAGCAGAAAAGATCAATACATTCCCAAGGACGCAGCTAGCAAGTGCCAGGACAGGAATCACACCCGGGCAGTCTTGCTTGTTTCTGAATGGGAGCTAAATCATAAGTTACATGGAAGATTTTGTTTTGTTTTTAACCTGGCATTCTGGAAATGACACGTCACCTCGAGAAGCTGCTTTCATACTCTTACGATGGTGCCCTTGTGCAAAACCTTTCAGAAAACTTTTATCTAAATTAAAGAGTTTGTGGGGCATTTTTAAGAATATCACTGCTAGGAAATCTTCATCAAATAAAGATGAGTTTGATTTTTTTTTTTTTTTAATGGAAGTCATTCAGAGACAAATCTGGTAAAGGAAGCCAAATCGTTCCAGTTTTGGTAAAAGTACTGAAAAGTTTTTTAAGAAAGCTCCAAACTTCAGAAAAAGGTCAACTTAAAAATAAAACTTTTATTTCTAAGATGGCTGTTCTGAAGGCAGCTGCCATTGGTAAAATTTTTAACATACTGGATAAAAAAATAAGTTCTCATTACATAATAGAGTGTACTTGTACATGAAGAAAGAGACTTGCATGACCTTACACTTGTCTCCACTGAATGTCTTACTTTTACTTTTGTTAAATGTGTAGTTAGATAGGAGTGATATGTATAAAGGCCAGTCTCCTCCAGGAGCGATGATAGACTTGATGCAGAGCCTTCACATAGTATTTCATTAGTATACTATGTATGTTGAGCTTTAAAGAGTACACTTCAAAAACCAGAAAAATCCCTTTAATGTAGTGAGTGGACGAGATTAAAGTATTTCTGATTAAATACTTTCCTATTAAATTTAGAAAATAAAATTAATTTTTAACTTTCTAGAATTTGTTTTAAATTTCAGTTTAAAGCAACTTAAATGTCCAGTATCATTGTAATTATCAAGAATACCATGGGATGTTAGCAAGACAGAACACAATTGTTTAAAAGTAACAGCATGTTTTGAATCTTACATGTCAGAAGCTAGGCTGGGCTGCTTTGCCTATGTTGCTTAACTTAATTCTCTCAACCACCCTCCCTGCCCCCCCAGAAGATGTTCTTAACCTGTTGACAAACCCATGGACCATGTTGAAAGATGACATGTTTATATGAAATGATGTTAAATTTTCAGAAATCATAAACACACACACACTTAAATATACTGTTGGCAATTTCATTAACAAAAGTAAAAAGAATTTACAGTATGAATAAGTGAATCCGTATTTGTTAGGTCCTTTTTAAAAACATTTAAAATGTCTTATGTTCATATTTTCTAATTTACATTTTCTAAAGTCCTGAGTAAGACTTTCGCCCTCACATGTGCAAACCCCCTCGGTCAGTTCACACATTGAGCCAGTTGCTGCTTGTGATTTAACAGAGTTCTTCCAATTGTGAGATGATATGCCATAAATAATTCTCCAGTACTAGCAGTTACATAGGCTCTCAATTCTAATTTCAATTAATGACTAGATTTTTTTTTAAATTTTAGTTTTATGGTTCTCTTGGTGACATACCACACACAGTTTATTAACTTTCCTGCACACAAAGTTTTATGTCTATAGCCATTTAATAAATGTGCACTTAAAGAGAGGTATGTGCTAAAATTGTTTTTAACTGAAAATAGCATAGGTAGTGCTAAAGTGAAAAAAACCTCACACCATCCCATTATCACCCATTTGGGACAACACTAGGCATTCCTTAGGACAGGCATTAGGCTTGCTGCTTTCATCACTTGCTCTTACTAAGTTTGGGCTCTATTATGTTACCACCTCTCACAGTTCCCCATATCCCCTTTTTAGAAATAAATTTGACAGCTTACAGAATTTCTGTAACTTAAATTTTGAATTTCTGAGATTGCTAAACATAAAGAAAAAACAAGTGGCCTGTCTGGCACCTTCTGAGTGGTTTTGTTTAATCCTTTTATCTTTTACATTGCCACCTTAACAATCCTTTCAGCTACGTATCTTAAAAGATGTGATGGAGAAGTTATCGACTGGTGTTTTTAGGTACGCTAAGTAACCAAGTGATCTTGTTTATTTTTCTGTTCTCAAGGAGATAAGGCAGGCATTTCTATTTTTGTTTCAGCTTTCACAGAACACCTATTACCTCTGCATTTTATTATTTGGGTTAGATAAAGAGCTGTTCCTTAATATTTCTCAAAGGGTATCTTGTGACAAACCAGTAAGTATTCCCTAAGATAGAAGTAGCTCCTGAGTTTTCCTTACTCCATTCTGTACCATACCTCACCCTTTGCTTCTTTTCATCACCCCTCCCAAAGCAACTTGAAGTAACCCATAGCTTGAGAACAAAAAAAGGTACATTTTTTAAAAGTTGGATCTGCTTACCAAAAAAGAGGGAGTACATTAGATATTTTCGCCTTCAAAATTTAACCACTTTGGAAATACTAATAGACAACTTTGTATTATTTAAAGTAATACAGTTGAACTCTAGCAGTTGTCAGCTACCTACCATTCTATGTCCTCTACTCAACTAATAATTTCATTCTTCCTCAGGCCTCAGTTGGATGAACCCATTCCACTATATGAAGCAAAAGTTTCTATGGAAGTCGTTCAGAAAAATCAAGGAAGAAAAAAGCAAGTTGTTCAATTTTAATTTTGTTCTTTCTCAGAGCTCAGTTGGAGGAATCCATTCCAGTATTTGAAGCCAGAGTTTCCTTGGAAATTGTTCAGAAAAGTCAAGGAAGATAAAAAAGCAAGTTGTTCCAGTTTAAAGCATGATTTCCTGCTATCTGAGACAAGATGTTCAGAGTTATTTGAAGTATTTAGAAAGTATTTGAAAAATTACTGTACAAACGGCCAAGACAGTTCTATAACATCTAAAGGGAATATTCTGAAAGCCTTTTTCGTTATTGTTTTTATGTACTTTCCTCCGTTATTAATTTTTTTCCATGAAGAAAACTGCTTTCAGCAAAAGCCACGCTATTGATAAAGCTGTTAAGTCTTTTGGTATGTCAAAATAAGGTTACTTTTGTGTCAACTCCATTCTCAGCACCTTCGTTCCTTAACAAACCTTTGCTGTCATAATTTAATCTTCTGAGTATATTTTCAAGTTTCAAAGGATCTAGCCCATAGACACTTAAAATGTTTTTCAAATATTCACCTCAGGGTTTTCTCAGGATCAAACAGGATCATCAGAGTAACTCGCCAGTGGCAGCTGCAGTGTTTGCGTGGAGGGCTGCGGTGGCGATTCTTGGGGAGGGGAACGGGAGGCTGCGCTGATTTCCCATCGGGGTTCTCTATTTGGGGGTAGAGAGAAGAGACCCAGGCCCCTCTCGCCAGCTCTGGACTTCGCCACTGCCCTCTAAGCCTATCCAAGCAGCAGCTCAAGTGTGACGTTTCCTTTTCATCCAGGCACCTTTCCCCGGGCTCATCACGCCCCCGCTGCGGATTTAAATAGCAGTCAGCTATTTTGGGGTCCAACAGGGGTGTGCAGACCAGTACCCTGGATCGCGTGCCTCCCAGCCATTTAGCACCCGGCGACCGGACGATGGCCAAGGTCCCGGCAGGAGAGCCAGGGCAGCGAGCGTCCCGGGCACCAACTGGTTTGAAAGTCCCGGCGGCTTCCTCGCAGGAACGCAGCCGGGGGCGGGGCCTCAGGAGAGGCCCACGGCGCACGCGCCGCGCGGCGCCTCGGGGGCGGGGCCGGCGCGCGCGGGAAGCGCCTGCGGGTTGGCCGGCCCGCTCACCTATTCGCCGCCTTGCATCATGGCCTTTTCGGTTCCCGGCTACTCGCCCAATTTCAAAAAGCCCCCCGAGACTTTACGGCTACGACGGAAGAGGGTCCGGAGCCTTGGGGCCGCCCTCCCGCCCGGGGAGCCGCCCGAGCCGGCAGCCCGCCGCGCTCCCCTGGCGGACCGGCTGTCCCTCCGCCCCTTCCCGGCGGCGGCATCAGGCAGTGACGGCGGTGGCTCGGCCACAGTCGGGAGGAACCCCTTCGCCTGCCTAGACAACCGGCCGCCGGTCGCCGCGGAGCCCCACGACGGGCCGTCCCGGGACCAGCAAGAGGCGCCGAGCCGGGTGAGTGTCTTGGTGCTTGGCAGCCGAGAGGCTGACCTGGCTGTGAATCGGGGATGGCCAATTTTCGCGTTCGAGGAGGGCAACGGGCGCAAAGAGTGCCGACCGCCCGTGGCCTCAGGGAGCCCTGGACACTGGGAGTGGCTGCCCTGACAGGTCGAGTGTGTGTGAAGTGCGCTTCGCGAGCTGCCGCGGGACGTGCGGAGCGACGGGGTCGCGTCGGCCTGTCCTGAGGAAAGCGAAGAGCACTAGGGTGCGCGCCCGCCGCAGTCCAGCGCGGTGCCCGCGTCGGAATTTGAGCAGCAGCCGTCGTGGGGGGTTAGAAATCAGTGAGAAGATAGATCTGAAAATCCTAGAACAGCTCATCCTGGAAGGCTGGGAAGATAACACAGTTTTTCTGCGTGGTTCAGAGCCTCCCCTCACGCTCTCAAAATTCTGGGGATGGAGGAATGTCGAGGATTCATGGGATCAGAATTTACTAGAATTTGTCTTACCTCAAAGCCTTTTGATTTGAGATTTATACATCAGTATTAGATGTGCAAATCACCAGCTTTCCCCGCCTCAATTTTAATAGTGAAGTTAAAGCACAAAACTGAAGCGAAATACGGATGTACAGATTTGGGTGCATGTGAATTCCTGCACTTGGAGTTATTGAGAAACTTGTATGGCAGGTGAGGAGGCTCTGAACGTGTTTAAAGCAAACTCTAGTATCATTTACGATTAAAAGAGACTATTTTTTTTTAACCACAGTTTTTAGATTCCAATCAAGAGAATGACTTGCTTTGGGAAGAGAAGTTTCCTGAAAGAACAGCCGTTAATGAGTTACTCCAGGTAATACTTTTTAAATGCCATTAGAATGTATATTCGTAGATTACAAATTCATACTTCTCAGAAACATTTTACCTGGAAAATCGTTTCACAGGGAGCTCTGAGTGAGTGATCATCTTTACCAGGGTTAAAAAGATGTCATCAGCTGTGGTCAAGAACTTTGTATGAATGGTACAGGCCCTCTGGAAAACAGTTTGACAGTTTCTTATAAAATAAACATACATTTACCATATGACTGAGCAAGCACAGTACCGGGTATTTTCCCTAAACAAATAAAAACTTATGTGCATTGTAAAAAAAAAAAAAGAACTTTGTATGATGTAGTAATGATGTTTATAATGGCACCAACACTAAAGAAGGCGTAGATATGGATTTTCCTTCACCCTCCAACAGTTTGTAACACTCCTGTGGATGGTGACAACTTCGGCTCATCGTTCAGAGCCAGCCCCTTCAGGCTCAGCTGCTTTTCCAGCATAGTTTTTCACTGAATCTTCAGACCAAATACCCCAAGTGTGGTGTATCATTGAATCTTGCTCACACCACCATCACCACCATACAGACACACCACACAATACACTCACACTGTTGAATCCATTTCCCAGATACTTCTTTTGTGATAGTTTAACAAATGCATAGTTAGTTCTAATAGGAGCCGGCTAAAAGAGTTCCCCAAGACCCAGTCTCCCTACCTTGTAAATAAATGGCCTTCACAGAGTCTATTGGAAGTAGTTCCCCTTTCCTTGTTATTTTTTGGTTATGTCATCTGAAAGAATCATTGTAATGTGGGGAATATTGTTAAATATGTTCTCTAAGAGACCTACCTAAGTTATCTGCAGGAGCAGCTTAGTCCTGGTTTCAGAGTTTTAGAGGCTTAAAAGGTACTTTTTAAGGTACTTGGAAGATTTTTGCTTTGATAGCAGTATTAGTAGATTTTATTTTTTAAATTATGATCATGAAAAGAGCACATGCATCCTGTGACTAAACTATATAGAACTATATAAACAAAAAGTGAAATCTGCGCCTCTACCACCACCACCACCATCCTCAACAACAAAAAATCCCACTTTCCAGAGATAACCACTGTTAACGGTTTAATGTAGCTCTTTCCAGACTTTTTCAGTGTGTAGTATATATGTTAGTTATTATACATTTCCTACAATTTTGAAATTATAGTGATCATGAGTATGTTAGTTGATGAAATCTGTAGATTGAAGGTGTTTTTCTCGGTACTCTACTAATTTTTGTGTTCTTTGTTTTCTGAAAGACTCCACACGTATCATTCTCCGAATCTGATATCCCATCCTCAGAAAGTACTGAGTTACCTGTAGACTGGAGTATTAAAACTCGACTCCTTTTCACCTCTTCTCAACCCTTTACCTGGGCAGATCATTTGAAAGCCCAGGAAGAGGCTCAAGGTGTCGTCCAGCATTGTAGGTCAACAGAAGTTACTCTGCCTCAAAGTATACAGGTAATTCTGAAAGCAAATAGCTATATTTTAAAGTAACACATTAAATGTAAAATTTACTTCTCTGAAAAATATCAGAGATATTTCCTTCCGTTAAGTTTTTCTTCTGACATTTAAAGACACAAGGGCTTAACAATTTTGTATTTCCCAAATGGTGCTTTCATAAAATTATTTTAATCAGATTCAGTAACTGCTCATTAAATTTAGAGAGGTGTCCTGAGAAATAGTCAGTGTTGCAGGGTGGCATTGTTTGAACCAAACAATTCTTCTTAAAGGCCTTTTGAGAAAGAAAATATAAGGAAAAGAAATGAAAAGCAATTGGGGAGTCAGATTGCGAAGGCAGATTGGTTATTTTACTGATTTTCTCACATAATGTATACTCTTTATTTAAATGTACTAACTCCTGCTAGCTGGATGATGGTCTGCTGTAAATTTAGTAGAGTTAATGAGTTCTAGAATGTCTTCAGAGAAATATAATAGCGTTGCTTTCAAGCTGCTAGTCATCTCAAACTAGGTGAAAAAGGATTAGCCAAAAGAGGCCTTGGTACATCTTTTTCAATAAATCGATCAGGGTGATTTGTGATTTGCATTATCAGTTTTTACTGGCTACTTTTGAAACAGTGTTGTGAGGGTGTAGGCATCTGAATGCAGTGTTACACACACACACACACACACACACACACACTCTCATGATGAAAAAGAGTCATTGCTCTCAAGGACGGTAGAGACAGCAGACTTCTCCTGTCTATGCTCCAGAGCTCCTTCTGATAAATGGTTTACAGATTGTCATTGCTGACAAGAGAGGTTTTCCCAAACAAGCATAAACTACATTTTAGCCCTTGTAACAGTTATTAACACTTTGCCATAGGAAGCAGTAAAGGTAAGTGTTTATCTGAGAAAGCAGTGTCTTTGTAATGAAATGTTATACTTCTAATGGGGCAAACACTGTCCAATACCTCTGGATTTTAGGACCCCAAACTCTGCACTGAGCTTCGTTGTGCCTTCCAACAGAGCCTTATCTATTGGCTCCACCCTGCCTTTCCGTGGCTGTCAATGTTCCCTCGGATTGGAGCTGATAGAAAAATGGCTGGAAAGGCAAGCCCTTGGTCAAACGATGAAACCCTGCAACACGTTTTAATGAGTGACTGGTAAGATCAGTAAAACCTTGTGCAAACCCAATAGTGAATTTTCATTTTGGCAGTGTTCTCTCCTTGTTTGTGATACAGAAATGAATAGTGATAGAAGGATCTCTTTGTCCTTCTGAATTATTTTATTTACACTGTTAATAACCAACATTTATATTGTTTACTTTTTTAGCTCTTACTCTTTATGCAATTGTGAAATGTATGTGTTTGATAAATATATAGAAATAATTCTTTGTCAGTGGCTGCTTCCTTTCTCAGTAGAAGCTGCTCAGAGGATGTCATCAACTTATCAATTAAATTTTGTTTAAAGAAAAAATGGTTAGTGTTTAAGTGGTAAACACTATTTAAGTATCTAGAAGTTATCAGTGAGTCCCATGACCAATTTTAGTTCTTTAAAAGCCAAGTTGCATGAAATGGCAAAAATTCAAACCATTATCTTTAATATTTGTGTTGTGTTTTAAATCAAGTGAGTACCAAACTGAATTATACAAAATTAAATTTTAGATGTTAAGTGTTTATTAATACCTAAAGAGCATTTTTTGCTTCATAGGTCTGTGAGCTTCACTTCTCTATATAATCTGCTGAAGACAAAACTTTGCCCCTATTTCTACATTTGTACCTATCAGTTTACTGTCCTGTTCCGTGCAGCAGGATTAGGAGGAAATGATGTAATCACAGCTCTCATATCTCCTACAACTAGAGGTATAAGAGAAGCTATGAAAAATGAAGGTAAAACTACAGGTTAAAATGAGAATACCACATTATATAGTAAATGCTTTTCTTGAAAGCTGAAAGTTGAATTGTCTTTTACAAGTTGAATTGTCTTTTACCAATTTTATCTATATTAAGAAATGTTTTATTTCTTCATTCCTTTTTTTAGTAATTATTTAAGCTATCCCTTATACATAGCTTTAAATTAATGGTGTTCCCTTCACTGTTGTCTAAATACATATTGGGTCAGAAAGTCTCTATCTGAATATACTCCTCTTGAAATTATAGTACAAATTACCTACCCCTTTTAATAACAGTTTTCATACTGGGTCAAACCATTATTGGATCGTAAAATCTATTTAGTGGGTTCAGTCAGCATTTTTTAAAAAATGAAAGAGAGTAAAATACACTTTATGAAAGACTAACTACCACAGGTAGTAAGAGTGTGTATTATTCCTTAAACCTTTTGTTTCGTGGAGAAATGAGTGTATTGTGGGCTGCTGTCAAGAAAGCTTGAAAGCTAGACTTAATAGATCAAGTGTAAAGACTCACATTTCAAATTTTGTGCTCTCTAAAAATAGGGCACACCTGTTAAATTCTTTTAAAGAAAATGCATATTAAATTATGAATTTAAATTATGAAAACGAATATTAAAGAAAATTTTTCTTCTCTCATGTAGGTATTGAATTTTCTCTGCCTTTGATAAAAGCAAATGGCCATAAGAAGAAAGCATCTGGAACAAGCTTGGGACATGGGGAGTATGTGATTATAATAACCTTTTACATCATTCAGTGATTTATGGACTCAGTGGAATAGTTTTTTAGAGGAAACAGCTTTATGAAATGGGAACTCTTAACTGTAACGATTTTTTAGGGAGCAAGCAATCAGTGATGAGGATGAAGAAGAAAGTTTTTCCTGGCTAGAAGAGATGGGTGTGCAAGATAAAATTAAAAAACCAGATATACTGTCTATCAAGCTGTATCCTTTCGTTTGTTGTTAACTAGAATTGATTTTTATTGAATTAAGTTAGAGAGTAATGTAATACTGGCAAGTTTATTTGACCATAATCTTAAATTATCTTAGGATCATATTAAAACTAATTCTCCATGACATTAACTAACAAACCCCTAAGTACCGATAAAATATAAACAATTTTTAAGCTATCTTTTTGAAAGTGAAAACATTCCATTTTGGGTTAAGTGTGTGAAGGGAACAACGTATTTTTGACTAGAGAAGAAATTAGTTTTTGTTGGATGTCAATTTCTAGCAAATTCAGATCAAAGAGAAACTGGTTTTTATTTAAACAGATGCCTTAAAATTGCAGTGAGGGGGCAGCAAGAGCATTTCTGGTTTGGAATGGGGAAAGGAGTCCCACATGGTTCAGAATCAAGGTAACTGCTTTTCCCTTGGTATGGGGTTTGCATTAGCAATTTCCTTGATGGTGATCTTCAGGCGTAAAGAGAAACATGAAGTACAAATGGATCACAGACCTGAGTCTGTTGTGCTGGTGAAGGGAACGAACACCTTTACATTGCTCAATTTTTTGATCAACTGTAAGAGTTTAATTGCTACTTCAGGTCCACAGGCAGGACTTCCACCAACCCTCTTATCCCCAGTAGCTTTCCGAGGAGCCACAATGCAAATGCTTAAGGTAATAAAAAGAAATAATTCTATACTCATCTTCATAACCTAGCTTCTTAAAAAGAACTTTTCCTTTTTTGGTAAGTTCTTGATTTGTTTTTAGCAACACCTTCTAGCATTTTCACATGGTGCATATTTTATGCTTTCTTCCCTGTAAAAAAATTCTTTGATGTAAATTTGTATCAAAGTAGTATGTGAAAATACCTGAATTGTTTGAAAATAAATTTTTTCTTATTGAATAAGCGTAATTGGCAACAAAAGCATTTTGATGTTTATTTTTTTTGCCATAAGGAAAAGTTGCTTAATCTCATGTCTCGTTTCTTGTTTTAAGTGTCTCAGGATTTTCATCATGAGTCTTAAATCTTTGTCTCATTTCTTAACCAATGAAAGAACATAGCCAACCAAGAATGTTATGTTCTAGATCTCAAAACACTGGGTCATGGATAAGTAAGAATAACAACTGTACAGGCATACCCCATTTTATTACACTTCGCTTTATTGCACTACAGAGATGTTGCGTGTTTTTAAAATTGAAGGCAGACCTTCCACCAGCAAAAAGATTACTACTCGCTTTATTGCGGTACTTTTTTGTGGTGGTCTCGAACCAAACCCGTGGTAGCTCCCAGGTATGCGTGTATTTCCATATTATAATACATGTAAATACAAAATATATACTGATTAAAAGCAATAGAATCAAATTTTTATTTGTTTTCCCAGTATTATGTATTGAAAGTGTATTACTAAATCAGAATGGATACGGTAAGAAAAAATTGTATTTCCTAGAATACAAACTGACACACTCATAATTTGGAGATGCTGGAGACTGAGACTACAATTTTTATTCATGTAACATTCTTTTTATGTCTTATGAACTACTTTTGTTAACTAAAGAGAGGAAAACCCAAATGAAAAGTTACTGAACACATGTTTAGCTAGGGACAAAAGCTTGAGCGATGACCATAATTTTGTTTTCCCCTAAATTTTTTTGAAGGCACGAAGTATAAATGTGAAGGCACAAGGTCTTTCTGAATACAAAGATCAATTTAGTTTGGAGATTACAGGACCTATCATGCCTCATTGTCTATATTCTATGACCACGCTCCTCAAATCTTCACAGAGTGGGTCATTTTCTGCAGGGCTGTATACCCATGAGCCAACTGTTGTATTTAATATCTGCCCACCAATGGATAAAGTACTGGATAAGGTAAGTAGCAAAAAACACAGACTTTTAGTTACAGCTGATTTCTTCAGACTAGATGGATTTATGAGCTAGACTTGTTTCAAGTTATTAAATTGTACTTTTTCCGATTATATTTACTAAGAGGAAGGGATGTCTGTTATGTTGTTCTTGTGCAGTAAATTTTATGCATGTAGGCTGTTGTACTCAGCAGTGACTAAAGAACTTGCCAAAAAGAAAGCCAAGTTTATTTTCATTGTCTTCTCAGATCCAGAACTTAATAGTACCTGATTCCTGTTATAAATTATGGGTACTTAGTTAACCATATTTGCCTTTAACTTTGGACATATTTTTTATTAAGAACTTTAAATTTGCCTCATACTTTTATCACTTTGCTAGCCTTAAAAAATTATTTTTAGACACTCACTATACAAAAATTCTTTGGGACATTTATTGATGAACAGAACAAGACATGTGTCAAAGTTCCCATAGTAATTATTGACAACTGTAGTGTTCAAAGACTGATGTGCTTTTTATTGACCTGTATACAAATTTCCACAGGCGACTGTTCATGAGGAGCTTGCTAACTGTGGGTTGCACCCTAAGACTCTGCACCAAATCAGTCAAACACCAGTACTGGGGAAGTCATCTTTACGGAATGTGGAAATGAGTGGCTACATTTATAATTGGAGATCCTGAACACCAAAGTAAGCCTAAAAGGAATCTTTGAGGAAAAAAGCCTTCTAGCAAGGAAATTCAAGATTCTTATACCTTTGGCTTTAAAGTTCATTTTGGAAGTTAAAAGAAATATAACTTTATTTCTGTTTATATTTTTACATTAACATTTTTTACATGCACTAAGGTTTTAAATCAACATTTTTTTACTATTTGAGATATACAGATATGAAAACTCAAGACTTTTTTAACCTCAAATGAGAATTCTAGATCCTTATAACCTAATTATAAACTGAATAGAAACTTGAATCAATGTCAGTGTTTTCCTTGCAAATGGGAAATTGAGGCTAACTTAGTATTAACTCATGGCGTTGTGACTGACAGCATCAGGGCAAAACTATTTAACTTTCCTAGGATTAGCAGGTTCTAGTTTATAAAGGTAGAAAAATGTAGACAGTATCTGCTGAGCTGATTGTTGATGCTTTTACCTTAGCTTTCTTGCTGATTTAAAATTCCTATAATATATATGCATCTTCATGCATGTTCATACAGGTAAGGGTTTTTATATTCATTCCATAGTGTTGAGTTGTGAAGTATGCTCACCTATTATAGTAAAGTAGTATTTAATGTGCTTTTAGGTATTGTGTGTGTGATGGTATGTGTGGTTTGTGTGTGTATAATTCAAATTTTCTTCAAGTGCTTAGAAATCAAAAGCATTGGGGTAAAGAAATAATAGTATTTAGTGGAAATGTATGTGTTCACTTTATAATCCAGAAAATAAAACACAACATTTATTCCAGAGAAGTTTATATTTGGGCCTTAAGCTTTTGAAAATAAAGTTGAGACATAGCATATGAATACCACTGTAATACACATGAAATAGTCTATCAGACCCTAAAAATTAACATAAACTTATAACTTTCTCATAGTCAACAAAAAATAGTGGCCGGGTGCCGATTTTATTAGATAAGTTGGTTACAGCGTTTTAATTATCATTTTACGTCTATCTAGGTGTAGCTGAAATTCAAAATGCACATCAAAGTAAAACTATATCACAACTCAATGCCATACTAAATGTACTTGGCCTCTGCAGAATTCTAGTCGGACTTCATTCTGACTCCCTTCTCATGGCCGAAGTGGCTTTGACGGGAATGCAGGCCTTAGTGCTGACCATCACACATACCACTTTCTTTTTATAACTTCTACAAAATTTTAAGGGGAGATGGTGGCATTAGCCCTGTGGAACAGATCTTGCTTGATTACCTCAATTAACACTGGCCCAGTATCTGTCCAGCAGAACCCATTGTGAACTAATACAAGGTGCACAGCCCTTCACTGATTACAGGCAAGTGTTACAGCAGCCTAGCCATAAGGAAGGGGAGTTACATCATAGTACAAAATACAGTATAAAAGCGTTATTTAACATTCCACACTGAAGATTACGGATGCCTTCAAACAATCGTTTGGATGTTAGCCACTTAAACAAATACATCACTAAGGTAAACAATATAAACATACCAAAACCCTGTATGGTTAAATACAATTTCCATGGTACAAAAATCAAAGCCTGGAGATGTTTATACAGATTGCTTTTTACACAATGTCTTAAATTGCCAAATATTTACAACATTAAAGAGGAAATACATTTTGATGCAGAGTAAAATTATCTGAAATGATTATTATAAAACCTCAATCTATCTACGTGAGGCACTCCTGAAGCAAGTGGCATTAGCCATGAGGTCCTTTGGTACAAGGCCCATTGCTTGAAGAACCACAGTTGCTGCTGTGGCTTTAGCATGCTTCTTATTAGGGCTGGCAAAGCTGGGCTGGTAAGCGCTTCCATTTATCAATACCTATTCAAGAAAAACATACAATTGGGCTGGTAAGGGCTTCCATTTCTCAATACCTATTCAAGAAAAACATACAATAAGAACAGCATCAAACTTTAATATCTATTAGCTTTGTATTTTTTCACTAAATGCTAGAAAAATAATTTACGAAAATATAAAACCCATATGATGTAAGTCAAATTAATCTCAACCCAGAAGCAGCAAATCGTTTGGAAAAAGGGACTGCCAATTAAGAGCAGGTCTCCAAATTGAAAAAAGCCTGATGAAACTACTAAATTCATTCCCCATATTCCACTAGAAACTGTCAACAAATTTGTTCACCAGATTTTGCCCACATATTTCCATCCAACTTTTAAAAACAGGGTATTAAAAAGTTGTATTAAAGCATGCTTAAATGTTTAAAAACCCCACAAATCTACCCACATATATACAAACTCCCAACCCACAAACAATATAGTAATCCTATGATCATATATTCATCCCTCACCCTCTAACATTATCTAATTAATAAATATACAATTAATGCAGAAATTCATATTTACCCTAAAGAGAAAATGTTTGCGATGATCAGGGCCACTATCATGGACCAAGAGAAATTCAGGTGGTTGCCACCTTCTCTTATTACAGATTTCCATCAAGGCAGACACAGGATGTTTGCCTGCAGAGAAAAAAACAAACCAGTTATTATTTCCACCATCTGTGGCAACAAATTATGACTTCATGGTGGGGGTGGGCAAGAAGAAATTCAAGTGTCCCCTTACCTGACAGATCTTTCATTGCAGCAGAGAAGTTCCCAGACCGCTTTTGTGCTCTTTCTCCTACAGCAACAAGACCTTTAAAAAACAGTCAATGTTCACTGAATAAATTTCAAAGATCGTTTTAAATTATAACATAGCAAAACAATTCCATCTGTAGAAACAAGCCATGCCTTCAAATAAAATATTCAACAAATTCCCACTACCCTTGATTTCTACATCATCTTGACTTCTGTTTTGCTATGTTTCAATACAGTATATATCTATACTTTATATTCACATACCGTGGTATTGGAAGGTGTATAAATGAAGTTTAGAAAACAAAAATTTAGTATGTGAGTACATATATGAAGTGCCATAATTAACAACTCTAGGTCTGGCTTTTTTGACTATTTATTGCAAGTGATTTCTAAAGATTTCCCATTCCTTTAAAAATGCTCAGTTAAGAAATACGTTCTCCCAAAGGTGACTTTAGGCGCACGCGCACGTAAAAAGTCAACAAGGCTGTCTCTATGGGTCTATTTTTGCCCCAGGAATGAAGCCCTTTCTGACTTATCAAATGTCAGATGTTCTCAAAAGACAAACGTGCCATCAGTGCATAACCTCACTTTCCAAAGTGGTGTAGCTGTGTTACTATCCAAATAAATGCTTTCCCAATTTCCTTTTATCCTAGGGAGAATTCCTCAACCAGATGTTTGCTAATTCTGCCAGTATGCTTTCCTAAACCCAGGCGATACTGCAATTCCTCAAAGAGAATGTTCCCTGGAATTATACATCTACAAATGTTTTCTTCCAATAAACTACCTTTTATGACACAAAGAACTCTGATCAACTTGTACAAGCAATAAAATGACAGTGACGTAATTAGCATAATGTCCTTTTCTAATTTAAAGTTTGAATTAACTAGCTATATCATAGGATGATTCTCATGTTATTTCAAGCCTATTTGAGTCTATCAATATAATATATTCCCTCCAATTTGAAATAAAATGGCAACACAGTATTCTACATGGATGACAATGTAGAAATTCTGATGCAAACAATTTGGTCAGAGCTAGTCGGTTTCAAAAGCTATTAAAACAAAATAGTTTAATTGCATTAACTTCAACTTAACTTTCTATTTGATTACAAAGATAGGGAAAATAAATTCCAGTTTTAAATTTTCCAGTTTTTAAAAATCAGGCTTTAAAACAAGCTATTGAAATCACAATTAACTGGCACTCCCATATGATATTTAAGACATTATTCTAAGGGAAGAAATTATTTAAAAGGTACCAATTGGCTGTTATCTATGTTATCCAAGTGTACTTTTAATAGTTAGTTACTACATGCAAGCTAGACCCCAGGTATCTGATAACAGTAGCGAAATATAGGTAGATACAAAAGTCCCAAGGTGCTCCAAACACAGGGCAATGTGAAGAGGTAGGTAACACTGTTGGCAGTAGGTGATCTACTTCCCAACCCAACAGAACTCAAATTACTGAGCTTGAAAAGAGGGATGTGTAAAAAGGGTTTATAAGGTGAAGACAAAATAGCACTCTACTAGGAAATATAGGGACTATGTGGAATAAAGTATCTGAGAAAGAAAAAACAATCAAATCCTAGAAGGATAAGAATGTATTCCTTGTCAAGAGAAAACAATGGAAATTCCACTTTCTAAATATGAAATCTAGTTAAAATTTTAATCATACAAATATATATGCATACTTATATTTAGCAACTAATGTAACAGAGGTTGCCTTTTCAAAGCTCAAATTAGTGTTTCCATCTATGTTTATATGAGTTGCTGAAAACGGGTTAAACTTTTTTTCCTAACAAATAGCTGTACATATACCAGAAGTGCCTCCAGTTCAGGACCACTGACACCAAAAGAATGTATGACGGTAATGAAACCCTAAATGTTAAAGGAGATATAATAAATATTCCCATAAAAACTTGTTACCTTTTCGGTCTGTTTTAAAATCAACTAGGATAGGTTCCTTATTTCCTTCTTTGTTTTTTCCTAATCCTTCTCCTTCTCTCCAGCCCATTTTTCTCATCAAAACGGCTCCCATTCCTCCAGTTACTGGGGCTGCTCTTAAGAACTGATCCTATCCAAAGAAAAAAAAGGTAAAATGTCCCCATTTTACAGTTAGAATTTGACTGCAAATCAGTATCACTTTAAAAAAAGAAATCTCATTTTACTTCTAGATCTGTTATAGCAATTAAATTTAAACGCTTCTTATATACATACTATAATGTGTATATTCTAATTGTTTTTCACATTAACATAATATTTTCAAAGTCAAATAAGGCAAATAAATAGCAGTTTTAAAACAGTGGCCCTCATGCCCCCCTCCAAAAAAAAAAATTAGAACACTCCTGTTTTCGTCCACTATTTAGGTTCACTGGTATCTCTTCTTAGCTTGCAAAATAAAAAGAAGGCAATGTTAAAACAGTCAATAATATTAATTGTCCCAGGTGTACCTAGTTAATGAATAAAGCCCAGAAATCATTTAGAAATAGTATGGACAATGAAAAAGCATACTGTTATAACATCCAAAGTTTTCCTCCCCATTCTACCATGAAGCAAGTATAAATATTTTACTTAGAAAATCCCTATGAAGCCAAAAGATAGCTCTTAAAATAAATTTACACAGTTAAGAAAATGGAAGACAATCACAGAAAATACCCTGTAATTATACCAAACTGAATTTGAATTCTTTTAAAACCTAGCTGATGTTAAAAGACTTAAAAAACTCCTTAAACGTTTACATACCTAGGCCTCGGTAGCAGCAGTGTTGTGAATAGTAGGGCTGGCACTGACCGGGGCAAGAAGACAGCTACAAGGATTTGGCCCTGAAACAAGTTTCCATACAGAGGGGTGAAAGTTCACAGGTTATTCTGTGAACAGTCATCTCTCTTGTATCCAACCCACTGAACCATAATTTCCATCAAAGCAGCAAAGCACTTAATGTCGTAAGATGCACAGCTGTATACATTAGCATGGTCAACAGTCAATTATTTCCACACAAAGAAATAATGTGATGCCTTTTTTTAAAGGGCATCCGTGTACATGTAACAAATTACTGAATTCTACTGTTGATCTTTCTGGCCATTTTTTAAAAAATTTATGACATAAATCTCCAAATGATTATTTCCCCTTGTTACTAAATTTTAGATTTACATTCTCTAGGAAATATATAGCAGAGGTCATTACTTATCAACAAAGGGGGTAAAAAAATTTTGGTAAATCTAGAAATAGTATATACACTAGTCATTTTCCTGTATTGGTAAGTTAATACTAAATTTTTTAAATCTTGTTTTCACACAGTAAAACCGTGTAATATTATTTTCCCCCAGCGTTTTAACTATATGCTAGGGAGAAAACATGCCAATGATTTGTGTGACTAGACATTAAGTTCAAGAAGGTGCTCTGATGGAAGGAGGCAGCTGTGGAGGTAAAAACATACCCCTGGTTCAGTTCCTTATTTGGTGCAGGCCATGCAGTGTTGATGTATAAAGAGAAAAGTTAGCTGATGCTTGGGTATTAACTGCCTTGTTGCTACACACCTAGAATGACTTTTACTTACTTCCAGGTTCATCCGCCCCTCTTTTCCAGGAAACACTCCTAAAAAAAAGGGCAACTGTGCAGAGTGTAATACAAATCCCCAAAAAACCCAGGTTTCCAATTTTGTTTCCATTCTCTAATATCTTCATCTGTTTCTTTACCCCAGTGTGTGTAAAGTTCACCAAAAAGATGATTAATCTGAGACTACAATAATAAATCATATTCATCAGGTCATCTCCAAATCATTCCATTCCAAAATATAACGGTTCTTTTCAATCAATAACCATTTAAAAATTTTTTAGTGACAAAAAATAATAAAACTCTCCTTTTTCATCTAAGAATATACTGCAACAAACTTAAAGAATAAGGAGAATGTTGGCATTTCATGTGGTTTTTAACATATACAGAGGGCGTTGGGCTACAGCAAGGCAAGAAAAAGCCAAATGATCATTTGAAAAAGTTTTCTAAACATAAGTAGATAGTTTTGTGATATTTGACAGTAAAGATAAATGTTGTTTTCTTAATAACTTTTCCACATGTCCTAGCTCATTGTATAAAACATTCTTTCCTTAATAATGGTATTATTAGTAGCAAATATTCTTCAGTATCATACAGATTAAGTTTTCCTAAAAGCATAGCTTTCTTCAGTAATTATTTTAAAATTTGGTCAGATGAACATATCTATCTCATGATAATTTATCAAAATGATTTACATTATTTACATTTAAAATGATGTATGTTATTTATTTAAAAATCTGTAAGCTATAAGACTGGAAATAATAATTTAAGGGAAAAAGTTTACAGGGAACCAACTGAATCTGTAAAAGATTCACTTTTTAAAACTTAACATGAATTTTAGAAGTCTATTTAGAAGCATTATGGATCAGTACCAAAATTTTGCAATGGAATCACATTGAAAAGTTTCTTAGTAATGTACACGACTATTATGTGCCTAAACACCCATATAAGCTTCAAGTCTAAGTTCCTGAAATACTGAGTACTCAGCTTCAAGATTTAATATACATATTAAATATATAAGAATATATAGAATTTATATACAAATGCTTTAATAGTATTAAAGAATTAAAACTTAAATGTACATTTATAATTCTCAATGAGATGAAAGCAGTTTTTCAAATACTATTCAAATCACTTTCATCCTTGAAATATTGTAATATAATTAGTCCAGAATTAATTCAAACTTAAAAATATTTCGCTGGATTCTCATCTTTTTCCCCAACACCAACCCCTACGTAAATTATGTAAGTTACAATTTTTTTAATGAATCTGTGTACTCACTATACACATATTGGAGTGCAATTATTTCCCCCCAAAAATGGCAGGCAAAGTGAGAATATATAATGTTTTATATTAACCTGTTAATAAGAGGATCACCAGAGATAATGCTATCAAAAAGTGAAATAAATGTTATGAGATTAAAAGGTCCAAAGCAACCAAAATCTCATTTTTCAGAAATTCAGCCCATCCACTGGCACTCATGGCAATTCTCTACAGGTACCCATCACATTACCACCCTGAAAGGCATGAATGAGAACTTGTCTTCACATGACACTTGAAGACTGAAATTCCAAGTAATTACTTGCCCATGATCACAAAAGGAGTCAGGAGTACGGCAGATAAAGAAACCTTCCCAATCCATTAGACCACGGAGCCTCCCAGTTTCAGCACTGCTATGCTGCCAGTACTCCTGAAACAAATTTCCAATCACCCATCCAACCAGGCCACATCCCTTCACCAGAATGCATTTCTTCAGGAAGCCCTTCTTAACCACCTAAGACTCCCCCAACAATGAGGCAGCCGTAGGTGGAGTTCATAGGTCTCATTGCAGGAATCTGAAACCAGGAGCACCTATATCTTCGCAGCACGAGGCGTCCATCCTCTCCCTTGAATTTAGGTCTCATATATCCTGTTTTTTCGTGAGATCAGTGGTTCTCAAATTGAGCCTGTGGATCACCAAAGGCCACCAGGGCCTAAATGGTGGTCCACAGATAGTATTCTCCATCCCCATCCCACCCTCTTCACCCTTTCAACACTGCGCACCCCACGCTCCAGCCATCCTCCCCCAGCCATCCAGTCCCATGGCAAAATCACCGCATGCAGTGCTAATACTGGGGCCTCCCGACCACTTGCTGTAACCAACAGCTGCCAACCACAAGGACCTGGGCCTGAAGATCACAAGAAGGGTGAGGAACAGGGACCAAGGAAGCTTACAGGAGGGCGCAGGCACTAAGGAAGGGGAAAGAAGGGCAGAGGAACAGCAGTGGAAAATTAGGATGGTAGAGGGCTCTTGGGGGCAGTGATCCACCAAAACTAAACCTGAAACAAAGTATCCCATGATGAGAAAAAATTTGAGAACCACTGCTTTGAAATCATGAGATTAGTAGTCAAACAGGAACTGTGGAATATTCTGAACAATACCTGAGATACACTGTTAGCATTTCAAAACACAGTTTAAAAAAACCACCCCCCAAAAGATCAGTAGCAGCAGTAATAAAAATAACCTCAGGATATAAACTGAGTGGCTCCTGAGCCATATTTATACATTGGCAATAGTCTCACGAATCCGGGTCCATCTTCAGTGTCCATCCTAGAGTATATACACATAGCAAATTTACTCATCAACTTGGGTTAGAGTCAGTGGCTTCTTTGTGCATTTTTAATAAAATACTTTCTAAAAAATTTTAACTTTCAGCTTGAACACTTTTCTATGTGCATTATGTTGTGTACCTTTTTAATCCAGGCTTGGGCACCAGTATTGGCCAACTGTTCTTGTGTCAGAACCTGTACACCTGTACTTCCTGTGAACTGGCCAGGAATAGAGTTCAGCTGAGCCCAGGCATCAATCTGAAGACAAGAAGATGCATCAATTAACTAAGTAAAATTACTTATCTAGTTAAAATGCCCTTGGTATATTAACAATTTAATTCACTAAAAATGGTTTATTTAGTTCCTGAAAAGGCTAAAAAAAAAAAAAAAAGACTTAAATATCCACTTTTTAAGACCACATAGTAAATTTATACATATTTAACACTGTTTTCCTAAACATTCCAAGTAAGTTTGATAACATTCAGTGAGTCCCATTATTAACGTGATTTGAGCTGTATCTCTTCTAACAACTAAAAAGCATAGCTATCATACTCATTCTTCAAAATATCACACACACAAAGAGCTCATATGGTGAAGGATACCTGCCCTCCTGCTTATGTATCTCATATAAATGCATTCTAACGTCATGACAGCCACTTTTTAATTACTTCCTTTGAAGTATTATAAATGCAAGATACATGCTTAACTAGTAATACAAAAAATTGTTCATTCAAATATACTGGGGGGTGCCAAAAAAAACATATACATATTTTAAGAAAAGAAAAAACTATTGAACTAGTAATACAGTGGTATATCGATTTTCGAATGTCTCCGTTGAAGAATGTTTCGGTTTACGAATGCCATAAATTTTATGCATCTATGGTATTAGATAGTAAAATTCATGCTAAATTTGCAGTTTTAGGGGTTGATTTTAAAGGTCTGGAACACATTTTGCATTACTTTCTATGGGGAACCACATCACGGTTTTCTAACGTTTCAGAACTCGAATGGTCTTCTGGAATGGATTATGTTCGAAAACCGAGGTACCACTGTACTCAGTATACACCGATAACAAAAGATGAACACAAGTCATATGTACACACTTTTTTAGCACCCTCTATAAAATCGCTTTCTTTAAAAATTGTGCACTACATTAATCACCAACGTTTATTGTGACAAACAATCAGTTGTCATTCATTCCAAGTATATTTACCGAACACCTGATATTGTCAGACAATGTATTTCCTATCCATCTGAACATGCATGTACTTACTGTTTCTACATGGATAGAAAGGTAGAACAGAAATGGAGAAGCTGCCCATTGTTAAAAGCATAGATTCTGACTCAGACCGACTAGGTTTGAATCCTAGCTCCCCAACTTACTAGGTTTTATGACTCTGGGCATCACTTAACCACTCTTTACCTCAGTCTCCTCAGCTGAAAAACAGGGACTCATACTACTACCTACATTTCACAGGGCTGTTACGGGCAATTAGCTATTTTCATATACAAGATTATAAACTGTGAGGGCAGGAAATTTTTTCTATTTTATTCTCTCAAGAAACATAGTTCCTGTCATATAGTACACAGTAAACATTTACTGAATGAATGACCAGACCCCAAATTGTTCATTTAAAATAAGCTAGCTAATTAACAAATGATTTATTTCCTTGGATTTTCAAGGTAAGGACCTACATTTCAACAGCATGCCACACATTTTGCTTATGTCACAACAATCTAGTTAATGAAATTCTCACCTAAGACATTAAAATTGCTACATACCCGTTCCTGAGCTCGATTTAACATGCTCATGGCTTCAAGGTCAAATGCATTTTCACTGAGTCTTTTCTGAGCAAGTGCCCGCTCACTCATTGCTGTCGAGATGTCCACAGGCTAAGAAAGAAAACATAGATAATTATCTCAAATTACGACAGACCCCCTAAATTCTGAAAAGTGCTCAGATCTTTAGTTTCTACATGTGAAAAACAAAATAGTCTTATATGTATTAATAATCATGTAAAGTAGATAGAAGACTCAAACAGGGAAAGTAACCTTGGAAAGTAGACGAAGATTGTTTAAGGTAAGTTACAAAGTATTAGACAGAGGCAGCGGTTGAACTCAATCCAAAAACTGACTGATGCCGTATTTCCTGTATCAAAATACAATCAGAGAAAGTTCCATGAAGAACTTAAAATTCTCTCTAGCTTTCACTAAGAATTTTTAAAACTATTTTTAAACTATTAATTTTATACTCATTAGCAGTTTTTATTTTACCCTACTCATCAGCATAACCTTCAGAAGCAATATAGTTCTTGAATAGCAAGCAGAAAACCACTATCGTGTCAATGGTTTCTACTCATCTGCAGACCTTTTAACCTTCTTGCAGTTTTTCATATACTTTGGGTCTTAAGAACTTAATTTCTTCGAAGGATATAGTCACTATGTAAATGAATCTTTTGTTTTCAGTTTATATACATTTATGACCAAAGTTAAAATATTTCTGTGGGATTAAAACACTTAAGGTTATGTTTGAAACGTCTTAGGTTCTCCTTATCAAAGCTCATATTCTACCTATAAAAACCTTATGCTAAGCAGAGATGACTTTATGATTTAACTTTTAAAAATGTGTCATGATGTCCAGGAAAATTCTTAAAGGTAACCTTTAGAACAAATCCCCACTTTGTCAGATTTGTGGAAGGCTCAATCACAGAAGGAAAAAACTCACCAAGTTGAGTATCTGATGTTTTTTATTCTAACATTAAGAGCTCAAGTTGATCTATACCAACTCACTAATTTTTAATACTTGTTTTCCTGCGATACGACATAACCCATTAATACATATTTTTTAGTTATTTCACCCAAGAGAATTCATTTTTGGAAAACGCTCATCTGACATGGGAAGGTTTCCCTATATTCATATACAAAGAATGATTAATAAGTACTGCTTGGGTATGACAAATATAAGGCAGTCAGTAAAATGAGTTAACAGCTAAGGATTTATTTAAAAAACTAAGTAAAGGCTACCTGTAATTTGACTATGTGCTGCATATAAAATACTTCTTTTCAAAACAAGACCTATATAGTAGAGAAGGGTATATATATGACTGAATAATTCTGTCATGCATAAGGATTACTACTTCCTTTCCCTAACTTCAGAAGCCCTTTATCATTCATCACTCCATCATTCCTAGTTATCTTGCTAAATCACCTAATATTCCTTTAGCAAAATTAATTTTTTTCTTACAAAGGACAGATTCTTATATCTTCTTAAAATGAAAGCAAAATTAAACTGAATTCATTCTGTAATTGTTTATTAGACTATTTACAGATTTCATGAGTGAAAGATCTTAATGTCTTAGTCAACTTAGTAAATTATCCAAACTAATTAGAATATTTCCGGGGCCTGTAAGAAATCACCTAAGCAAAGTCAGACTGAAACACACTAAATGCTAAAATCTTAGTATGTTCGCCTTTCACTTCTATTGTAATTCTGACCGCTGGGACTCCCTGGTCAGAATTTATGTTCCTTTAGCCTACCTTAGATGTTTCCTGAAACTCTCAGGATTATTGATGTAATTTTTAAAGGCCCACCAAATACATCTCAAATACTGTTCATTAACCTTGCCAGAATTATTTTGGGTTCCACAGCAGTCTATAAATCTAAGTGTTATGGTGTTTAGGTATAAGTAATAGATTTTTATTCTCAAGTCTAAACTCGAGGAAATATCGGTGGAAAATGGTAAATACCGGTGGAAAATGTCTCTACCAACCATTCCCAAGCCCTGATCCCTAATGTCCAAATATAAATTAGCCATAAAAAGGTAGTTAAGATGGCTCTGAAAATTCCTTTTCCAAAATAAAATTAATTCTTCCCAACTGTAAAGCAAATAAATATACCTATCTGTAAATTCATCCTTCTGAAGATATTTTATATCTTCATACTTTTTTCTCTTTAAGCCTTTATTGTAGAAGCAGGTAACCTAATGCTTCATCATTTTATCCCCACAATGACACTTCTTTCAAATCTCAGTAATACTTTGTTCAAGTCACATCTCTGAAAGTAATTTGAATATAGCAACCTTCATGCTTAGTATAAATTTACTTTAGATAAAATTACTAGTTTTTTCCTAACGTAATACAACCTCATTTATTCAACAGGCTTACCAAGTGAGCTGCAAGTTCATGTCAAAATTTTATTACCAAATAATAATTGGACTAATTTCACATTTATTCCTTTTTATTATGAAGAAATATGCTCAAGATAGCATGAATCAGGATTATCTTAAGGATCCTCAAGAGTTTGCATCTAAAAGCATTTCCAGGATGTCAAGGTAACTCAGGATATACAATGCATAAAAAGCCAACTATAACCCCCAAAGCATTAATATGCAAGTACTAGGCCAAATGTATGTTTCAGTATTAAACACTCAAAATATCACTGCTACCCTTTATAACAGCATCGGTTCAATAGAATATTCTACAGCTAGCTAATGAGCACTTGAAATGTGGCTAGTACAATTAAGGAACTGATGTTTCAGTGGCTATTGGCTAGTATATTGGACTTCGTATCCTATATTATATAATGGAGCTTTAGAGCCTTAAACATCTTTTAATGTTGCTCAGAAACAGGAATGTGTGAAAGGTACCAAAATGATGCTAAAAAATCCCTTCTAAAAATTAGAGAAACAAAATCTTAAATCCCTATTATCAAGTTGTCATCAACAAGCCTTGTTTCCACTGATACACTAGACTTTCTACCTATGTATAAAGTACAAGTACGTAAAGTATAACTATGATTGTGTAATAATACTCCAGATATTACAATTTGGGGAAATGCTTAAATTTCTTTTTCCCTAGGACTTGTTCTACAGGGTGAAATCTACATAAAAGAGTGTCGGAACTGAATACTTCTCACTTTAATAAAAACCTGTCCAAGTTATTTATCTTTCTACTTCATCAACACAGATTACTTTTTCTTCTATAACCTAAAAAGGTGTCAGGAATAATAAAATACATAATGTAAATAATACCATGTAACATGCATTACAGGGCCTAAGCTGTAATTGTATACCTTCTGTATCTTCCTCATTTCAAAAAAAGTCCTTCTAAGTCAATTTACCCCCCCGTTTTGTTAAACCAACTATTTACATAGAAAGAAGTAACTTCAGTAATTCTTAAAAAGACAATGAAAGGCTACAAAAGAGCTAGAGAGAATTATAAGGAAGTTAATCAGATAATTAAAATAGCTCCTAACATGAAAATTATTTTCTACACAGGTAACTGCAGGTATCTTGAATTAAGATAGTATAAAAGAATGATTTTAATTATAATGGAAGTAAAGAAAAAGCATCTGACCTATATATAAAACATTATTTTAAAATATTTAAAAAAAATTAATGAACTACAAAGGCTCATATAGAAATGAAAATGACTGCTTCAAAAACAAAAGCCACACTAAATACAGAATGCCTGAGTTGTTAATGGGTTTGCTTCATTTTAAAAGGTGAATTATGAGTCTTTTTATAGTATATAAAATAATCGAGTGCAACTGGTAACTTATACACTTAATCAAAATGAAATATAACAGAAAAATAAATAGATAACCCATTAAGTGGTTTAAGGAAATTCAGTGTTAATCACCTAGGAGAACCTAAGGAGAGAATGAATAACAAGGCTGTTACGTTCTAGCACTGCTAGGAACTGTGTGTTTAACTTCCAATTGAAATTTTCATCTTGACCCAAGAATTTAGCTTTCCTAAACTTTATGAATTTAAACTTCTAAGCTTTAAGAGATTTTTAGCTCCATTGGGATGTGAAAATATTCTTCAGTAATAAAAACGAAGCACAGAGCCTGAGACAAAAATTATCTTCACATGTAAGCAATCACTAGACCCTCGTGGAGAGCTACTTCTGGACCTCTAAAACATTTATGATGGATAATAAACCCAAGGAAGTTTTATGTCAAAGATTACATTTAAATCGCCTACCCAATAAGCCTTTACTAACATTTATTACCAAGAATTAATGGCCCCAAGGACATTTTTTTAAATATTAGTTTTCCAACATTTATTTCATTGCTTGTAAATCAAATTTACACAAATAGAGTCAAAATTCTATGGCCACTCCTTACTGAGAATGATGCTGGCTTACTACTTCTTATGCTATGGCCGTGGGGTACACAATCTGACGAGTTGATATTCCATAAGATGGATTTATGTTGATCCATCCACTCATACTTAACATCAAAGAGCACTCACATGCAAGACAATTGGTGGGATCAAGTCTGTGACCTTTGCCTAAATGTTTTATGCTCAACACTAAAGAACCACAAAATCCACTTGTATTTATTAAAATGAAAAAGGTAAAAAAAAATTTAAAATACTAGTCAGTTAAAATATTGGCTTTAAAAGAACTGTTAAAGAACTTTCCTTTACTCTATAAAGGCTTTATTTCAACCCCTGATGGAAAAAGATCAATGCTTTCATAAAATTTCACCAACAGTATTCCACAAACATTGGTATATAGAACATTATTAATCTTACAAATACAAGATACAGTTAAATAACTGGAACTCAACATTTTACAATGTGAACATTTCCTCCAGGTGTTTAATATTATTGCTACATACAAGTATAGAGACCTGAGGCCAAAACAAAATCCTGTCCCTTTTCCTCCTAAAATTTTGGGATTGTTTTAAAATCAAAGTTAACCTATATGTTTTGGTCTACTCTTCTAAGAAACTAGCTTAGAGTTCTGACGTCAAATAGTTGTATATATCCTCCCATAGGAGGAATCTGCTTCATTTATTCAGCCCTTGGAACAGAACTTTTTTTCCTCCTGCTTTAATAAAACACTCCCTTTACTTATTATAAAATTTGAATACCCACCTTTTCCCCCTGGGATTTCTTTGGAATAACTCTTCCCAACTTTTAATTAAAATTTGTCAACCACTTTTGATGACAAACAAGGCTAAGGCAGCCCCCGGTCAGTGTTAGGACTAAAATTGGCCGAACAGTGAATTTCAAATAAATATACATACATATAAATTCTCAGTCAAAAAATAGTCATCAGGATTCACTAATTACTTTCCCCATGTTCAACTGAAGTTAAAATAGTTATCTTCTTGGGAAAACCCCTTGGAATTTTGCAGTTTTATAGGGCTTCATTCTGTTGGAAAACTTTTCTCACATAATCTCGCTGGCTTTTTTCCAACTCTTTGTTAAATGCTTACTCTGCAAGAAATGACTAAACACATATGTATCAGAATTTCTAAGTAAGTCTGTTCAGCCCTTATCAATGGTTTATAGTCAGCTACAAGACTTAAGTCAGTTGCAACTATCAGTTATCCTTTCCCTGGTCAATGTGCAGGTAGCCGGATTTTAGGGATTAGCAACTGAGCTCCTCAACTTGTTTCACTAAAACAGTGGACAAACCAGCCACCCTCCCCTCAACCAGCGATGGTGTAACTTGCTTCAATTGTTGAACCCCATGTAAACACAGATCATCACCAGTGACTGTAAGTCGCATTGGCCAGTTATCATGTCCAGCCAGCTTCATTGTATAGAATTTGCTCTTTTAAAATGCCGCAGGTCCAAAAAAAAAAAAAAAAAAAAAAAAAAAAAAAAAACCAGTGAAAATGTCACCTGTGAATAGCTCAGGGGAAAAAAAATACTATCAAAAAATTTCTGATTTGGGTTCTGTTCACTTTCTGGTTTTATAAACAGGATTTGTTTATTTGTAATATTGGGGATGTTTAGTGGAAGATGATGATATGGCCAATAAAGGGAACCCTCAAGGTGAAGAGTACAGGTCTCTCTGACCTACATATCCCAGAAATGCAAGAAAAGGAAGGGGAAGAAGTCCCACATTGTAAGGGCACCAATAATCTAATCCAGTCCTTGGACAAATGTCTGGGCTCTGGAAACCAAGGGCAAGAGGTGATGACTAGTCTATGGTATTTAAAACTCCCACCACCCCCTACTAAAAGTCTCCACCCTCCCAGATCCCCCAAGCGTGATTTTGCACAACAAGTTAAATAAAAGTAAACTGTTTATTAAAAGATACAGCAAAGGTACAGATACAGAGATACATACAAAGATACAGATATATATATATATATTTACATATATATACAGTCTTGCTGTTTTCATGTGCACTGTATTCAGCAGCACATATTTAATCAGGCGGCATTTTACTGGGGTTGTTTTGACACTTGGCGTTATTACTGCGTCATTTTGACAAGATGCAACTATAGCCTCGTGAAAATTTCAAGGTGTTCCACTTCTCCAACTTTTAATAGTAGCAAAGAGGGGAAGGAGAAGGGAAAATGGAGCACACCAAGGCTGAGCATTAGGTTAAACACAAGAATTCAAAAGGGCCAAGGTAGCACAGGGAAGGGAAAATGATTAAAATAAAGGCTATCTGACAAACAACCCAGAGAAATAGTAAGAAACCATTATTTAAGGGCAATGGGCTAAGTATCCAAGATGCTCTCACATCAGCCTACAAAGACCTTTCCATTCCACGTCTTGTGTTGAACCTGTATGCCTCTCTGCTCAATCCCTCCACCCAGTAAATTTGCTACCACCAAAATCTAGAGCTATAGAGCCTTGAAGCAAAACGGGAAGCTAAATAGTTGTACCTCGGGCTACCTTCCCACAAGTGCAAGGAGGGCCCAATGTTGGGTAGGGATGTGACAACACTGTTCTCTGCAATTCGATGCTTTTCACTTTGTGGCTTGGTTCCACAAAGTGAATTGCATCGAGTTACTGTCAAATGAGAAGCTGCGGGTTGTTTCATCTGTCGTTTAACCCGGCCCTGCCGTTTACCCCGGCCCTAAGAAGAGTGAAACAGAATCCAAATCAGATATAAAATAACAATAAAATGGCAGATTCAGGTATAAAAAAAGAAAAATACATAATATTTGTCTTACTTACCTCAGAGGGTAAAGTGCTGCTGAAAACATTATCATCATCTTTGTTTTCTTCACCATTTTTCTCTACAGGAACCCACTCTCCATAAACACTATCCGCTTCTTTTTTTCGGTGTTGAGATCCAGATGACACAGGAAATTCTTTTGTTAATGTTACCTGGCTTTTTGGTGGAGTTGGCTTTGCTGCAGCAATCTAGAAAATAATGTATTTCTTAATTAAAACTCAGTAGATATTCAACAGTCTGAAAATGATTTTGTTCATTATGTCTCACAGTATTTAATTCATATATTAAAAAACTAAATTCCATTTGAGTTTTATTTAAATAGTTCCATAAGTTCTGTTTCATGAAACCATAAATGCTAATACTCACATTCAGATTGAAAAAAATGGGTTTGGGTTCACTGAGTTTAAAGGGATGATGATAAAAAGGAGGTTCTTCTTCCTCTTCATCCGAAACGTGAGGTTTATTCACTATTACATCATCATCTTCTTTACTCTGTGCGATCTGTTTGCATTTCTTAAAAAGTAAAAACAAAACATAGATCTTACACTTTAGATAAAATGTTATTTCTTAAAAGAACCAAACAACATAAAATCAACTTTCAAAACTAAAATAAGATTGATAGATTATAGGTAAATAACTTGACTTAGTTATTATTTAAACACACTAGCTGGTCAGTCAGTCAACAACATTTATTGAGCACCTACTATGTGCAGAGCACTGTACTGGGCACTGTCCAGATAATACAAAAAAAAAAAAAAGACATGGTCCCTGCTCTCAAGGAGCTTACAATCTAGTTCAAGAGACAGAATACATACACATGAAATAATTGAAACGCTTTTACAGAGCAACACAAGTTAACAAGTGCAAACTGATATAATACAAACTGAATACATTAAGTGCTGAAAGAACAAAAGCTTAAGAGAGAATAGAATCAGGCAGAATTTGATAATCAAGGGATATTCCTTGAAGAGTTCTAAACCAGATTTTCATAGTTAAGAACAAGGATTGGCAAGGAAAGGAAAAGAAAATGATCTAGTCAGGAGGTGGTAAAAAGGTGGTAAGAAACTTATGAGAAGGGACAAGAGGGCTGAAGATGAGGCTAAAAACATAGGGACACACTAAGTGTTCACAGGTTTTGGGTAAGGAGTTGGGATCTGATAAGCAACAGAAAGAAGCCTTTACTAGGTCCTTTATTTTTAAAAAAAAGTTGCAATTCATATCGTAATAAATCTAAGTGATGAAACAGACTAAGAAACTATGTGATCCCCAAAGGTATGGCAAAATAAAAGATCTGAAACATTTACGATTGGGTTAGATAATAATGTCTCTCCATAAATGTCTTTATAGGTTGAGTCTCTAAAGGAATAGAACTCAAGAATGGAAAATAAGGCATGATGGAGAGGTTGCAACTGATGAGGTCTGACACATAAAGCAAAGTCAATTCCTTCCTGAGAAGCAAAGGAACAGACTCCATTACCTGGCTTTATAAAAAGGTCAGAATAAATTTGAGTGAACTTGTCTCTATACATAAAGTAGTAGAATTTGTCACATCCATTATTAAGTGAAAATATTACAATAGGATAAAAAGCTCATTTAGCCAAAAACACAGAGTATACTAAGCTTGTAACCAAGGGAAACAGAGTATATTGACAGTGGCAGGCTGGCATAAGGCTAGCCGATAGCAAGTTTCAATATGTGAAAATGGTTTATTTCTGGATCCTAGCAGCAATATTTCAGCATTCCCCCCACCCCGAAAAAAAGACAAACAAAATAACGTTAATAAAACAAAGCCCCAAAAAAGCCTCAATTGAAAAGATCAAATTCTTAAAAACAAAAATAAGTGTTTAAAATATATGTTACTGCCAAAACCCGAACCGCAAGGAAGAACTGATAATGGCTGGCCATTATCATCAATGGCTGGTACCAAACAGCCAAAACCCGAAATGTTGATGCGAAAGAAGTTCCTTTCAGGCAATGGCCAGCTATTCTCATTAATTTCCAAGCTCCGGTGGCAAAAGATCATTTCTGAAGATTGTCTGTGTCTTTGCGTATATGCAGTACACTCGTGGCGATCAGTGAACACGTCGTGAATGGAAACGAAACTGTAGGCGAGCTTCTGCGTGTTGCTCACTCAACACCTCCTCCATTCAAACGAACCGTCCCACTCCTCAGTCAGTTTGGCTTCTAAAACTGGAAAGCAAAAGTAATGGGAAGTAACTTTTAGCTAGCGGAGCTTAGCCATCCCGGATAATGGCCTGCTAAACAGAGCTTCTGCCGCTGCCACATCTGTATTTCGGGTTTTGGCCACTCGGTGCCAGCCATTATCAGTTCAGCCCACAATTCGGGTTTTGGCACGCTCCAGAGTCAACTTCACTGGAATAATCCATTTAAGAATGAAAACAAATTCTGTCTAGCTTACCTCAGTTAGTTCTTCTATAGTAGCTCCTCCTGACTTTTTAGCAACTTTCTCTTCTATTGTAGGTGGAGGTGCGGGCTTTAGGTTTGGCGGTAAAGGAACACCAGCCTTAGCACACATGGCAGCTGCATTAGCTTTGGCTATTTCAAGTAATTGAGCCTTATCTGTAAGAGGAGAAATATAAGCAGTTTTTCTAAAAGACTATACATTTTGTATTATCAAAAGTTTTATATACTAACAAAACTGAAAACATCAATTTTCTGCCCTAACTTACAGCTGTGATCAAATCACTCTTTGGCTCAGGTTTTAAGCGAATGCCCATTTAAAGAATTAAGTCCACTTTTAGCCTCCCATTCAAATACCACAGAAGATAGCTAAATTATACGCCTATAATGATCACCTTGACATACTCTAAGACACACACCTGCCAAAGCCTATTTTATTTTCCAAAATTATCATGCCCCTAAACTACTTTCTTTCTAATCTGACATTTTAAACCACTTTTTCAGCCCAAGTTCAAGTGCCACCTCTTATAACAAGTCATAATTCAGAATTTAACATTCCCCTCCATTGAGCTCCCAAAGCACCTTACCTATATTTACAGCAATCATCACACTCTGCTCTTTTTGGTAATTTTACTATTTGATTAAAGAGACACATATGTACTTTATCCATGTCTCCTCTACTAACTTGTAATCACTTCAGGGATTACATACTGTTCCTCTCCTTTGAATGAAAAAGAACTCAAAAATGTTTTGTTAGACTGAATGCGTTCTCCCTTATAGTTCTCTTAGGATCTTTTTCTTTAGACAACACTGACTTGGAAATGTCCAACCTGGGATGATAAATGATCCATTATTTCTGCAGGTAGTCATGCGTTAACCATACGTTTTTATTATTACCTCTGTGCACTTCTTAAAATCAGGGGGCATTACAGTATTTTATTTTTAAAGTAAGGCAGATTATTAAAATCATTCTAATAAATTTCACTTTATTTTACTAGTATCACCTACCAAGGTAAATAACTCCCTATAAGCAAAATTCCCTATTCACTTCCCTTCTCCATTATACCTAATTAGAATTATCTTCACAAACATTTAACAGTGCTATGTTGCTATTTTAACACATGTAACACTAAAGAAACATTGTAACTTGAGGCTTATTTGCAAGGATTTGTGTTGGAATATTATAGTAACAACCTGAGCATATACTAGCCTTGTCTCTAACAAGACTTCTACTTTCCACTTTCGGTTATGGAAAATGGTTCAAGCAAACTAAAACATTCAAGTTTGAAAACACCTTGGTTCTAACAGACTCCAAAACAGGTCTTTTTAACTCTAATTACAAAAGTACTTATCCCCACATTTTCTAAACACAAACTAACCTATTAAAACTTAAAAAGAAACACTTATCCTAAACCAATAGCCCAAAATAACCCATGACTCAAAGATCAGAAAAACACAGAGTTAAATAATTCTCTATTACACAACCATTAAATTTTTAAATGACTTACTCAAATCTGTTAGACGTTTAGGTGATCTGCCTCTTTCAGAAGACCGGGATCGCTTACGACGGAGGGGAGATCTGCTAAACCTTCTTCTCAAGGGTGTTCGTGATCGCCTTAATCTGACTGGTGATATACTAAAGCTTCGTCTTCTTACCACAGACCTTGATCTTCTCCGACGGCTAGGAGTGCGGCTCCGTCGGCTTGGGGTACGGCTCCGTCGGCTTGGGGTGCGGCTCCGTCGGCTTGGGGTGCGGCTCCGTCGGCTTGGGGTGCGGCTCCTTCGACTTGGGGTGCGGCTCCGTCGGCTCGGGGTGCGGCTCCGTCGGCTCGGGGAAATACTGAAGCTCCTTCTCCCCACAGATCGAGATCTTCTTCGACGACTCGGAGTGTGACTCCGACTCCGCCGACTTGGGGTGCGACTTCGAGCTCTGACAGTTTTCCGGTTATCCCTGGAGCTTGATCTTTTTCTTTTTCTTTCCCTGGACTTGGATCTGTGCTTCGGAGATCTTTTACGTTTCTCTTTTGATACAGATCGCCTTCCTCTAGACTTAGATCTTGACCTGCTGCTCCTTCTTCTGCGTCTTGAACGTGACCGTGAACGTGTTTGAGAGCGATGAGACTTAGACTTAGATGATCTCTTCCTTGCCCTAGAACGAGACTCACTGGTACGCTTCCGTGATTTGTGTTCAGAAGATTTGGACCGCTTACTTCGAGATCTTAATGAAGAGTCTCTTTTCTTCTCTTTTTCACCTTTATCACGGTTCTTATTTTTCTTGCTTTTTTCATGTGTGTCTTTAACTTTTACAAAAATTTCATAATCATCTTTTTCCTCTGAAGATGACTCTGAAGCTCTTTCTGGTATATTAACTACAACTGGACTGGCAGCAGATTTGTCACGTTCAACTTCACTCGCAAGTAAAGGTCCTTCAATACCAGCTCTGAGGCTAGTAAGACGTTCCATGTCCTTAGGAAGTAATGGTCTTACTAAATCTGCTTCATTAATATCATCAATACTGGCAGAAAATCCTGAACCAGATAGTATCTCTTTAGTAGGGAGAGGTCCTTCTTTATCTGCACTACTTTCTTTAGGGCTGAGAGCAACTGCTATCTGGTCACTCTCTTTCATAGGTAATGGTCCTTCTGCATCACTACTAATAAAGTTATTAGACGATAAGTCAAGATGAATGTCTTTAGCAGGCAAAGGTCCCTCTATGTCAGCCTCACTGCCACCACTGGGGCTCGTGGAAATTACCATGTCATGTTCAGTGTCTTGAGTATTTAAAGATACTTCAACATCATATTTACTAATTGAACTGAGAGCAGATGCTGTGGCAAATTCAATACCCTTACTAGTTCCCATTGTATCAGGTTCAAGAGCAAGAGGGCCAGTAGAAGATAGAGTTCCTCCTACATCAGTTTCACTAACACTAGGGCAGGTATCCAATACTGTGCATTGTTTAGTCTCACTCGTGGGCAAAATTTTCTCTTCACCAATTTCACCAACAGCACCAGTACTGGCAGCAGACACTGTGCTATGTTCCACCTCATTAGCAATTAAATGATTATTTATATTAAGGTCTATATTTATACCATGTTCACTTTCATAAGAGTTATTCTTCAGGTGTCCTTCAGCATATGGCTCTACTTCTGAATGCACAGTAATCTCCTGTGTGCCAATCTCTGGAGCACGAGTTTCATCACCAGATAGTAAATTTATTCCTTTTAGAACACTAGACTCCAGCATCACTGGTGCAGACTCTAAAACCATCTCAGTTGGTGTTACTTGAGTCTGCTCTGAGACAGTGACTGCAGGTTCCAAAATTGTCACAGTGGATTCTGGGACAGAAACAGATGGTTCTGAAATAATCACGTTAGGTTGAAGAACTGACACTGCTGGTTCCAGGACAGGCACAGCAGGTTCCAGGGCAGAAACTGGCACATGAATGGTAACACGCTCTGGCTCAACCAAGGCCAGAGGCTCTGGGACAGCCTCAGCCGGAGGCCCTGGGGCAGACACAGCCAGGGGCTCCCTGACAGTCTCGGCTGGGGGCTCTGGGACAGCTTCGGCCGGGGACTCCGGGACAGCCACAGCTGGGGGCTCTGGAACAGCCACAGCTGGTAGCTCTGAGACACCCAGCTCAAGAGTGCTCTGTGATGGCTCTGGAATAGTTACTGTAGGCTCTAGCACAGACATAGATACCTCTGAGGCAACATGTCCTGAAGCTCTCATGGAAGCAAAGGTTTCTGCTGTTTCTGACATAATAGAAGTCTCTGATGTTAACATAGTTGGTTCAGCTGACATAGGAGTTTCAGATAACAAGTAAGTCACAGGTTTTTCTGGAACAATTTCATGTTCTTCTGCTACTGCAGCAGACTCTACAGATGTGGATGTAGCCGAAGACTCTGGCTCTAGTGGTGGCTCTGGAACAGTCACGGCAGCCTCTGATGGTAACACTGAAGGCTCTGATGCTGACATTGAATAATTAGCAAGTACTACCGAAGGCTCTGAAATCTCATTTTGACTCACAGGAGGTTCAGGCGGCGGTACAGACTCTTCAGGAGGTACTGCTGTCATCTCAGATGGCCAAGCATTTTCAGCTGTTAACGCTGACTGCTCAGTGGGTAATGTGGGACCCTCTGGCGGTTCCTCAGGAGGCAATGGTGGTGTCATCGGTGGCTCCTCAGGTGGCAATGGTGGCATTGTTGGAGGCTCTTCAGGAGGCAAAGGTGGCACCATATATGCCTCCGTGTATGTATCAGTGTAAGAATCAGTGTAAGAATCAGCTGCCATAGACATCATTGAACGATCAGCAGTATAAGATGACATCATAGATCGGTCAGCTGCAGAGTACGATGACATCATAGACCGGTCAGCAGCAGAGTACGATGACATCATAGACCGGTCGGCACCCATGGACATCATAGATCGGTCAGCCATTGGGGACATCATGGAGCGCTCATAAGCTGACATCATAGAGCGTTCATAAGCTGACATCATAGAACGCTCAGCCATAGGGGACATCATAGAGCGCTCATAGGCTGACATCATAGAGCGCTCATAGGCTGACATCATAGAACGCTCAGCCATAGGGGACATCATGGACCGCTCATAAGACATCATAGAGCGTTCATAAGATGACATCATGGAACGTTCTGCAGCATAGGACATCATCATAGACCGTCTAGATGCTAACATCAGGGGTCTAGGTGCTAATCTATATGGTCTGGGAGCTATCCTATAGGACCTGGGTGCTATCCTATATGGTCTAGGTGACATCCTATAGGGATCAGGAGTTAGTCTGTAGGGATCATGGCCTAATCTATAGGGGTCTTGCCCTAACCTGTAGGCATCATGACCTAGCCTGTAAGGGTCATGACCTAACCTATAGGGATCCTGAGCTAACCTGTAAGGATCCTGAGCTAACCTGTAGGGATCAGGAGATTTTGAACCCAACATAGCAGAATCTTGGGTACTAGATGCTAACATCTGGGCATCCATGGTACCAGACGCTAACATCTGGGCATCCATGGTGCCGGAAGCTAACATTTGAGAGTCCATAGTGCCAGACGCTAACATCTGGGAATCCATAGAGCTAGTCGCTAACATCTGGGAGTCCATGGTGCTGGTTGCTAACATCTGGGAGTCCATGGTGCTGGTTGCTAACATCTGGGAGTCCATGGAGCTGGTGGCTAACATCTGGGAGTCCATGGAGCTGGTGGCTAACATCTGGGAGTCCATGGAGCTGGTGGCTAACATCTGGGAGTCCATGGAGCTGGTGGCTAACATCTGGGAGTCCATGGAGCTGGTGGCTAACATCTGGGAGTCCATGGAGCTGGTGGCTAACATCTGGGAGTCCATGGAGCTGGTGGCTAACATCTGGGAGTCCATGGTGCTAGAGGCTAACATCTGGGAGTCCATTGTGTTGGACGCTAGCATCTGGGAGTCCATTGTGTTGGACGCTAGCATTTGGGAGTCCATGGTGTTGGATGCTAACATATGGGTCTCCATGGTGTTAGAAGCTAACATATGGGATTCTTGGGCCATCAAGGGATCCACTCCTACTGTTATAGAAGTCTCCCCCACTAATGTAGTAGGCAGCTCCTGTGCTACCGTATTATAGGATTCCAGCGCTGTCGTCGAGGGCACCTCCAGGGACTGCGACACGGTCATCGTTGACAGCTCCGTTGTCACCACAGACTGAACAGAGATCTCCAGCGCCACAGTTGCCACAGGCTGCCCAGGCAACTCTGGCGCTCCAGGCTGCCCTGGCAACTCCAGCACCCCTGTTGCCAGAGGCTGCCCCAAAAGCTCCAGTGCTCCAGCTGCCCCAGACTGCCCCGAGAACTCCAGTGCCCCAGTTGCCATGAGCTGCCCAGGCAACTCCAGTGCCCCAGTTGCCACAGGCTGCCCAGACAACTCCAGTGCCCTAGTTGCCGAAGGCAGCCCTGGCAACTCTGGCACCCCAGTCACCGAAGGCTGCCCTGGCAACTCCAGCGCTGTCGTTGCCACTGGCTGTCCTGGCAACTCCAGCACCATCGCTGCCTCAGGCTGCCCCAGCAACCCTGTTGCTGTTGTCACCTCAGGCTGCCCAGGATGTTCCATCGTTGTCATCCCCACAGGTTGCTCCAACTCTGTCGTCGTCACAGGTTGCTCGGTCAACTCCATTGCTACTGTTACGGCAGGCTGCCCCGGCGACTCTACTGCTGCTGTCACCGCAGGCAGCCCTGGCAACTCCTGTGCCATCACAGGTGGCTCTGATACCTCCTGTGGTGGCTCCAACCCCACGGATGGTGCTGGAAGCCCTGGCAATTCCTGTGACAACTGTGGCACTGATGTCACAGAGGGCCCCGGCAACTCAGGCACTGCTGTCGCAGGGGGCCCTAGCAACTCAGGCACTGGGGTAGAAAGGGGCCCTGGCAACTCTGGCACCGGGGTAGCAGAGGGCCCAGGTAACTCCAGCACTGGAGTCACAGGGGGCCCCTGCAACTCCGGCATGGAGGTCGCAGGTGGCCCCGGCAACTCCATCGCTGAGGCCACCGACGACTCCAGCAGCTCCAATGCTGTTGTCTTGGGCAGCTCCAGCAACTCCTGTGATCTTGTCATGGATGAATCTGCAATCTCCGATGGTACTTCTACAGGCTGCTCTGGCAATCTTAGTACTTCAGTTGCAGATGACTCTGGAAAATCCATTGGTGTTGATGTGCTTGGCTCAGGGTATGCCTCAGGTGTCTCTGATGATACCGCAAGGGTTTCTGATGGTTCCAGCACTTTCACTACTGGAGGCTCTAACGTGATCTTTGATGGCTCTGGAGGTGTGCTCTCTGAAGATTTCAGCACAGATTTCATCTGATACGCCACTGACATTGGTACAGCTGATTCAGATGACTTTAGCGCTACTGTTGTAGTAGGCACTGGTGCTGCTGCAAAAGAATCCAGGGTTTTAGTCACGGATGGTTCCAGCGTTACTGCCACAGACTGCTCTGACTGAACTGAGATTACTGATGAAGATGCAACTGACAGTTCTGCAGTTTTTGTAACTGGCTTCAGAGTTTCTAAAGTGTGTGGCTGTGATACCTCCATTGATACTATAGGAGGTTCTAGCACAACTGCAGGAGATTCACTGGTCTCAGACAGGCCAAATGCTCTTACAGAATGCTCCAGTGCCATCGCTGACGGTTCAGAATCAAACTTCAAAATGGAATCTGATTCTAAATCCATGTTCCCATCATGATGTGATTTCGGTTTTGATTCAGATTCTTCTGGCTGTCTTTTATACTTTTTTTCCTTTTCTTTCTTCTTTTTCTTCTTTTTATTTTTGTGCTTTTTATGCTTCTTTGACTTTTTGGCGGGAATTTCATCAGTAGGATCTGTTTGTACAGACACACATCTACTTTTTCTGGAGGCCTCCTTCAAGTCTGAAATTAAGAGAAATTAATTTTATTTCATCAAACATTCCTCCAAGTAGACTTAGCTAAATCATGTAAGCCAAAATTTACATTCCATGTTAAGACAACATCATTAACACTTCTTGTTAAAGTTACCAAATAAACTATTTTCCATAAACCAATTATCTGAAGACTGACACTTTTCCAATACTTCTACAACTAAAGCCTAGATTAAAAATAAGTTCTTAGTTTATAACAAAAACTTAGAATTACATTAAAATGTGTTTCAACAAAATTCATTTTAAAACAATTATTTTCCCTAGCTCTCAAATTATATCACATTATTTTTAAACGCTATTAAATATCTTTCATATCATCGATGTTAGAATTCCTATAAAAAATGCCAACGTTAAATAATTTTGTGACTTTTATAACAACCTCTATTTATAGAAGAAGCAAAATGGCACTGGCTCTGGAACAAAGTGTCTGCTTTTGGACCCTGAATAAATCCACCACTCACTAGACTGACACTCTGTCTCCCATAGTTAAAGGACAAAGTGAGTTAAAACATACAAAGCACACTGAACAATGCCTGGCGTGTAGTACACGCTCTCATCAATTACTAGTGATTGCTTTTATATAGCATACAAAGGTCTGAACAACAAATGTAAAGCATCAACATGAAACGTGAATTTTGCCTTATTACACCCATGCTATATCCTAATAAAAATAACGTATTCCCCCCCAATAATCTTCTAAAATTACTAAGAAACAACTTTTTATATGTCTGCTACTACCAATAATAATGTCATTTGGAGAAGAAATTTCTTACAGCCTTTAACAAGTAACGTAAGAACATTTCAATCTGCCTATCTGAAAGAGAGTGGTTTACAGTCCACTTTATAACCAGGTGGGATTTACTCTAATGCCAGTATTAAATTAGATAAATCTTAGTGATCCCAGAAAAAGCTGATCAGAATCCTAGCCCATTAAGATTATAGGAGGGAGAAAAAAAATCAGCACACAAGACCTATTCCAAAGCAAAACTAATCATTTACTATACACCAAATGTTAGCTAAGCTATAATTCAATCAATAAAAAGTTGCTAGTGCCATGAATCTAAGTATAGCTAAAGTCTGCTTTTTTTCACCATACCCTATATCAAAAATAATAAAAATTAAAATAAAAAAACCGTACCATACTCCTTTTCTAAAACTAAATGAAGATATTGCTATTTCTGTGGTTGATCATTAACACTTTCATTTCTAAGCATCAATTATTTAATAAACTCCAAAAATGATAAACATCCAAGCAATGATTCCTCTGCATTCACCGCAAACACAAGATAATCTCTATACGTAGTTTATAAAATAAAACCTCCCATGGTTTTAAAATCATTACAAATGTGATCTAGAATCCTGTACCTTCCAAAGTGCACATTTACACAATTGTTCAATGAAAACCCACTTTCAAAATCCTGGCACTGAGGCACTATAAGACTGAATCAAAGTTATGTTCCACCAGCAAAGCAAAGAAGTGTATCAATGTTCATATTTCAGTAACAATTGTATTTTCAAAGGATTCAAACAAATTCTTCAGTAAAACAGTTAAACTAAAACTTAAATTTATTGAAGTTTTAGATCTAATAAACATTTTAAATACCATGCAGTCAAGAAATAATACTGTTAACCATTAAAAAAAAAATCTTCAAGTTTTTGAAACAGCTCATTATCTCCAACTTACCTGGCTTATATCGTAGTTCTGTATCTAAGACCCCAGAAAGTACTTCCTCTATCTTCTGAACTATTTCTTCATTTGGTAGACTCCTGGCAGAGGCAGCTGCATCACCTGCCTGGTTTCCTTCAATAGGTGTATTTGTTTCACCATTGAGCTGGCCTTCACTCCTTCCACTTTACAAGAAAAGTTATCAAAATTCATTAATATTTTTACCACGTTATACAATAAATTTTGTAACTCAATTGATTAAAATCATCTTATATGAATGCATTCACCATTTTTGTATTTATTTCAGATTACATTCGCTACTAGTAGTGCTTCCTTAACACTACTTATAGTTGGTACATTTTTATTTTTACACCAAGTTTTCAGAACTGTGAAAATTAAGAAAAAGTCTTAAAATAAGTTTAGAAAGCTTAGAAAATAAGTTTCTAAGCTCATCTTTTTTAAAAAAATAAAACACTCCCAGAAATATAAACTGATTCAGATTTCAGTTACCTACATATTTATCTCAGGAAAGATAAATTATTGTAAGATCACAATCACAAATCCAAAGAAAAATATATGACCTAATGTTACAACAGAAGCTACAGCCACTATAAAGCCACACCTGTGCATGGATCACAATCACCATCAACAGTATCAAGGAACACAAAGTTAGCCACAGACACATCAAGTAAATAGGGTAACATGTAGACTCTGATCAGACTTAGGTTGATCAGTTAGTGAAATGCCATGAAGATTAAAAACAAAAATACATTTATATAATTTTTACCCAGTCATCAAAAATCCTAGTATAAAAAAAAATTCCTGGAGATCAAAAAAAAATTCATGTAAAACAAGTGACAGTTCATTTATACCAACAGTAAATGAACAGATTGAATGGGTGGCTTAACATATTTTCAACTCACTGGGTCAATTCATTTTTTTTTAATTGGGGTAAAGTGTGTGTGTGTGTGTGTGTGTGTCTTGAAGTGCACATAATCATCCATCATCTATATACACCACAAGTGGTCACTATCAAAAGTCTAGACAGATACCATCATCTATCGCCACACCATTGACCCCTTCACCTCTTCCTCCCTCTTCCCCAACATTCTCCCCCTCTCATAACCACCACTCTGTTTCCTGTATCTATGAGTTTGTTTTTGTTTTGTTCATTTGTTTTGTGGGTTTTGGGTTTTTTTTAAAGGTTGTTTTGTTTTGTTTTACAAGAATCTTAACAAACGTAAGAACATGTCATTTACATGGTCATTTCCACTATTTTTGTATAAATTTGCAAAATTGTTTTAAAAAATAATTTCAAGAACACATTCAATTTAACTTACATTTTAGCTAACAAAACAGATGGAATTATGCTCCACTACCTGATGAAAAGTCTGAATGATCAAAAAAAATTGGTAGTTAACTAATTAAGGAACATTTGGTTTTCTAATACAATGATGCACATAATTAACATTTGTTGACTATTAGTGTCACAAGGTTCTACATTTTTTAAACTCATTTAATTCTAATGAGACCTTAAGATCAGCACTATTATTCTGATTTTATAAATAAGGAATATGAGGCACAGAAAAGACAAGAAACCTTGCTGTAGGTCACACAGCTATTAAGAGGTGAAGCTGCTATTCAAAGCCAGAGCTCATCCTCTTAACCACCATCTATATATAATAAACAACCTATTTTAACTATCTAAATTTCAGTCTCCTTACTGAAATTGACATATGTAAAAATAGATGGGACATAAAGCTCATGGAAATGGCAAATATCAAAAATCTGTTTTTCGACCGATAATGTATTACATGTTATTTGAGGAGCTGAATATTCCTCTAGTAATAAATTGCTTTCTCTGATATTCTTTAGAATTTCCTTCCAAAGCACTTTTCCTAAGCACTTACACATACGTAATTACCTCACTAAAAAGGCAACAGATTTAAAAATCAGAAAAGTACAACTAAAAAAAGTCAGTCTATGAGAAAGTAACCATCTTAAAGCTATCAGGATGTTTTCCTCAAAAGGGATGAAAATTTCAAACCATTAAACATCCATCAACACATTCCTACAGAATTCTACGGAACCATGAAAAAAATGTCCCATAAGTCCCAAAAGACTATGGAGATTGATTAAAGACAACCTTGCTCACAATATATTAGGTGAAAAAACAACCAACACAAGATAATCACATATCACAAGACATGTATGTGCATCTATCCACACAGGAAAAAAAAAAAATCAAAGAACATCAATAACTGTGGTGGTTTTTAATTTTGTTCCTTTTAAACTTTTTAAAATTTTTTCACAACAAAACACTTTCTAACACAAAAACCGATTTTAAAAGGTATAAAAGACATTACAATAAGCAAACACAACCACTTACTGCACGAGACTATTAGAATGTATCCCCCCCAAAATATATGTATTACATATTCCCTTAGCTCAGGTCTTTTCCCATCATCCTGAAAATACAAGCATGTAACAAAATTTTTGAAAGCAATGGAATGAGTAAGCGGATATATTTCCCATTTAAAATACAATATATCCTGTAAAAAATAATCCTAGCAATACTATATCGTTGCTCCAATAACGCTGTTAACTCGAGCGCTTAATTTACAATTGCGTTTTCCGTTGATTTTTATTGCTCCTGCTCTCAACTTTTAAACTAAAACTAGCAAAAACATTTGGACTCGGAACAAATATTTACGTTATACAAAGCAAAAAATACTGAAAGACAACCAGTGAACAACCACATTACCCACACTATTTTCCTCTGAGTAAACAACTATTTCTTTGGAACTCTCTCCTCGTTCAAATTTTGTGGAACCAAGGATAAACTACGTAGTCTACCAGCAATGGCAAAATGGAATGTGTTGTTCAAATATATCAATTGGGGCAACGATAGCAAATAAAAATTTAGATCTACACACAAAGCCCATCTTTCACTTGCTAAATTAAGAAATTAGTAGTAATTCAAAGTCCCCTTCCATCCTCAACTCGAAATTTTTGTCAAAGCAGCTAACATTAATTGAGTTTTTTTAATTTGAATTCCGAAACTTACAATGCTGCCTGGTGGAAGCCACAGGACACTAGGGCCCAAATAATCTAATTAGAGGATCCCGACCCCCAAATGGTCTGAAGCATGCAGTAAAAAGCGGATTTAAGTTTAGTCAAAAAAACGGCCGTTAGAGACCCTTTCCGGTCATAGGCACCGACCGGCGAAATCCGCGGAGGCTGAGAGGGGGAGGGGAAACGCGGCGGCGGAGGAGGAGCTGAGGAGGAACTAGGCCCGTCCCTAGTGGACAACCAGGCCTACTAACTAAAGGGTAGGGGACGACCAAACGAGAGAGAAGAGTGAGCTTCTTAACTCGGTCCTGGAGAAGAGTCTGGGATTACCTCGGAAAGAGCGAAGTTCCTCGCTGGGAAGGGAGGGAGCGGATGGGGGTGGGGGGGGCGGAAAATGGATCCCAGGCCCAGGCGGGGCTGTAGCGGGGCCTGAGGCAGGGAACGACGGCGTCTCTGAATAAAGGTGGTATGGAAGACTACATGATGCCCTATCGATCCCTTGGGAGCAGAAGAGTCTGGGAAGCGCCTACCTTGAAAGCTCCTGTTGAATTTCCCGGAATTTACTGACCACGAAAGACCTAAAAATCTGCTCGATGTTGGTCGCCATGGCGTCCGCTCCGTTCTCTCAACTCCTCCTCGCTAGTCCTCCAGGCTCCCAGAATGCCTCGGGAGGAGGCGCAGGGGCCAATTCCGTCTCTCGCAGTCCTGATTGGCTCCTGTGGGAGCGTCCGGATCTGCACGCTCTGCCAATGTACCAATCAGTGAGCACGGCCCTGCTCTCCTCCGCTGTTTCTGAGCGGCTTGGGTAGAGCTGCTGACGTTTGCGCCGCGCACGACTCTGTCCGCCATGTTAGTGACTGACGCAGGCGCCATTACAGGAGAAATCTCTCGAGGCGACTTTGTCAGTTTAAGTTGTCAGTCCCCAACAATGTTTGGAAGCTTAAGAGGCTTACTTTAGCCACTAAACTCCCGAGATTAAATACTATGAGGAAAGGGGGTAAGAAGGGCAACACGTTGGATACCGGGCCTCCGACATTCCCAAGTTGTTTCAGCAAGGGAGATGCATCCGGGAAAGCATTAATCAGCGCCCGCCCCCACTGAGATGCCAATAGGAAGGACACGATTTTACCCCATGATAGCCTATAATCAGTTTTGTTTTTAAGCAATAGGAAGTCTTGCGCGACCTGCGTTCAAAGCCTGGTGCATGCTAGTCAGGAGCCAGGCGAGACTATCACTGTAGCTGCTCGATTCTGACTCGTTAGCAACACACAATTAGCTAAGTGTGGATTCAGCGTTTTGGGACACTCCCCCTCCTCAGAGACCGGGACGCTCTCCGGGAGGAATAAAGACCTTAGGTGGCACCTGATGCTGTAGTATCACATAAGCACGCAAGGAAGGGCTTGCTAGCTTTGCGCTGGAGTGGGCTCAGGCCGCACCCAAGAATGGGAGGGAACACACTGATTACCTCGCGGCAGAGACCACGGTTTGCGTTGACCAATGGGGAAGCGAAGCCCACCGCGGGGCGGGCCCGGAGCGGGGAGGAGGCGCGCGCCCCGGATCCCGGTGGGCTGACTTCCGGCGCGCGCGGGCGCTCGAGCTCCAAGCGCGCAGTCGAACTTGTGAGTGCCAGCGGCCAGAAGGCCTTGAGTCGACATTGTGTTCGTGCGTAAGCCCTCGGCGCTTTTAAGTAAAGTACATTTATGCTTTGGTTTGGGGATCTAATATTAGGAATTGAATGAACTAACTCCAGTTGTGAGATAGCTGTAGAAACTGGTTTGGCTATAGGAATACTCAATTTTTAAATGCACTGAGTGGGGGTTCGCCATGTGCTTTTCATTTTTAACTGAGGTTTACATTGGATCTGTCACTTTCCCTGCTTTCTAAGATTCAGGCCTTTTGTATCTTTATGCTTCTTTTTTTAGGTCATAAATATAAGTTGTATATTTTCTTGTTATGCACCCATTGTGTCTAGCAGATTAGTCCACCTCTGTAATTGGTTTTTACTTTATGTTACTCACCAAATCCATTGAAAGCCAGGCTTTACCTGGCTCTCTTCATCTCGTTATGTTACTCACTTGGATAACTGAGGCCCGAGAAAGTTAAGTCCCTCAACGTATCCTGGTTAATAAGGGACAGTGTCTCAACCCAAACCAAGGCACCCGGATTAGAGCCTGGGCCTGACCACTCCTGGTGTAGATTCGTTCAGGCTGAGTCTTCTCTTCCCCTTCTTGTTCAAACAAAATGTAATATTTTCTCTAGTTTTAAAGCTGTGTTTCTTTCAGATGTTTCAATGCACATGGCAAATCTGTGTTTTCTGTTAAATTAAAATAACTTTTTCCTTTCTGAGAAGATAATTTAGTAATTTTTTTCCCTCAGGTTTTCAATGACCACCATCTCCTTGTTACAGTATCTGATGAAAAATTGCTTCAGTTGCAATACATGAGCTCTGACCTGCAAGTTACTTAACCTAACTGTACCTCAGTTTCTTATCTGTAAAATGGGGATGGTAATAGTATCACATAGAATTAGGAAGATTAAGCAAAGTAGTTCATGAAAAGCGTCTAGAATGTAGCATCTGGCACAAAGTAAGTGCTCAAAAAGTGTTAGTTTTTTCTATTATCAACTTAGGTTTTTATTTAAATGTGTAATCCTAGCATCTCACAAGAAGTTACAAATTTCAGTTTTCTTTTTCCCATTTTCAGTTTGCCTTCTACGTAATTAAATGTCTTCTGAAAATTAGTAAATTAATTTGCCAAATTATTCATTCCTTTTGCTTTTTTTTCTGTTAGAACTTCTAACTTCTAAAGTATTACTTTAAGTAAAAGTACTTAATAAAATATAACAAGTTAGCATTTACTACTGCTGAATGTCAGAAATTGTACTAATTGTTTATATAAATACCCTTCCAGTTCATCCTTAAGTAACCTTGTAAGGCAAATTTTCTCCCATCTTTTAAGATGTGAAGAAATTGAATTAGAAATAATAAGAGCTTACCCAAAGTCACACTGCTAACCAGTGGAGAGATAGCTGTTGCCCCATCCTGCTCAGAATCAAATTCCAGAACAATGTGAGACATATTCAAATTTGATTTTTGCCTTCTCTACTGATTTTCTAAAATACTGCACTAATTTCTTAAATCGGAGGTCAGCAAACTATGACCTTTATGCCAATCCTTCCTGTCAACTGTTTTTGTACAGCCCACCAAATAAGGATAGTTTTCACGTTATTAAATGTTTGGGGGAAAAAGAACGGTGTTTTTATGACACGTGAAAATTAAAATTCAAATTGCAGTGTCCATAAACAATAGTTTTATTAAAACACAGCCATGCTTATTCTTTATAAACCTCTGATTACTTTCTATTGCTTAGAGCAGAGATAGCCAAACTATGACCTACTGCCCATGGCCTGCCTGTTTCTGTAAGTTTTTACTGGACATAGCCACATTTATTTATTTATATATTGTCTATGGCTGTTTTCATGCTACAGCAGATGATCACAAGATTTAAAAATAGTTATTTTGAGTTCTGGTCTAGATGTAAAACATCAGGATTCATTTTTAACTGAGGCTCGATTATTATATCTTCTAAAAACCCAGAAGGTTATTGTTCATACAAGGTTTGTTTTTTGTGTTTTTATTAATCCAATAAGGAGTTAAAGTCACCATTTTACTCCTTAACTTAGCTCTCTAGGCCTGTCTGCCTCATTTTTAAAACACCTCCCTAATCATGAATACAGTCATATTTCTCATTATTTCATTTCTCAAATTCATCCTAACTTTTCACAAATGAATTGTTGGAATACATCATATTTAAAAATTGTTATTTCTAAAGTATGTGCATTCTGAAATACCGATTGTGGTTTTCTTTCTGCAGCTCTCATTTTCCTTCTGAATTCCTACTTTGCAGACAGCAATGGCAGCCCGAGTACTTGTAATTGGCAATGGAGGAAGAGAACATGCACTGGCGTGGAAACTTGCACAGTCTAATCATGTCAAACAGGTGTTGGTTGCCCCAGGAAATGCAGGCACTGCCTGCTCTGAAAAGATTTCAAATGCTGGTAATCATGTTTTAATTATAAATGATAAACTGTCAACTGCATCTGTTTTTTATAAGGTCAATTGCTATTCAGATGTGAATGCTTTTCTTAACCTTAAAGTTTATGAGGTAATTTGAATGTTTGCCATATATTGTAAATGTAAGGTATACTGTTGTTCGGTATGTGGCATTTTCTTATCTTAAATTATTTTAAACCTTATAAAACACATCCATTAAAAAAGTCACACATGCCCAATGTAGGTAGGTTAAAGGCATTTTAATGTGTAGTTTTGGACATGAAAAGTTGAGCAGTGCTATTAAGTTCTGGCAATTCTATCTCCATCATAGGTCTCAGCCTTTATCTCTTTAACTGGTAAAAATGAAAAAATGATCAGTTCTTATGCTATATTAAACTCTTCAGTGGCTTCCTATAGCACTTAAAATAAAACTCAAAAGTCCTTAGTGTTCCTGATGAAGCCCTTTGTGATCTAGCCTGTGCCTGCCTTTCCGGTATTATTTGTCATATCCTTTGTTTTCTTTTCACTGTGCTCTAGCCATGCAGGCTGCCAGTTTCCCAAACAGAGCTGCCTAGGCCTTTGTATTTGTTCCCACCTCCAGCATTAGTGGCTCCTCATTATTTCAGATCTCAGCTTATATGTTATCTCCTCAAAGAGGACTTTCCTAAAGTTTCTAAGTAAAGCATGTCCACCTCACATTTTATTTGTTTGCGATTGTGAACCATTATCTATATTTATTTTTTACTTGTCTATTGTCTGTCTCCTACCTTCACTTCACCCCTAGAACGTAAGCTGTAGGAGGTAAGCTACATCAGGGCAAGGAATTCAACTGTCTTGTTTTATATTGTGTGCCCTGTGCCTAGTACCCTATGTGGCTCATAGTATGTATTGGAGAGAAGACCCAGCAAGCCATAAACTGGGAGAAGATAATAGCATACACAGGACCAAAAATAACAATAATAAGAAAAAGATAAATAAGGAAATATCTGCTTCCCTGGGATCTTAGCTAGGGGGTGAGATATTGTATGTTTATTGAAGAACTAGCACATTTTATGTAAAAGCAGTTGATGCCATGCAGGCCAGCCCATGAAAATGTCCCCGATTGTCCTGAGGCTGCTACCACTTGCAGAGACAAGCTAGATGTGTCCTCTTCCGCATGCCACCCTCTGCTGTGCTGAGGTAGTTGGCTCTGCTCAGCCCACTTGTGTTTGCAGCTGCTTGCCCAGAGTGCATTGTACTCCATCCTTATTCCACTCAGGCAGTTCCTGTGGACTGAGAACTCTACCCTTTCTGCACTTATCCCCAACACATCACAAATACCATATTTGTGCAGGGTAATGGAGGTTTCAGCTAACTTAAGAAAAGGGATCCAGGTACAGTGAAGCAGGAGAGCACTTACAGAACCAACCCATGCTTAGTATATGGTTGATCCTACTGCCAGTTAATTAGAATTCCATCAAGAAAGAAAATTTACCTGGCTTGTAGGTTGGAGAAGCGAGCAAGGTCTTAAAATCATTTAGTTCTTAGCTTAAACATCTGTGCACAGAGACTCCACCAGAAATAGCTTCCCAATTCACCTCATATCAAATTTGCCTCATTTGTTCACAATTGGTTTTTTTCTTTATTTATGTATTACCCAACATTCCCATGCTTAGAATATAAGCATCCTAAGTGTAGGGACCCTGTTTGTGTTAACATCTTAATGCAGTGACTAGAATAGTATCTAGCGCATGTGGTTCTCAGTAAATCTTGAAAGAATGACATTAAAAGACTGGTTTCTGAATATACATTTTTGTTTACTATACAGTCAACACTAGTGACATGAACACCATAGTCGAGAAGGTTTTCTATCGCTGTTTGGGAAGCTTACTGGTGTTTTCATCTAACTGGCTAAAGCGATGGCAGAGAACTGAGCTTTATTGGTCAGCCTAATGCCCTCTGCTCTGACTTTCTCATGGTGAAACTGGTCTGTACCAGTAAAAGAAAACCAACAGTTAGTAGGCATAACAAAGTGTAGTACTTAGTTTTCAGTGTGACACTTCGATAACTTAAAGAATATTTTTGTAAGTGAGGTGGGTTTGTTGTTTTGTTTTCTGTTCACAGCCATCTCCATCAGTGATCACAGTGCTCTTGCTCAGTTCTGCAAAGATGAGAAAATCGAATTCATAGTTGTTGGACCAGAGGCACCTCTGGCTGCTGGTAAAGATCATTTCTGTTTATTGTTACAGTATGTCTAGTGCCAAAGGAACTTGGAGCTCATGTAATCCAATTCGTTTTAGAGATGACGGTTTCTAATGTAATATTACATTGGAAAAAAAGCTTTCACCCTCTTGAAATTTATGGATTCTAGATTTTTTTCTCAAGCATCAGCAATTTGCTAAGTGAGAGATCAAATTTGCAGCTGTGAGAAGCATACGTTTTTATTCTGCTCTCTTATGGTGTCAGTAATCCATATATTTGAATAAAACAAATAACTTCTGCTGGATTTGAATCATATGTTGGTAGCATTTTTGTTTATATTTTGTAGACAACACTAAAATCTTAGTTATTCTCTGCCACCAGTCGTCTGCTTTATCTCAATGTATGTTTAGTCTAATCCTAATTCTTCAGAATGGAAAGGCACCATAAATACCTTGGCTCACCTCATGCTGCTTGTTTCCATCCATAGGAATTGTTGGGAACCTGACATCTGCAGGAGTGAAATGTTTTGGCCCCACAGCAGAGGCAGCTCAGTTAGAGTCCAGCAAAAGATTTGCAAAAGAATTTATGGACCGACATGGAATCCCAACTGCACAATGGAGAGCTTTCACCAAACCTAAAGAGGCCTACAGCTTCATTATGAGGTAGATAGAAGACTGACTGTGAAGGGCAATTGTTTTGTTGTGATAGTTAAATATATGGGTCACTTTTATGTCGCAAGTTTATTGTAACAATTGTGGGGGGAAGACCAGTCTATGTAGGTTGCCTTTTTCCAACATCAAAATAAAGTGGGATTCTGTGCATATAGTACACTCTTCTGGCCTTGCTGAAAGAGGCTTTTTATATATTTATTAGTGAATAGTTTTAGGGGAAAAGATACATTTGGGTTTACAGTCATGCACTATTTTCACAGCCAAATTGACACAGTCTCATCTACAACATAAAGGATATTGATTTTTTTTCCGTAAGTAATTAACCAGAGTGTGGAATCATCGCTTGGCATTCTGCCAACACTACTCAACTCTAAATCTTAAACTTCCTTGTTCTCGATATTACATGAAAAACATTGAGAAATTCATGAATGTTGGTAGACATATGACTTTGCCCTTTTTTGTTGACACTTCTCCCTGTGACCTGGTATGTTTTCTTGTTAGTGGAGTCAACTTCATTCTTTATTCATTCTAAATCTTACAGAGTTTCTTAAACACTGAATATTATTATTTCCTAGTAGTCGGATGCCTTGGGTAAGTGACAGTTTTGTTATTTTGGGTAAATCTTTCCGATCTCCGGTTCCACTCAACAGAAGAAATTACGAGCAACAGTTTCTGATGTGTGCCTTCAGAAATGATCTGTGTGCCTATGTTTATATTGCTCTTACAAAGCCATATCTTCTACTTGAATGAGAGTATGATTCACTACTTTGTATCATAAAGATCATTCTATACCAGCGCTCTACAACTGCTTTATTCTTCCAAAGATATTGCCAATATGCTCTCATAATAAGTGAAAAAAGGAAAATTGTATGTGCGATATGATCACGCCTATAAATGAATACGTAGGGGGAAAATTCCTGCTAGGAAACACATCAAAAGGGTGTTGATATGATCATGAATGTTTCTTTCTGCTTTTTACTTGTTGCTATAGCATATCATTACAAAAATCCCGAAGCGTTTCATCCCGAATGATAAGGGTTTATTGGCTATTGAAGAGCGCTCTGTCTTCACAGTGCAGATTTCCCTGCTTTGGTTGTGAAGGCCAGCGGTCTTGCAGCTGGGAAAGGTGTGATTGTTGCCAAGAACAAAGAAGAGGCCTGCCAAGCTGTGCAGGAGATCATGCAGGTAGGCTGATGCCTCTGGAAAAGTAAGTTCCTAATCACACTGGATAAATACTCAACGTTTACAAAATGTTCCTCGAAATAAGGAAAACAAATCTAGCGAACATACAGGTAAGTTATTGTGCATAATACCCTGTATTATAATCCATCTCTGTAAGAGTTGTTATTAGATCTACACTGATAGCTAAACCATTATTCTGTTCTTTGGAAGTAAGTTCTAGCATCCTTTGTTGTCTGGTACTGAAAAATAGAAAATCCTCAGTCTACAGAACATACAAATAAATTCTCAACTATCCATGAGGACAAAATTATTTGTCCTTTGTGCCCCTGGCCTCAGAGAAGTGAAGTAATGAATTAATATACTTCGCTTTTCTTTTATGATCCGTCTTGGTTGTTGTGGCTTCCTTCCTTTTAGAAAAATTATTATAGGCAAACATAAAATCATAATCAGAAATAAAAATTAAATGGTAATGATGAAAACGTTTGTTTTTCCATTACCTTGTTTGAAACTGGACAGCATGATCCCCAGGAGAGTATTAGTGACACACTCATCTGACCAGTGATAGCTCTGTATCATTGCCACTATAAAAACAGGAAACATTTACATATTCTTTTGAGGCTTTCAGAAAGGGAAAAGGAAATTACAATACCAATGTATTGGTTCATAATACAAATAGTAGAAAATAAAAGCCAATTAAGTAAATATTAAAAGCTTACAATTTACCTTTTTTTTTTTTTAATCTACAAAAAGGATAAAGCTTTTGGAGCAGCTGGAGAAACAATTGTCATTGAAGAACTTCTTGAAGGAGAAGAGGTGTCTGTAAGTATATTTATCTTTGGGGCTTTTATAGAGTGTAGAAGCTATGGAATCTGACCTATGAGCCCCAAAAGACTTGATTTACCCTAGTTGTTTCATCTGAAACCATAAGCCCAACAGTTACAAAGAAATTTGTATACATTTAGTATTTGGGATGCACATGAAAAAAGAACTTATACCTTCTTTTAGTCTTCCCCAGTGTCTCAGTAAGAGACTCGGACTTATATCACACATTATATAAAAGGAGCAAAGGCTGAAATATTTTACTTTGCAAGTAGTTTGGTTATTTTTCCTAACTTAGCTCAAAAATTACAGATCCTTCAGAAATTGAATATACAAGATCTGGTTCTTGATATAGGTAGCTTAGGGTTAGTTATGTTTCAACTCATTTTATTTTAAAAAAAGAAAACTTTTCCTCTAAGAAGAGTTAAGGTACATATAGTTCTCCTTACTAAATAATTTTTTTTTTTTTTACTTTTTGGCTTTTAAGCTAAGTGGCCTATTTGTTTTCTGTACAGTGTCTCTGCTTCACTGATGGAAGGACTGTGGCCCCCATGCCCCCAGCACAGGACCATAAGCGATTGCTGGAAGGAGATCACGGCCCCAACACAGGGGGGATGGGAGCCTATTGTCCAGCACCTCAGGTACTTCCCAAAGGCTCAGCTAAAGTTCCCTAGTAATTGGTCTTCTCAAAGAGCTCTCAGACAATGCTCTTCTGCCTTGTATATTTCTGTAAATGATTACTCGTCAGTAATTTGGTTTTCCTATTAAGTGAAATGGCATTTATGGTATCTCTTCTAGTTTCTCTAAAATTAACCTTTTCAAAAAAGCCTTTGAAAAACTAATGTAAGTATAGATTGAACAGATCTTCTGGCCCCTCCTCTCTGTACCCTATTTGTAACCCATGGGAGACAATTATAGTCTAGAATTATCTTTTATTCATCTTTGGATATCCAGGACCCAGCACATAAGTGCTCAGAGAGAGAGAGAGAGAGAGAGAGAGATGAATTGAGAACCCAGTCAGACAATAATTTGTTCTTCTGGTCTTTCTACTTGATAATGGATAAAGTATGTTTCCAAACAATTTCTGGACAGTTTTTATAAGAAATCTGCATTGAGTGTATTATAAGTACATTAGCATTTCAGAAACCCATTCTTTTCACTGATGATAATCGTAAACTGTACTAATAGTGTAGTGCCTTTCAGATTTTTTTCTTGATTAAAAACCAAACAGGATTTGCTTTATGCTTTTTTTTTTAATGAATTCTTTATTTGCAATATTATAATCTTCCCTCCCCCTTGCCTTCTGCCTCCCCCCCACGGTTCAAGCCCTTGTTTCTCAGTCTAGTTGTGTAGGACACAGCTCCCTGGCCCATGCTGGTATTATGAGCCTTGCGCTCCCCCCGGCTGAGGCGGTCAGTGGCCAGTTGACGGTCAGCAGCTCACGGCAGCTCTCGCCACCTGCCAGCCACTCTCGATGGCTGCCGGCCACTCACGCTGGCCACTCATGGCAGCACACAGTAGCCCACTGCAGCTCACAGCAGCCCACGGCAGTTCACGCCAACCTCTGGCTGCTCACGGCAGCCCAGCTCCATCCAGGGAGAGCTGTTGTTCACAATCTTAGCTGTGGAGGGCGCAGCTCACTGGCCCACGTGGGAATCAAACCAGCAATCTCAGTGTTAGGAGCACGGTGCTCTAGCCACCTGAGCCACCGGGCTGTCCCTCTTTATTCTTTATTGTTTAAAGTTTTTTATTTTTCAATTAGAGTTGACATTCAATGTTGCATTAGTTTCAGGTGTACAGCATACTGGTTAGACATTTATATAACACAAAGTGATCCCCCCTTAAGTCTAGTACCCACCTGACACCAGTTGTTACAGTACTATTGAGAACGTTCCCTATGCTGTACTTTACATCCGCGAGACTATTTTGTAACTACCAATTTGTACTTCCTAACGCTTTTACCTTTTCACCTTGCTCCCAACCAGCCTCCCATCTGGCAACCATCAACATGTTCTCTATATCTATGAGTTCATTTCCGTTTTATTTGTTCATTTATTTTGTTCTTTATATTTCACGTATAAGTGAAATCATATGGTATTTGCCTTTCTCTGTCTAACATATTTCACGTAGCATAATACCCTCTAGGTCCATCCATGTTGTCGTAAATGGTAAGATTTCATTCTTTTTTATAGCCGAGTAATATTCCATTCTTATACGTACCACATCCTTTTTATCCAGTTTTCTATCAGTGGACACTTAGGTTGCTAACACATCTTGGGTCTTATAAATTAATGCTTCAGTGAACATGGGGATGCATATATCTTTTCTAATTGGATTTCAAATGGATTTCTTCGGATACTTTAGACTTTATAAGTATTAAAACTACCATTTGGTAGAAGATAGTTTTAATATAAGGACTATCTCTAGGTCTCATTTTTACAATTAAATTTATAAACTCATATTCTTAAGTTTATAGGCTTATGAAATATGCATAGAATATACTGGAAGGAATCAAAGGACCCTCTAAATGGGAGAGGACTTTTTTCATTTTTATTATGTTTCAGGAAACTTTTTAGTTAAGTGTTAAACGTGTATATATTTGAAAATCTATAGGTTTAGTAGTAAAAGGTGATTTAACAGTCGGTTATGAAATGATAATTGATGCTGCTCTCTAAATACATAATCCAGCTTCTGCTCATGGTAGTTGTTAACTCTCAGAGGTCATCTTTCCTATTTTATAAGAATGAGGCTGAATACCTACTTGATAGGGCCAATGTGAGTATTTAAAACGTTTATGAATTTAACGTGCTCAGCCCATCTGAGATAGTAAATAAATGATAGTTGTCCCCTTTTCATTGTCCCATGCAAGATGATTTTTTTCAGATACTGATTACATTTACATATTGCTGTATGTTCCCCAGGTTCCTAAGGATTTGTTGCTAAAAATTAAAAATACCATTCTTCAGCGGACAGTGGATGGCATGCAGCAGGAGGGTATGCCATATACAGGTAAGCACATCGATGTCATTTTATTATTCATGGAGTAACTTGACACCTTTGGCAAAACTTCCTGTTTTCTCTTTTTTTCACTACCTTTTAATTGACCATTGTTGCAACATTTGTTATGGCTATTCCAAAACTTCAAGTATTAGAAGTTTATGTTCTAATTTTCATAGTCACAATACAATGTCTTCATTATTTTGTTTTGTTTTGTTTTCTCTTTTTTAATGAAGGTATTCTCTATGCTGGTATAATGCTGACTAAGGATGGCCCAAAAGTTCTGGAGTTTAATTGCCGTTTTGGTGATCCAGAGTGCCAGGTGGATAAAAAGTATTACTTTGTAGAAGATGTGTATTGGTTTAATCTCAGGATTTATCAACCTTGGAATAATTACCTTTGAGAAATATAGTTAACCCTTGAACAACACGGGCTTGAACTGTGGGTCCACTTATACATGAATTTTTTAAATACATATACAGTCAGCCCTCTATGTCCCTGGGTTTCACCTCTTTGATTCAGCCACTGGCATATGGGCAGTTGGGAATCCACAGATTCAGAGGCCCACTGTCTGCATTCTATGCCATTTTATATAAGGGACTTGAGCATCTGCAGATTTTGGTCTGGGAGGGCCTGGAACCAATCCCTCACGGATACCAGTGGACGACCGTAGTTAAGTTTTTAGGGAGTGAAAAGTTATACGTGGATTTTCCAACTGTATAGGGTTTCAGTGCCCCTAACCCTGTGTTGTTCATGGGTCCACAGTATGTGCAAGTTTTGCTGGTATCCCAGTGATTAAAATGTCTCTCAATTGCCATGTTAATTATGTTTTTCCAGGTGATCCTCCCACTTCTTAAAAGTGATCTTTACGAAGTGATTCAGTCTACCTTAGATGGCCTGCTGTGCACCTCTCCACCCCTTTGGCTTGAAAACCGCACTGCCATAACTGTTGTCATGGCAAGTAAAGGTTATCCAGGAGACTACACCAAGGGTGTGGAGATCACAGGTGAATGTTAGAGAACAAAAGCTTGAATTACAATGTGACAAGTGATTAGTGCCACTGTAGGTCTCCATGCCATGTTCTGCTCTTCTTAAGGGTGTAAACTCATCAGAAACCTTTCAGGGGGTCTTAACGTAATCATGTTGTTTATTGGGTATGAGTGTTCAAATATCCACAATCCCTGTATTTAAAGAACTGTCATCCATTTCCTTTTCTCTGCACAAGAAAGACTGCAGTGGGCCTGGCCAAGAGCCAGGAAGATAATGGAACTGTATGAGAATTAGAAGAACATTAGTATAAACTACATCGATGACATACAGTTCAGAGATCCGATCTCATCACACATGGATCCCTGCAGTTTGCAGTGCACCCCATAGGCAACTTGGGTGGTAGAATTCAAGCTTTCAAAAGTATGGCCTTCTCTTCTGTTTCTCTTTACAGGAGGTAAGGCGTCTAGTTAAATGACGTTAAGTAAAACTTTAAAATGCCAACTAAGTTCTAGTGCCAAAAGCCCAAAGGCAGACCTCTGTGATCCCTAGGAGGCTATAGGTTGGCCTTCCTTGGTACCCCAAAAGTGTGTTTGATTCAAACACCCAATTTACTGTCTTGCCCAGACAAGTTCATTGCCTTGTGAATCCCACACATGCAACTTGGCAATTAGGAATTGGTTGCCTTTGCAAATGAGCAAAGAAAGAGAGAGATAGAATCAAGATCCCTTGTGTTAAGAATTTCTCTAAGATTAAGGTGACAAGTATAATAATTCATTTTTTTTCCAAGATTTTTACTGGGGAAGGGGAACAGGACTTTACTGGGGAACAGTGTGTACTTCCAGGACTTTTTTCCAAGTCAAGTTGTTGTCATTTCAATCTGAGTTGTGGAGGGTGCCGTTCAGCTTCAAGTTGTTATCCTTTCAGTCCTAGCTGTGGAGGGCGCAGCTCAGTTCCAGGTCCAGTTGCCGTTGCTAGTTGCAGGGGGCGCAGCCCACCATCCCTTGCAGGACTTGAGGAATTGAACTGGCAACCTTGTGGTTGAGAGCCCACTGGCCCATGTGGGAATCGAACCGGCAGCCTTTGGAGTTAGGAGCATGGAGCTCTAACCGCCTGAGCCACCGGGGCAGCCCAATAATTCATTTTTGACACAGTGATTTTGGGTATTACCAATACCAGTGGTTATTTGGGTACCTGTGACTGAATGCTACTATATTACAAAAACACTTAGGGAAGGCATAGATTAACAGACTACCAAATATGATGCTAAAAGAAAAATGGAGACAGAAAAGGACAAACGGGATATAAGAATGGTTTCTTTAAAAATTAAGAGATTGTATTTTTGTATAAACTCCCCAGGTTCATCATTTTAGAATTTATAAAATATAGTAATATTTTATGTGTAAAGTTACATATGAGTGCTTTAAAAATAATTCAAAAGAAAATGAAGCCAGAAATCTTAGACAAGTCTGAAAGCTAATCAAATTTGTCTTAAAATTTTACAATTGTTGTATTAGGGAAAAGATTAAAAATATGTTTTCAATGCTATGATCCTATTGGTTATTTAAAAAAGAAAGAAAGCAACTTTACTTGGATGACTGATAAAGGAAGTAGAAATTCCTTTAGTCTTAAGTGAAAGATGTGATCAAATGCAGGATTGTTCATTGATGTTTACGTTTTATATCTTTTTTTATTTTATTTTTTTAGTTTTTAATTTGTCAGGTAAAAGTAACTTTCTATTTTTAAGCCTCAAACTTTTCAGGATTTAGCTTTCTTTTTTTCTCCCTCATTGAACCACTAGTCCTTATATGAGATTGATGATAACACAAGGTTTTAGGAATACAGTTATCACCCTAGAACAGAATGGACTATTCTTAAGAGAAAGGGTCTATTTACTAATTTATTGCATTCATTCTTTACTGATCCTTGTGAAGATTCATTTAAATGAAATAAAGATTTTATTAAAAAAAAAAAAAACTTCTGGCGATTACAAACCACTTCAGAAGTGTAGAATATTGTTATCTGAAATAACATGTCAAATATGCTATTTTACAGGGTTTCCTGAGGCTCAAGCTTTAGGACTGGAGGTGTTCCAAGCTGGTACTGCCCTAAAAGATGGCAAAGTGGTGACTAATGGTGGTAGAGTTCTTACTGTCACAGCCATTCGGGAAAATCTTATCTCAGCCCTTGAAGACGCCAAGAAAGGACTAGCTGTTATAAAGTTTGAGGGAGCCATTTACAGGAAGGACATCGGCTATCGTGCCATAGCTTTCCTGCAGCAGCCCAGGTAAATTTCTTACCAAAGTGATGAAAGCCCAGCTTCAAACTGGCATATATACCTGTGTAGAAAATTCTGTAACCCTATACTAGTCATTCTGTATTCTTTTCTCTCTGTGGGACTGATCTGATTTTGATTTGCATTTGGTTTGAATCAAAACTAGTTAACAATATTCAAATGAAATGGAAAAAATTTCATGGTAGCTCTGTATGTTTAAAAAGTTTGATAAAATCACAGTGATATTAAGGATTTTTTTCACATTGTTCGCTTTAAATATATACGATCATTTTGTTATTACTCAATAAAGATGAGAAAAAGGATTTTTATTCTGTTTGTTGTCATATTTAAATATTACTGTTATACTTACATCTTAATACCTGGTTTTTTCGAAGAATTCAAGATGAAAATATTGGTCATCTATTTTTACAACTTAGTTTGATTAGACTATAAATTTTGGCAGTCTTTTGTCACTGCATTTATACCTATTACTGGAATGTATTTTTGATCCCTTTGCAATTCATTTATTGACATGTACAACTAGTCCTTTGTAAAATCAATAAACTATTAATTGTAACTGTGGGTGTTTTGATTTCTTAAGTATATATTATAGTTACTATTTGTTGAGTTCATCTATGAAAATAAATTTTAGGATAAAATAAGAAATTTTTAGCAACTTAATTCAAGCTATACTGCTATTGATAGGCAAATTTTTAAAGTTTAAATATTGGCATTTTTTTTTTTAGAAAGAAGAACATTGAAATACCATGGTAAAAATGTATTTTTTATCTTAAACTGATAATTCCATTGAAAAGTGACCTCTTTCAAGGCCCTGCAGTCTTAATACTGTCTCGAGTTCTTTAAATTAAAGATGAAGAAAATGAGAGGCCACAATGCCAGCTGCTAACTGAGAAAAGGCTTTTTTTTAAACCAGTAGAACTTTGTTTCCTATCTGAGCATGACCCTGACTGCTAACTTCATTGGTGTTAACTGGCAAAGCTCTCAAACTCTGTATATACCCTGGTACCTTGTTTCTAATAAAACTTCACATATTTCTTCATGTATCACTGCATTCAACTAGACCAAAGTTCTCATTTTTTGTAAGGCAAGACTGCTGAATCCACGGCGCCATTCACAAACTTGGTCTCTAAATGTACTGCTCCAGTTTGTTGGCCCTGTGTAGAAGGAAATGATGCATTGAATTCCACTATCTGGTTTTGCTTTTTTCATAGTTTTTTTCTTGTTTCTTATTGTCTCAGCTATAAGGAAATTTACAATTCTCTGTTGTTGCAATAGTTTAGGGATTTCTTTGCAGAGTTATTATAATCCTGATTTTTAGAATTTAGGGGTTTCTTTGTTGAGTTCTTATAACCCTAGTTTTTACTTTTTTGACTTAGTTTTCTTACTCGTTTTCATCCCATACCAAAATTGAACAGAGAAAGATTTTGGCAAAATATCCATATATCTTAACTACCTGTGAGAAATACGGAAGGGTTAAGGTAGAAAAGTAGTTCTCAGTAGTGATGATACAATAGAATCAACTAGGGAGATTATTTAAACACATTTCAATTTCCAGGGCCAGCCCTAGACCAGTTAAATCAAAATCTGTGGCGGGATCCCAGCACATTAGGGGATATGAAAATCACTAGGGATGCATTCTGCTTTAAATATTTTAAGATTAAAATGATTTTTCCTGATATTTAGGTGATATCCTAGGTGTGTTTTTGTTTGTTTGAATTCTTTAGGGGCCTGACTTACAAGGAATCTGGGGTAGACATTGCAGCTGGAAATATGCTGGTCAAGAGAATTAAACCTTTAGCAAAAGCCACCTCCAGACCAGGTGAGTCAGATCCTATCCTTTGCTAATTCATTAACTTTGACAAATATTGTGAATTGATTTGGGCTTTATAATTTACAGAGGAAAATGTTCCAAATTAATGCCAAGTTGCTGTCTTGCCCTATTTAAGCCAGACTCAAAGTCTTCTGCCTTCTTGTCCCTGTGATTTAAAAAAGCATCTCTTATACTTAGAATGTTAAACTCAAAAGGATATGTCTGCTCCTTTAATATTTAATTACTTTCTTGATCTATGCTTTAAGCGTGGGGTGCTCTCTCCCATTCTCAGGAAAGGCTCTTATAAAGTGTTTCGTATACTCATGTTCACCTGATCTGTCGAAGTGCAGAAAGTAATTAATTTCCTCTCCAACAGGCTGTGATGTTGATCTGGGAGGTTTTGCTGGTCTTTTTGATTTGAAAGCAGCTGGTTTCAAAGATCCTCTTCTGGCCTGTGGAACAGATGGCGTTGGAACTAAATTGAAAGTAATCAGACACCTTTCTGAATAAAGGCCTTTTGTGAAAGATAAGAGAGAATTTAATTTACTGTATATATTTTGCCCTTTTGACATATAAGCACTAACGTGAACCATACCAAATAACAATATAATATGACTAAAATATCGACATGTTTCTAACAGTACAATATTGTTGACTCTATCTCTGGATGGAAGGGTTATTTTAGAAGATGAAAAGGGATGATTTTGGACCAAATAGCTTATCAGAATTTAGTGTTCTTTTGTCTTTAGGCGTTCAGAGCAGCTAGCCAAAAGTTGATAATATTTGTTAGCCTCCACTGATAAAAGGACAAGATATGATTTGGAGCATAATTTCATGTGGATGTTTTATGTTCTGTAGATTGCCCAGCAGTGCAATAAACATGATACCATTGGTCAAGATTTGGTTGCAATGTGTGTAAATGATATTCTGGCCCAAGGGGCAGAGCCCCTCTTCTTCCTCGATTACTTTTCCTGTGGAAAACTTGACCTCAGTACGACTGAAGCTGTCATTGCTGGAATCGCTAAAGCTTGCGGAAAAGCTGGATGTGCCCTCCTTGGTATGATCATTTTAATTACACATCCTTTTTACTGTATTTTAGCGCTATGTATAACTAATGAGAGAAACTGTATATCACAAGATCAGGCAAATAAAGATACAGATAAGACTAAGAAAACTTAGACCCCGGTGTCTTCAAACCCCTCCTCAAGGGTTTGTTCCCCAGACTCATACTCCTATACTGTCAGCGAGGCCTTAGCTTTCTCCCCCATCTTTGACCCCTGTTTCTATCTCCATCTTTCTCAGTGGCCTCCTACACAGGGTGGGGGTTACTTCCTCCTTATCGCCGTGCAACAGAGGCAGATGGGTTCTTGGCATTCTAAATTTGAAATTTTATTTTCCCCCAGAAGTGACACTAAAAATGTACTCAAGGTTTATAGAAACATTACTTCAACATATATCAGAATTTTGAACAAATTCGATTTGTAGGTTGACTAAGGAACGAAACTATTATACCTCTTTGATATTACTGCTTCTGTGGACAAATGTGTTCCAGAAGCCAATTGCCTTTTCAACTATTTTTTAGAACAATTTCTAATTTGGAATCTGCCTGCCTAAACCCTGTCTTTACATGATATTCTCATAAAGTGAACTGCGGTACACTTTTTAGGCCAGGGCATTTGGAGTTGGGCGGGCTGATTAAATCACGTCTCTAAGCCAGTACCATCATCTGTAACAGGGATTGTAAGGATCAACTATAGGTGAAAGCATTCCTGAAAGTAAATTGCTAGAGGAATGACATTATATTCAGCTGAGCATTCACCCTGTTAAAGTAATAGTGTTTGGAGGCTACACTCACCCTTTGTGTAAATTAGTGCTGGTTCCCCTGAAGTTATGCTTGGTTAAAAGTTCTGTTAGGCAGTTACTAGAGTACATTTTATTGAATGTTCGCAGAATATAGGCATGTGTTTAATTGCAGCTGGTGTCACTACTTCCTAGATGGGTTTATAAATATTATGATTTCTTTGCTCTTGAATTATCTTCCTGCCAGGAGGTGAAACGGCAGAAATGCCTGACATGTATCCTCCTGGAGAGTATGACCTAGCCGGTTTTGCCGTTGGTGCCATGGAGCGGGATCAGAAACTCCCTCACCTGGAAAGAATCGCGGAAGGGGATGTCGTTATTGGAATAGCTTCATCTGGTCTTCACAGCAATGGATTTAGCCTTGTGAGGAAAATTGTAGCTAAATCTTCCCTTCGGTACTCCTCTCCAGCACCTGATGGCTGTGGTGACCAGACCTTAGGTACATGCACTTAGGTTTTACACTCTCCTGCTTGGAAATGTCTGAGCAACCACTTCGTGGGGTTCATCTCTGATAACTTCAAGTGGAATAAATTACATTGTCCTGTGGTTTTGTTGTTTGGACATTATTATAGAATTGGTGTGTCTGTGCAGGGTCACAGTCATTTTCTGTTTCAGTTTTATTGTTTATATATGCTTTGGTTTTATGTTCACAGGCTAAGTTTTTGTCTTATCTCTCCAACATACAGGGGACTTACTTCTAACTCCAACCAGAATCTACAGCCATTCACTGTTACCTGTCTTGCGTTCAGGACATGTCAAGGCCTTTGCCCATATCACTGGTGGAGGATTGCTAGAAAACATCCCCAGAGTTCTCCCTGAGAAACTTGGGGTGGTATTAGGTAAGCTCACTAAATGAAACTTTCGATCCGAAAACCGATAGAAGAAAAAGTACATTAGAGGGGGAAGCTCTATGGGTAGTTAGTACACATATGATTATACATGTTAAAGTCTTATCATTGGGGTTTCTTGGGGGGAAGTAGAGCTGACCATTTTCTACCTTTTTGCTTTATTAGCTATGTTTATAAGTCATAAAAATCTTCTCATGTAATTGACTTATATAAGATCAAGTTCTTGACAAGATGGAATCAGGAACATACCAGGAAGGGAAGAGGTAGCTATCATATAGTCCATTGCAGGAGATGAAGAGCACCCAAACCAATACATAGAGAAGAGAGACAGGTTTGAGAATCGTTTTGTGCTTAGAAGGAAAAAAGAAGTCCAGTGTTTCTGTTATAGTTAAGGTGAGTAGATGGTAACATTCATAACACAAGAGGAAGAGTAGATTTGGAGTAGGAAGTGGGAATACAGTGTTTTAAACCTTCATTGTGTTTATTGCAGGGAATCTTTGAACAGAAGTTGAGATCAGGTTGGAGATAATTTGCATATGGGTGCTCATATGCAGATAGTTACAGCCAAGAGGGTAGAGAGTACCAAAAGGTGTTGCTCAGTGTTCTGTCTACATTGGCAGAGGTAGAATTACTCAAAAAGAACAGTCAGAAACGGAGTAATAGCAATAGAAAACTAATACAGTGGGTCAAACTGTGAAAAAGAAGAAAAACAGAAACATAGTAAACCATGTAAAAGTATCATCAGTTGAAGCAAGGATTTGAACATGACACTGGTCAGTATCAAGTACAGCATAGATCTAGGATGAGGACCAGAAAAGACCAGTATATTTCAGAGTTAGGTCAAAAAGCAGCTTGGTGAGGGTAGGTGCTATCCACCAACTGGATTGTGGGGCAGTGGGTGGCAGAGATAATAGAGACAATTAATGGAGATTGCTGTTTAAGAAGTTCATTAGTACAAGGAAAAGGGGAATAATAAGTTAAACACTTGTAGCAAAAGTGAAGGACAGGGTTTTTCCTCCCTGTTTTTATAGGGTAAAGAGATAGGCAGAGAAACGGTTTCAGCTATCATAGTCAACTAATATACATTGGTTTGAGGGAGTAGAAACTGAAGAAGTTCCCATAAAATAATGTCTTTTCCCACTGAAGTAAGATGAGCTTAATGAGATGAGTAGACCTGGAGTGCGGACTTGAGGAGAGGAGTAAATAAGAAACCAATCAAGGTCAGAAACAAGAATGAGACAGCAAGCAGTGCTGAAGGTCAAAATGAATCTGGTTGTGTAATTTTTCTCCAAAAGTAAGAGCATATGTAGCCTTAAAACAACAGAAAAAAAAGTGGTTTGGGTTGATCCAGGTGGAGGCGTCAGTTATGGGGCGAAGCAGCTGTGGATGCAGGTGAGTAGATTCGCTGAGCTAACCCTAGAGTCAGAGAGTATGTGAAGTTAAGAGAATCAGAAGAGTCAGAAACAGGTGTAAGAGTGAGGAAGCAGGCAAGGTAGGCTGGCAGAGTGGTCAACTGGGATTACAGCATCTCCAGGGAAGCAGAAGAGACAGGCTTGATGGGAATCCTGTCATGAGCGTAGTACAGAATTAAAAGGTATGTAAGAGGATTAAGTTAGTGGTTTAAGACACTCGGGATAGAACTGTGTTCCAGTGAGCATAGACAAAACCTTAACGAAGTATTTGTCCTCTTTAAATCATTACAAACGGTGGCATGCTGATGAATGGGGAACAAGCAGGGCAGATTTGTGCATTTGCCAATCTCTGTGGTGTAAATACTCCAATCCTGGCCAGTTTTAAATGGCTGTATGTAACGGTCTCTACAAGCTGGCTTTAGCACAGCACTGGTTAAAAATAACATCATGGTCGCCACATCAGGAAATTGAGAGTTGATGTAGTATGTAAGGTCTGTTATGTTTTGAGTTACACAAATGTCTGTATCCCGTTAAAAAGGAAACTCAGTCCCTTGCATCAGCCTCTGAGGTTTCTTCTAGGAATCATACTTTGACGACAGATTTAAGTAAGGAATTCTCAGCATTAAAGTTACAACTTGTCATGTTATTCATGACATACTTGTTCATTTGTAGGAACTAGGCTCTTTGTCAGTCTCTTTTCCTATAAATAAATACTTTGTAAATCTTTCTGCTAAAATGAGATCGTAGTTTGGTAATCTGCTATTTATCCTGCCATTTAATATATCACCTACCTGTCATAATATCATTTTTCATGAAGAGTATTCCATTTTTTATGGGTGTAGCACTATTTGTTTTTATGTAGTTGCTCACTTTTGATTATTGGTAGAATAGTGAATACCATAGTAGCTAAATCTTCTGAGCTCAACTTTAAAAAACGGACATTTCCCAGCTAGTAGAAATGGAATTAAATCTGATAGGGGACAAGATTCATACACATGGGGTGCCTTTTAAAAATTGTATCAACTCGACAGCACTAAAAAGCTAATTATTCTGCAGGTGTCCAAAATAAATAAGGGGAATGGATAGTCAATGTTATTATATAACAAAAAGCTAAGTTCACAGTGGCTTCTCTTCCTTAGGAGCATCATAAATATTTAATTCAGTATAGTAATTTTGTAAATCTGATCCCATAACTGTAGATTGCAAAGAACTCTGCAAGTTCCTTTATTATCCACAAGTTTTATGTATGTTTATGTGTATGTGTGTATACCTTCACCTAAAATTTTTTTATTAAAGATTATTGTTGTATTATTCGTGATTATAAAGGATATATATCTTTTTATTTTATTTTTTAATTTTTATTGGGAAATATTGGGGGACAGTGTGTTTTTCCAGGAACCATCAGCTCCAAGTCAAGTCATTGTTTTCAATCTAGTTGTGGAGGGCACAGCTCACTGGCCCATGTGGGAATCGAACCGGCGACCTTGGTGTTACAAGCACAGCACTCTAACCACTGAGCCAACCAGCCTCCCTGAGATATATTCTTATAACAGACCTAAATCTAAATTTTTTTTAGATAAATATAGAAAGAGTGTTGACCTTAAACCTTTTATATAACATGACTTTTCCTTAATAGTGTATGCATTTCCTTTAAATCTTTATATAAGCCACCTAATTTTGCATCATACTTAAGGTGCACTTGGGTCATCAATAAGAAAGATCCAGCTAAACATTCACAAAAGGGTAGTATGCCAACCTTTACTGGAATTCAGCTATTAGCACATCTGCTACATTAGGGGATTCTAAGCCTCTAGATACTAGTTAATGCAACACAAAATCTCACTCAATTGTAAATACTGGCCAAGTTTGTCAACAAAAATGTTCCAAATGTCTAAGGTACAAATGGATCCCCCCAAAAACTTCTAAAAGGGCAGTTTATAGTTTTACCCTATAAAATAACAGTGCTGGTTGGAATTTCCATAGCTTTGTGTGTGCACGCACCTATATATTTGTTTGAGACAATAGGTTAATCATACAACTTGCCTGTTTCCAGATGCCCAGACCTGGAGGGTCCCCAGGATCTTTTCATGGTTACAGCAGGAAGGACAGCTCTCTAAAGAAGAAATGGCCAGAACATTTAACTGTGGCATTGGGGCTGCCCTTGTGGTATCAAAGGAACTGACAAAGCAGATTCTAAAGTATATTCAGCAGTGCCAGGAAGAAGCCTGGGTGATTGGCAATGTGGTGGCATGCCCTGAAGGTAATCGCTCCTTATTTAGTTGCCCTTAGGTATAAAGTCTTGAATATAACTGTGTCCTGCCTCACAATCGTCAGGGTGGCAGAAAACCCACTCAATTAGCTAGAGATGTCAGGGCTTCTTTTTTCTGTACCTGCTTTTCATTGCTTTATTGTGTTGGGCTCATATGCAAGCATGTTCTCCAAATACCGGAAAAATGTCTTGAGCCCACATCCTTCAGCTTACGTTGCAATGGGAAAGAGAGGCCCTCTCTGTCAACATCCTATATCAAATCTTTTAATGGCCTTGTTTGGGTCACATGCCTACCATTGAGGCCAGGAGCTCATACTGAGTTTCCCTGAAAATAAGACCTAGCCAGACCAACAGCTCTAATGCATCTTTTGGAGCAAAACTTAATATAAGACCCGGTCTTATATTATGTTAGAGAAGACCCGGTCTTATAGTAAAATAAGAGCAGGTCTTATATTAAGTTTTGCTCCAAAAGACGCATTAGAGCTGATGGTCCGGCTAGGTCTTATTTTCGGGAAAACATGGTAGCACTATCTTGAATGGAAGATTAGGAAGGGTGGGGACAGAACACTGGCAGGCAGTAACAGAGCTTTTAGTCGAAGTAGGTAATATGTTCACCTTAAGGAAGTTTTTATGAATGAGTAATATTAAGTAATAAAAAACCTATTATTTGTTTTAGTCCTTAAATGTCTTATTTTGAGAATAAAATGCAATATTCTAAAGTTTTCATCAAATACTTTTTTACTAGTTAATTCAGTTTTTTACTTATTGACGGGGTGTGTTTGAAATGAAGGTTCTCCTCGTGTGAAAGTCAGGCACCTGATTGAAGCCATGCAAACAAATGGACCAAAATTGCAGGATGGCACCATGAAAAATAATTTCGCTGTCCAAACAAAAAAGGCAAGAGTAGCTGTCTTAATATCTGGAACAGGTGAGGTGTCGTTTCCTCTTTACTGTATCACTGTAGAAATGCTCTTCCCTTCTTCTGACTCCCTACCCACCTCACCCTCCCCACCAGAGAAAAACCTCCTTCAGATTGTGAGAACACTCAGCAGTGTGGGGTGGGGGGATCACTGAGGAGGGTTATCAGTCTTTCTACTTTTCTCAGGCATTTGAGACAGTTCCTAAAGGAAAAGTAGGTGTCAGGAAAACGATTGAAGAAAGAGAACCTATAAAACACAGAGAGGATGGAAAATCCAACTTCTTTTGCATAGTGGCTTTATAGTTGAAAAATCTTATAATAGTTGAGGGGTTTTTCTTAATTGTTAATAAGAAGAGTATGAAATTTATGTTTGACTCTTGTGGACAGAAGGGTAAAGTGATAAATGTGTCATATTTTCTTAGATGGATAGAGCATGATTTTTTTTCCACTATTGTAACATTGGTAAACGTCTCATAAATTTATAGTACATTCTAAAGTGCATATCAGATTATTTCTTTAGGGTACCTTCTCAGAAGTATAATTGCTTTACAAGTCCATTTTAAGATTTCAGTATACTTCAGGCCCAAGTTGATGATAAAGCAAAGATACTGTGCTTGTAAAGGCCATAATGATTTATTCTTCTGGAGAGGATGGGTTTTTCTTGCTTAATTTAGCAGCTTATTCAGTTTTAAAATCATGTTATGTCTACTGCTGTGCTAGATCATATTTTTTTAATGATAGATCATAAGCTATTATTATAGTGCAAGAGCAATTACATATCCTAAAGCCAGGAATGCCTGTTTTTGTAAGCTATTAATCCATTATCCCAAGAAGAAGGGAATTTAAAAGCCTCACATATTTTGCCAATCTATTCTAAGACAGTTATCCAGAAATCTTGACCATTCCCCATTCAAAATGGTACGTGTCTCTTTTTAAAAAGTATGAGCTTGCTTGCGTTTTTCTCTTTTTCAGGATCAAACCTCCAAGCTCTCATCGCCAGCACACAGGCACCAAGTAGCTCTGCGCACATTGTTGTCGTTATCTCCAACAAAGCCGGGGTGGCTGGCTTAGATAAGGCGGCCAGAGCCGGCATTCCGACCAGAGTAAGTAACTTGGAAAAGTGTCTTTCCTGCCAGCTGCACTGAAGCTCACAGTCCGCCTCCACAGGACCTGGGGCTGGGGGGCACTCGTTCTTTGGATGTCTGGATTTGGGGTGCGAGCTGGGCTTGCCTTTCTGCCTCGTCATGTCAGTACCTTAACACATGTATATCGGGTGCGTCTTCAGAAGGCAGTGAAGTATGTTCTATTTAAAGGTTGAGTTTTTAATTGTTTTTGGTAATTCATTGAAAAAGATTGAACTTCTCTTTTTCTATCCCAGGTAATTAATCATAAATTATATAAAAGTCGTGTAGAATTTGACACTGCAATTGACCAAGTCCTTGAAGAGTTCTCCACAGACATAGTCTGTCTTGCAGGATTCATGAGAATTTTATCTGGCCCCTTTGTCAGAAAATGGAATGGTAAGCAAAAATTGTGGGCCACCACATTGAGAAATCAACTGAATGAAAATGGACTCCAGGGTGGTTAATTAACCAAACAATCCTAGTCGTGAAATATTTACTGCAACAGTTTCTTTTATGGCACAGGTCATAATTTAATTTCCTTTGCCTTAGCCCAAAGCATGACCCAATGATGATGTATTCATTATCCTGCTCTCTTTATCAGTTTTCTTTGGCCCGCTGTAATTAGTCACTTATTCTAATATAGCTTAGGTTTGTTTCACATTACTACAAAGATGATATTTCATCTTCTGAGTAATATTTGGAAGAGACTTTTTCACTTGTTCAGAAGCAAGAGAAAGTGATTCCCTGTATCCCAAAATGAAGAGTCCATCCTCTACTTAAGAAGTGTAGACCGCAGCCAGAAGATGGCAAGGGAGACATTGTTGCCAGAAAACAAAATATATTGTGTTTTGCCTTTTTCCACAAAAGTTTGACTGCATCCTGTTGTCTTTTTTTGTGCACACATTTGGGCAATAAATGCATTTTCTCTCCAATAAGTTTGTTTTCCCAAGAATATAGTCAGAGCCCTTGTGGTCTGATCTAACCAGACAATGCCTTTGGTGACATATGGCACATAGAACTAACTAATCCGGCATCTAGCTAGTGGACATGCCGCTTGGTGGTTAGAAGTCAAGCACATAGACACTATGCGAGAATCTCCTGTCTTTCTCATAGTATGTGCCACCGACAAGCTGAATTTTCTTCAAGAGCCCTAGGATACCATTAGACACCCCGCCCCCGCCATGGTCCCTGTCCAGCTTTCCATCATTGCGGGCACCTATTCAGATCCCTCGCTGCGTCTTCAGCTGTTCAAGGCAGGAACTCGCTACCCCCAGAGCCTCCTTCGATGAGAACCTGTCTTCCTCTTTACATCATTTCTGTCTTTGACAACGAAAAACACCCATCCCAGAAAAATCTTGCTCCTGTTGACTCCTATTTCGAGCCAGGAAAGCGTATATTCCTTTAACAGAATCCACAGGCTGTTTCTGTTCTGACTACTGTGCTTTTTATTCCCAGGGAAGATGCTGAACATCCACCCTTCCTTGCTCCCTTCTTTTAAGGGTGCAAATGCCCACGAGCAAGCCCTGGATGCCGGTGTCACAGTAACTGGGTGCACTGTGCACTTCGTAGCTGTGAGTATGTCTCCTACCAAAATACTGTTCTATTAGGGCTCAGACGTAAATTGTACTTGCTAGAAAGTGATGTTCAACACTTTGCTTTCTTTTTCAGGAAGACGTAGATGCTGGACAGATTATCTTGCAAGAAGCTGTTCCAGTGAAGAGGGGTGACACTGTTGCAACTCTGTCTGAAAGAGTGAAATTAGCCGAACATAAAATATTTCCCGCAGCCCTCCAGCTGGTGGCCAGTGGAACTGTACGGCTTGAAGAAAATGGCAAGCTCTGTTGGGCCAAAGAGGAATGAAGCTGCCTAATTCAGGAATGGCACCAGCTTTGAAAGAAGTCTAGCTGTTTGTATGGTAGCTTTTTATTATGGACTCAGCCCAAAAGAAAAACCAAAAAAAGGAAAAAAGAGGACCTCACTCACCCTTAACCTCTTCGGCCCTTTGTTAATGAACAGAGATTCATTACAAGCAAAACGAGTGAAGCATTTCTAAGACATGTAGTGGCTTCAGTGGTGTTTCAGGTTTTACCAGTTTATGACCTTTCCCTATTTTGTTTTAGTTGTATGTTCTCTAGTCTTTGGAAAGTTATCCAACAAGTCTAATAGTAATAGCTCTCCCCCATATTGTTTATCTGTGCTGATTTGAACTGAGATCTCTCATTATCCTGATCATGATTTAATGGCATAAAATTTCTGGGTAGCTCCCATTTCTGAGGGATAGTATCCCTTGTACTTTGAAATATCATTAAACGTCCCTCTAATTGTTGACAGATTTTATAATACCCAGATTTTAGCTGCTTAGTTATTCTATGGATTATATACATCCGTACTTTTATAGGGCACTGGAGGGTTAAAGGGACAGTTTTAGTGGCTTCTAGATTCAAACAGGACTTTAGGCAGGTTACGCATTCTATCACCCCATCTACTAAAGTAGCAAATGCCTATCGTATGGTTGTTTTGATAATTAAATTTAGTACTTGTGAAATGCTTAGAACAGTGCTTGGGACAGAGTAGGCACTCAAAGCTTAGCATTTATTTCATAATTCCTGCTGGTTATGAAAGCTGTTGTAACTATTCTTAAGACAAATACACCTTGAGCATAAACTCAAGCATGGTGATAAGTGGAATATTGGAAGAGTGGTAGTTCTTTTTAGAAGAAGTGAAGGCAAGTGGATGGCAATCTACCCAGACTAGTGAAGAATACTATGGCATTGCATATTATTTTCCTTTCTAGCTGGTCATTCAGAGTCTGGATTTGCAGTTCTGGAACTAGGAGGACGAGGCTGCTAGTGAGTACCCTACCCAAGCTTGGCACCACATTTCTGCCGTGGCTGAGTGAACAGGCAATGGCTGCCTGACCCAAAGGCAGCCAGCCATCCTCAGACTTGCAGGTCATGTGGCCTGAGAGCTCTGCCTGCCCATCAGGGCTGCACCTTACCAGAAGGGTACCTGGAGACCCTGTTCAAATCCTCCATCGGAGTTGGAACTCAAAACCTAACCGGAAAGGATTCTTAGAGTAGTCGTACGCGTATTCAGAAGATAGGATACTCTAGCCTGAAGGCAGGAAAGAGCAGAGGATCAGTGGACAGACTACTTCGCCAATAGACCCTGATCACTGCCTCTGGTGCTGGTGGGTGTCCCCAGGGCTGGGCAGCTGACGGACGTTATCTTACCTCACACTGACTAGTCGGCAACTGCCATCAAATACATGGGAGACTCAGGTGCCTCGTTTCACATAGGTCCCTTTGCTATAAAAACAAGCAAATCACTAGTTCTGGAGTTCACTCAGCATTGTTAAGCATTTATTACATATATGCCAAACATTGTCCTATGAAGTTTGTAGAAAGTTAAAAGATATAAAGGAAAATGTTACTGTTTGATAACATTCCATACTGTAAAAGTAGAGGCTAGTACCAAGATGTAGATTAGAAAAACCAATGTAAGCTTGTGCCTTTAGAAACAAAACTTTCCAGCCCTTATGTTGATACTAATTTCACTAAAAAGAACCTATATTCCATGTAAGGTAGCTGATTCCGTATCTTTGGATAGGAAGAATCAAAATGTCTGAAATATCTGGTCCCAGACAGCAGAAAAAACACTGGAAAAGAGCAGGATGATACTGAAAGAACAAAAGAGCTTAAAGGGGGTCTTAAGAGCTTTAAGGTTTGTGCTAAGTTGAATATTATTTTATTTGGACATGTTGAGTGTGTGAGCAGTCATTTGTTTATAATGATAGTCAAAGAGAAAAGGTCATTTAAGCTATAAAGAGGTCATAATGCAAAAGGTGAAAACAAGATGTTACTATTAATGTAATAAATGTGGACTTTTTTTATTACAGATGTCTCTGTTTGTATTTGTGTGAGCAGGAATAAAACAGCCCAGTGATCACACATTGTGTTCAGGTAGAATATGGTGGAGGTTGTGGAAGGGGGTCCAGTTGTTAATGAGCCCAATCAAAGAGAAAGGATTCAAGTGTGAGTTCCAAAATGACAGCCAGCGTTCTAAAGAGAAGTATTATAATTTCTAAGATTTCAGACTCTAAATATTCTCTCTCAATTTTTTAATATTTGTAATTGCTATACAAACTTTTAAATAACTCAGGTACAATATAGTACTATTTTAATTATAGTAAAGTTAGTAACTGGTACAGCTAGTGCCTTACTTTTTATCTTGGCTATTCTCTCTCCTGCTAAGCAGCCAGAAACAGCCAAAATCGTGCCACAGGGAGAGTCTGGCAAGGACACTGCCGCCATGGCCAAGTCAGGCTCCACTGGCCCCACTTCCAGTGCCCTCCGTCTGCAGCTGCCCCACAACCAAAATGCACTCGGACCGCCTGTGTCTCTGGGTCATTTGTCCAGGCTTCAAGTCCCAGGCACGATGATCTGATTGACCAAGTTGAGGTCACCCACCCTGTTCTCACAGCCAAGGGTTAGGAGAACGAGAACAAGCCCTTTGGGCTGTCAGGGAGACTGCCTGTCACAAAATGGTGGGCGCCCCGAACACAGCAAGGGGATTCCTGAGCCCAGGGCCACCCCCCCATGACAAAAGTCCAACTCCAGACCTGGAGTGATGGATACAACTGCAGGTAGGTCAGAAGATGTGTAAAATCCCACATTTTCTTTTCAAAGTTCACGTTACGCTGACAGTTCTTGGCTTCTTATCTCCCCGAGCTGCTTCTTGGTAATTAGCCAATACATAAATTTTGCCACCTCCACCACTGTTTAAAAGAGAGCCATTCTTTCTCAAGCCACTTAGAACTTGTATTTACCACAATGTAAGGCCATTTTCCTTTACCTGGAGCCAATTGTAAATTAACATTTAAAAATTCCTGAGTAGAAACAATCCAAATGTCCATCAGCTAATGAATTGATAAAATGTGGTCCAGCCATAAAATGGAGTGTTATTTAGTCAGAAAGGAATGAAGACGTGCTGCACCATGAACCTTGAAACACACTAAGCGAAAGAATCCAGTCCCATATGACCACATACATATTTATGATTCTATTTACATGGGATAACCAGAATAGGCAAATCCATTAATTAGTAATATCATGTAATATGTAATATACCAGGTCTTATTTTACTATATAAGACTGGGTCTTATATTAATTTTTGCTCCAAAAGACGTATTAGAGCTGGTTGTCCGGCTAGGTCTTATTTTCGGGGAAACAGTACTTGCTTTTAGTTTTCCATCTGGGAGGAAACAACTTGGACAATACAAATTCCTGGAGTCCACTGAAGCAATGTATTGAGGCTCAAAGAGACCTGTTGTTTTGGTTTGCTAGGGATGCTGTAACAAAATACCAGACTGAGTGGCTTAAACAACAAAGAACAGAACACAGCAGGGTCCCTGAACCTCAGCATTACTGACATTCTGGGCCACATGATTCTTTGGGGGGCTGGGGGGGCTGTCCTGTGCATTGTAGGATGTTGAGCTGCATCCCTGGTCTCTACCCACTAGATGCCAGTAACAATCCCCTATTGTAACAATCAAAAATGTCTCCCCCATTTTACATCCTCACCAATAGTGCAGTTTCCAATTTCTCCCTGTCCTTGCTATCACTTATTTTCCCTTTTTTTTTTAATAGTAATCATCCTGGTGGATGTGATGTGATATCTCATTGTGGTTTTAATTTGCATTTCCCTAATGAGTTAGTGATATTGCACATCTTTTCATATACTTGTTGGCCATTTGTATGTCTTCTCTGGAGAAACGTCTATTCAATTCCTTTGCCAATTTTTTAACTCATTGATCATTTTACTATCTATAGATTTTTTTCCCAGAATGTCTTAAAGTTGGTATCATACAACATGTAGCTTTTTCAGATTGGCTTCTTTCACTTAGCAATACGCATTTAAGATTCAATTATTTTTTATTACTGAATAATATTTCATTGTATGGATATACCACAGTTTAATCTATTCACTTATTTTTAGTTTCAGGTGCACAAACATATTGATTAGACATTTACCCCCCTCACAAAGTGATAACCCCAAGTCTGCTACCCACCTGACTCCATACATAGCCGTTACAATACAATTGACTATTTCCTATGCCGTGCTTTACATCCATGATTATATATATATTTTTAAATTATAGTTGACATTTAGTATTATTTTATGTTAGTTTCAGGTTTTATTCATTTATTAAAAGACATCTTGATTGCTTCCAATTTTTGGCAAAAATTTTTTAGAAATTAAAAATGACTCACATTTAACATGCAGAAAAGTTGCAAGAACACACATTCCAAATAACCTTTACCCAGATTTCCCAATTAACATTTCCTTCCATGCAGTTTGCTGTTTCCTGTCTCTTGCCCCCTTGCTCTGTACATGCATTTATTTCTAAATCATTGGAGAATAATATGCAGACATCATATCCCTTTATCCATAAATATTTCAATGTGTATTTTCTCAGAACTAAGACAAAACTAAACACTCCCTGTGGACATCCCCCAGAGCTGATAAACCTTAGCTGTCAAGGAAAAGAATAGAAATCATGTGATTTTTTAAAATTTCGTTTAATACAAGAATGTGACTTAAGAAGGGCCTCTTCAAAAAGCTTAGGTAACAAACTGGATGCATATGCTCATTTCCTGTGCTCTTCTACTGAGAATAGCTTGGGCCAAATGATACAGTATCTTCCTCACCCAGACCTGGAGGTGTGTCTGGACAAGCCTTAAGGTGAAAGGGTCATTCAGAGGCATCCCCAGGTGATGGGCTTTTTGAACAGAAGCACCCATCTCATTACGAAGCTGTCTTTGGAGTTAGATTTGCCTTAAAACCAATTCTCTCTGTAAAACATCTTGGATGGTCCTCTAGCAAATAGGGTTATGTGACGGTTTTGATGTATTTAGAGTTTTGTTGCTAAAACCTTTGACAGTTGGACAGCAGTTAAGAGGAAGTAAACCCTCCTTGTTCTGTTTTTTCTTTATCAAAACATTTTGACTGACTACAGTTAACAATACCGTATCATATACTTGAAATTTGCTAAAAGAGTAGATTGTGTCTTCCCTGAAAAAATAGTAACTACAGAGATGCTGGGTATGTTAATTAGCTTGATTGTGGTGATTATTTCACAATGTATGTGTATATCAAATTATCAAGTTGCATACCTTAAATATATACAATTTTTATTTGTCAGTTATACTTCAATAAAGCTGGAAACAAATTTTGAAGGGTCAGAAAAGCAGGGAGTAGTTGTGCTGTAAGTGATTTCAATAAACATACTGGGTAAACGTAATATGGGCTGGAAACAATTCAAATTTTGATTCCCAGGCAGCTGATGTGCATTTGTTTTCCCAAACGGTAGCCTGCAATTAGAGGGAGGTATATACATTATTCATAATTTCAAGGAACAGAAGGTGCTATAGACCAGTACCAGTCAAATGTAGATATTTCAGGCTCAAGTGACAATAAATCATCACATTAATTCAACGCCAAAAATGAAAATTAGACATCCTGTGTCGGGGAGGGCATTTTACCATTAGCAAACACGCACAAACTCTGTGTGTGGCCCTTACTGACCACCTCAGGACAGTTCAAAAACTGGTTAACCTGCTTGGGGAGAAGGAAAAGGGAAAAATACCCAAGTGACTGTGAATCTTCTCTTTTCCATGGCACCTTTCCCTTATAATTTAGAGTGGTGTTGTACTATGTAAGTTAATCTACCACCTTCTTTCTTTTAAAGCTGACATTCTCTACATCAAACTGTTCCTTGATCAAAAAGAGTAAAAAATGAATTCGATGTCACTCAGAGAGGAAAGCATTTTCATGGTGGTTCTAAAGGCTGTAGCTCCAGAAGATACATTTGCAAACGTCATTGGACAATATTCAGTTTTAGGATCCAGACTGAATCATAAATCAATCTTCAAGGAAGTGTGATTTTTTGGTTACTATGACAACACAATTTATTGGGAAAAAATCAACTTCTTTGCAGTTATCACAGAACCAGCACAACAAAACAAAAACACAAAACACGGATTAAAACAGAGACCTCATTTGCTTCAGTCAAGGTGTGAAATTACATCTGAGAGTACAAAGAGAAAAGTGGTTGCTTTTGTAGTGCCACACTTTTTGCAGTAGCGCAGTAAATATCTAATATAATGATAGTCAGGAAATTTGGGTTTTTTTTAAATTTATTTTTATTTTATTAAATTTATTGGGGTGACAATTGTTAGTAAAATTACATAGATTTCAGGTGTGCAATTCTGTATCACATCATCTATAAATTACATTGTGTGTTCACCACCCAGAGTCAGTTCTCCTTCCATCACCATATATTTGATCCCCCTTACCCTCATCTCCCACCCCCCAACCCCCTTAAGGAAATTTGGGTTTTTTGTAACTGTCAATAATATCATCTATTTTCTATCCATTCAGCAACATAATTTAGTAAAGGTTTTGGTGTGCAAACTAAATTCTTGCAAATAGTGTTATGTGACAGTTGTCTCTATGAGAAAATTTGTTTCAAAATGCTCAACAATATTGTGAGTGCACAGACTCATGAAAAAGATGCTCTAAACCAGGAACTGTCACATACATCTAATCTAACACACTTTCATTTAAAAACCAGTCCTATGTGTAATAATATACTACATCCCAGCTGATAAACTTGAGGTAATAATTAGACTGTGGAAACGATAGACTGAGGTTCAAGTATGTTGATTTTAATCATGACATACCCTTAAAATGGTTAATATTATAATGAAAACTGAACACATTTTTAAGAATCTACAGTTAAGCAAGGTAACATAATCACATTAAAAATGCTAGTCAACCTGTGTGTTTGTTCTGACTCTAAATTTTTTTTTTTAACCACATCATATTATAACACTAGCATTGCTGACTGCAGACTATGTAGCCACCTTTTTAAAAGGAAAAGAACCATTATTTTAATATGGTGGTCTCTTTCTGCCCACAACTAAACTAAACAACAATGCTTTGGTTTATCATTCATTTGACCTGCTGACTTAAAAGTCTATGTATTGCTCTAAAGGACATCATTAGGACAATTGGTGAAACTGGAACACAAAACTGTATATTAAATAATATATCTATGTTAAATCTGCTGGTTTGGTAACAGTACTATGGTGTGTCCTTGTTTTGAGGAAATAAACACTGGAGTACTCTGGGGTAAAGAGACATAATATATGCAATTCTTTTAAATGATTGGGGGCGGGGGAACCTATATGAAGAAAGAGAGAACGGTAAAGCAAACGTGGCAACTCTTGGTAGCTCAATCAATACTAGAAACTGTCTAGCTCCACGTTTCTTATACATGAGAAAAATAATCCAAGTAGTTTAGCTAGTGTACACTCTGCAGCTGAAAGTGTTCTTTATAGGTACTCAATCGAATCCAATTCACCTCCTATATGTACAGAATCATATCATAATACTGACCCTCTGAAAAGAGAAATGGACTTACAGTTCTACTCCTAACTTTGCCATTTACCGACTACTAGCTTTGCCATTTAATCAAGTCACTAAACTACTCAGGATTAAAGTATACTTACTTATAAGATGCAAACATCAAAATGAAATTTGTGACGAGAGCTTTGTAAAATGCAAAACGGTATACAAGTATGAGTGGTTTTTAAACTGTATCGATGCTTTTTTCTTTTATGCTTTTTAAGGTGTCGACCAAAAAAGTTAACACTATTTTCTTTCACACAGTTCATTGTTTGCTTGTAAGAAAATTCCTCTGAATCAGAATTTAAACCTTTTTCTGTGCACCCAGAGAGAAGGTAAACTCAAGTTTTTTCCTTGTTTTTTAAAAAATTATCTCTCCGTAGTAAATCCCCATGACGGTGACTGAACTTAAAACCCGGAAACCCCTATTCTGATTTTATCCTCACCGCCTACCGACGCCTGGCTAAGCAGGGGTGCTCAGTAAGTACTTGCTAAATTAATGAAAGACGAGGTTTCTAGCCTGGGTTAGCTCGACCTTTCTGAGTTAGGTGGATCTTTCACGTCTCTGCGCCGGCATCCGCGTCTGCAGACTCGGAAAAGGTTGTTCAGGTCCTGTTTAGGGAAACGGGCTCGTCTTCCCCTCCCAAAAACAAGTTACTGAGGGCCGTCGCCCTCGGAACCACTAAGACTTCAAAGGTACCAACCTACACCCACCACACTCTGCAATAAGTCCTATACACGCCTCCGTTTCCGCCCTCAAGCTATTTTCACCTTCCCCGCCTCTCTCGTGGAAGGCGCAGGCGCAAGAGCGCGGAGGAGTCCAGTGCGCGTCGCACTTCCCGACAAACTACAGCCCCCACAATTCCAATCGACCGGACCACCTCCCTCTCGAGGTAGGGACGGAGGCGGAGCGGATCGCCCTGGGATGGGACGTGTCCTCCCGAAATGTCCTACCTGTGTCCTCTTGGGTAGAGTTCGTTTTAAGAGAGATTCTTGGGTCCACCGGTAAGGTACGATACCTGTTCCGATTAGGTATGACTCTGCCCTCCACCCCTCCCTCAAACCCCTCAGTGTAAAACGGCAGATGGTCTAGTCCAGCGAAGACACCTTTCGCTGCCCCGGAGGCGCCTGATGAGACGAGGGCGGGCCGCGCACGCATGCGCAGAGGCGCAGCATGGGGGCAGGAGCCGCTGAGCCCCTTTCCCGGCGTCTGTGGTGAGTAGGCCACCGGGCTGGGCGTGTGCCCCGTTGGGGCTCACCACTCCCCTGCAACAACCACGTTGGCACAATCACCACTGTCCCAACCGACTCTAAAAGCCGTTAACCCCAATTGTCCAGAATATTGGGGCCCCCAGGAGATGAGTTTTAGCGTTTACCGTTAAAATCACACAATTAAGCCATTTCCATCATTTCATTGCCATTATCTATGTACAAGTCTTTCTCCTCTAGCATGCGTGTTTAAAATACCAGCTAACATGTTGGGAGAGCTCACCTTTATCTTGGTTTTCTGGCATGTAGCAAAAAGCTCCTTCCAAACAAGGTATAGAGCTTAAAGTTTTTTGGATACTTGATTCTATTCAATTTAGCGTCGGATTAGGTACATACTTTGTCATGTCCTCTGTTTCACGTGCGTACACCTTTCTGTTTCATTTTGCTTACACCTTGCTGTGACTTGGTTATGTTGCTTAACGTTCTAGGCCGACATTCTCTCATAAAATGAAAAGATTAGATTAGATGGTCTCTAAGAACTTGCTTGCTCTAAAATTCTGTGGTTAGTGGGTAGAATCCAGATAATATCACAATATGTTAAAGCTAGACATTATCAACTTCCATTTCTCCACTAATATAAATGAAATAGAGCTATAAGAAGTTTGGCAACAGCTTTAGAAAGAACTGCCCCATATTGTACTTGTAATTTCTTCCGTACTGTTGAATATAGGAAATTAGTGGATAACACAACTTTCTTTGCCCTATATTTGTTGTCATTTTATAGATCGTTGCTAGGAAGAACTGAGTACAAAAATGAACACAATGTATGTGATGATGGCTCAAATCTTAAGATCGCATCTGATAAATGCTGCAATGATTCCTAATCGAGTGAAAGTGCTTCCATATCTTGGTGTAATTAGAAATAGGATGATATCAACTCATAAATCCAAAAAGAAGATGAGAGAATATTATAGGCGCCTGAATTTGGATGAAGGATGCTCCGCTGATGATGTCAGGGAATCTTTTCGTGAGCTTGCCAAGCAGTACCATCCGGACAGTGGTTCTACTACTGCTGATTCTGCAACATTTATAAAGATTGAAGAAGCTTATAGGATGGTGCTTTCCCATGTGATAGAACAAACAAATGCCAGACAGAATAAAGTTGAAGTAGCAGAAGAAGAAGAAGAAAAACTCAAATATAAAACACCCCAACACCGGCATTATTTAAGTTTTGAAGGTATTGGTTTTGGAACTCCAAGTCAACGAGAGAAACAATATAGGCAATTTAGAGCAGATCGTGCAACTGAGCAAGTGATGGAATATCAAAAGCAGAAAATACAAAGACAGTATTTTGCTGATAGTTTAACTGTTAAAGATGTAAGACAGAGTAAAGAACAAAAGATAACTAAAGCAATAGAGCGTTTAGTGGAGGATCTCATTCAGGAATCAATGGCAAAAGGAGACTTTGACAATCTCAGTGGGAAAGGAAAACCTCTAAAAAAATTTTCTGGCTGTTCATATATTGATCCTATGACCCACAACCTGAACAGAATATTGATAGATAATGGATACCAACCAGAATGGATTCTAATGCAAAAGGAAATAAAGGATACTATTGATGAACTCAGAAAGGCAATTTTAGTGTCAAGGAAAAAACTTGGGAATCCAATGACATCAACTGAACAGAAACAGTGGAGCCAAGTTTGTGAGCAGTTTCAAGAAAACATCAGAAAACTAAATAAGCGAATTAATGATTTTAATTTAATTGTTCCTCTCCTGACCAGGCAAAAAGTCCATTTTGATGCACAGAAAGAAATTGCCAAAGTCCAGGAAATATATGAGACCCTTATAAAAACAAAAGAAGTCACAGATAAAAACCCAAGTAACATTGATCAGGAAGAAGGGGAGAAAACACCTGGAGTCAAGACAGGTTTTTTCAACTGGATGAATATGTGGAAATTTATTAAAATGTGACCATTTCAATGTTCACACTACTGCCCCAAATTGTTTTTGGTTGTACTGACATCACACATAGAGGCTGAGATTTATGGCTGTAAAACAGGAGTTTGAGAACTGTGTGCCTGGGTGCTTTTCACAAAACTAATCACATCTGCAGTGATGTATTATATGAGTAAGAAAGCTATAAGAAACTGTCAGAGAAATGTTCAACCAGCTTTGCTCTGGGAATATAGCAAGAAAAGAAGAGAACTTACTTGTAAGACAACAATTGAATCCATTTCAGAGTTTAACTGTCAGTCAGGTAAAATGAGTTAGGACAGGGATTCTGACTGGGGATCATAACGAATATTCCAAACGTGCAGTTTTAAACTCTAGTAACTTAAAAACAGTTGCTGTTTGCCATGTTCAAACACAGGTACTTAGCAACAGTAACAAAAAAACTAAAAATGTGTTATCAAAAGTCACAAAACTAAACAAGTAAACCTCCAAATGATGTATGTTTTTTGCATGTTTTCTGCATTTATACACCTGAGGTTTTATTGAAGCCCAAAACTGTTCCAAGACTTTTGGGATACTCTATATGGGTGAAAATGTTAAGATAAGGGAATTAGCCTAAGAGAGGTACTCTTCTTTTTTTTTTGTAAGGGCCTTCTGTGTGTGTACTGGATTTAAAGAAAAAAAAAATCTGGGTTGTACTTTTTCCTGCCTAACTTCATGATCCATTGGCTGCACAAATCAATCAACCAAGCTAGATGATTTAGCTATTCTAGAAATAGACCCCAGTGCCCACTTTTAAAGAGTTTTGAGTGTATTTTCTGATCGTTCAAAGGTGGGGGAAAAAAATCCTTGGGCTCAATGGAAAGTTAAGATTTCACGTCTGGCTTCATATCTAACCAGAGAATGATTGAGTCTGAAGCTTCTCTCTGTGTCATGTATGGGACTCCCCAGAGGCTTTTTCAGCCATATGAAAATCTCAATTTACTGTCATCCTTTAGTAAACAAAGACACGATGTCCGAATTTTGTACCAATTTGCACCTTTGGCAAATGACAAGAGATTGACATTCATAAGATTGTTGTGTCCCATCCCCTTTCAGAAAATCTGAATTTTAGGTTTGTTAATTGCTTTAGCCACAGAATTAGGCAATTAGAAGGACATGGAGAGTGGTCAAAAGGAGCAGGTCTGTTCCTTATTTAATTCAGAGCGCTGTATTCTAGATGTGTTTCAGAAACATGGCACTTGCCACTTCTGTTTTGGAAAAACAGCTATTTTGTAAATTGTGATAGTCAAAACAAAGCTACAGCTTCAAAAGGAAATTTCAGGCCTTTTTACTTGGATGATGGGGCATTCTTTGGTATAATATGTGATTATTTTGTTGAATGAGTTAGAATTTGGCCTCTATAATGATAGTATTACTCTAAACAAAATTGTGAACAGTATGAATATAGCTTTATAATGAGAACTGAGTTCCAAAATATTTTAGAAGGCTATGATTCTGTCAATCTTGTTATTAAAAATGGGAATTCAATGTGTGATACCTAATTCCATTGCAGCAACATTTGTAAAGGAAACCATTTTCAATATTGGGTAATGGGTGGGAAGGCAAAGTTACCAGAAAACTGGTAAATCCTTAATTTCAGCACAAGACACTTTATGTTTGTAAATGTTGTCTATAGTAATAAAGTTAATTATTATTCAATGGTCCATTTTTACAAAAACAAATAATAACCATACTTTTGGATGACCACCTAAATAAATGTTTTTTAACCTTTTTGACTGATAATATCAAAACTGTAATATAGATTATTCTTGTTAAGAAGGCAAATTCGCCTGTATAAAAACAGATTCACTTATTTAAGTAACGAAACTCCAGGTCAGAAAAAAGATTTTGGCCAGTTTCTTGGAGTTTGTTGAATTGGAATCTGACACTTATCTCTCTTAGGAAGCAGCATTGACTTTTTTCTTGTAGTTTTTCACCTTCTAACTTTGTCAGCTTTTCAGATCTAGTAGTAATTTATTGAGATTTCTGAACTCAGAAGTACTGCCTTTCCTTTTCAACAATGGTCTGTTCATTCAACATACATTTACTGAAGTCCTGAAACAGAATCCACCATTCTACCATCTGGATTCTCAGAAATTAAGAATTGAGGGAGGCAGATGGACCCCTCATGTAATCCTCAGATACTCACTTTCCTTGGTGTTACTGCTGCCACCAGAACCCCAGCTCCAGGTTGGGGACACTGGGCTCCCTCTCTTGCTGTGACCGAAGGGCAGACCCACAAATGTGGTCATGATACCTCTTGCCCGCCTGAGACCAGACCAGAACACCAAATTACAACTTTCCTCAAGGCTCAGGGATGACCAGGGAAGGGATGACAGTCCCTAGGATGGGATAACCTGGCTTTTAGCCCTCTCCAGTTTGCTTCTGAGCCCAGGCCCCAGCCTGCTGTGGATGACAGAGCCCACCATTCTCTTACCTCTGGGGCAGCCCTCAAGTGCCCTAAGTATGCCCCCACTGCCCCAAATCCAGACTTAGGAAAGTAGGGTCTAAGCAATTTTCTTTCCTGCCAAGACCAATTTCAAAGGTCTGGCTTCCTCTTCAAGGACCCGTATCTTTCCTAAATGATTGATGTATGCCATTGTCCCCAGCCCCAAAAGTGATAGAGCCTACTGAAGGTCTCAACAGGACAGATACATCCAAATACACCCCAATAAGCTTACCATTATTACAAGAGAGACTTACTCAGTCATGGGGCAGGGTTCTTCCCAGTGCCCCTTGAGAACCTCCTGGCAAGGAGCATGTGGCCCAGTGGCGACTCAGCTTTGGCATTTACAGCTGGGCCTCTGCTTTCTGTGGTTTCCACCTCTGGGTGATCCTGATTCCGTGGCCTCGTCCTCTGAACTTCCCCATTCAGCCACAGTTTAAATCATAATTTGCCCAGTTGAGCCCTAAGATTCTTCGTGAGCTTTCCTTAAATGATGTAGTGGACAGCGGTTGTGCTTTTGCAGCCTCTCATCTTCCACATGGCATATACTGACGGTAGCACGTGTCATTCATCTGGGGAAGATGTGCTTCCTAGTACAGGAAGTCAGACATTTAAAGTTGGTCTTAGCAGGAGAGAAAATCCCTAATTTTCTTAAATATGCTCAGAAATGGGCTCTATCAACAAGACTTGTCCTTGGGAGACATGGGTTCAGAATGAGGCACTGAAGGAAATGGCTCTCTATGGAGAAGTTCCACTTAGCTGGTGCAGGAAGACAGTGGCTGCCAGGGGGAGCTCCTGGCACAGAAGTGGCATCAATGGCAGTGGCAGGGAAGTTCTGGCCACAGCAGCTTGGTGTGTGTTTCACCAGGTCAGTTCTTCAGTGTGGTTTTAGGCATTTTTCCTGGGAATAACCTTGAGCCACTTTCTCCAGCCCTCCCAAAAGTTCCAATGTCCTTTAATAAATCCCTTTTCTGCTTAATCCAGCGAGAGTGGGGACTGCTGTTTTGCAACTAAGAACTGTGACTGAGAGTTGAGATCAGGGGAATCTCATGGCTTTGGGATAAACAGGAACTATGCAGTGGATTGTAGTGCATGGGGCACGTGGACTCTGGTTCCGCTCTCAACTGTGCCACTTTGTAGGTGTGTGACCCTGGGCAAATTACCCAACTGCACTGATCTACAGAATGCTCGGGTGTAAATAGGAATAATGATCAGTGATTGTGAAGATTCAATGAGATGTGTGTAAAGAATCTGACACACGGTTACTGACACACAATGAGCACTCCATTCTAAGTATTAAATTATGTACGTTATTGTGCTAATATTATAATAAATAGAAGTTCTTATGATTTTTAAGATTTGTTGAAAAAGTTCCGTAGGTCTTATCTTGGGGGAGTGTTGATTTCAAAGCTGATCTTGTCAGTTTCAGTCTATGTCCCAAATTGACTGACACTGTCCTCTGTGGTGCGTTCAGCTAGCAGGGGGCTTTACATGAAATGTAGAAGCAGCCTGTCAAGAAAGACACATATCTTATGACTCCATTTTTATGAAAAGTCCAGGACAGGGGAATCTATTGAGATAGAAAATAGATTAGTGGTTGCCCAGGGCTGTAGAGTTTGGGAGGAAATGATGAGTGACTAATGGTTCCAGGGTGTCTGTTGGGGGTGATAAAAATGTTCTAGAATTGACTGTGGTAATGGTTGCACAGCTCTGAATATACTAAGAGCTGCTGAACTGTGCATTTTTTAAAAAATATTTTTATTAGAAATATAGCTAACATACAATATTATATTAGTTTCAGGGTACATCATAGCTATTCAACATTTGTATTCCTAAAGAAGTGATCACCACTTCCTAAATAAGTGATTCCTAAAGAAGTTATAGCCTTTGTTTTAAGTCCAGCAACCATCTGACACTGTACCATGCTATCACAATATTACTAATTATATTCCCCATGCTGTACATTACATCCCCGTGACTTATTTTATACCTGGAACTTTGGACCTCTTGTTTTCCTCACCCCCTTTTTAAATTTATCAATTATAGTTAACATTCAATATTTTATATTTCAGTTATACAGCATATAGTTAGACATTTACATAATTTAAGAAGTGATCCCCCTGAATAGTCTAGTACCCACCTGGCACTATACATAGTTATTATCATATTATTGACTGTATTCCCTATGCTTTACATCCCCATGACTGTTTTGTAAATACCAATTTATAGTTTTGATCCCTTTACCTTTTCCACCCTGCCCCTTAACCCCCTCCCATCTGTCACCCCAACAAATCTAGTACCCCTCTGACACCATACAGAGTTATTACGGTATTGTTGACTATATCCCTTATGCTATACCCTACACTCCCATGACTACTTTGAAACAAACAATTTGTACTTCTTAATTCCTTTCCCTTTTTTCAGCCACACCCCCAACACCCTCCCATCTGGAAACCATCAGAATATTTTCTGTATCTATGAGTTTGTTTCTGTTTTGTTTGTTAATTTTGTTCTTAGATTCCACATACAAGTGAAATCACACTGCATCTTTCTCTGTCTGAGACTCCATTCAGCGTAGTACCCTCCAGGTCCATCCATGCTGCCACAGATGGCAAGAACCCATTCCCTTCCCTGGCCGAGCAATATTCTACTATACCACCTCTTCTTTATCCATTCCTCCATCGACGGACACCCAGCCTGCCTCCACATCTTGGCCAATGTAAACAATGCTGCAGTGAACATATGGGTGCACAGGTCCCCTCAAAGTAGACTTTTGGGTTTCTCCAGATAAATACCCTGAAGTGGGATTACTGGGTCTTTCACTGTCTCTTCTTAAAGCCTTTGTTTTAAAGTCTATTTTGTCTCGTATAAGTATTTCTTCCCCAACTTTTTTTTTTCATTTGCATTTTCATGAAATGTCCTTTTCCTTCCCTTTACTTTCAGTGTGTGTGTGTCTTTCAATTTGAAGTGAGTCTGTTGTAGGCAGCATATATAAGGGTCTTGTTCTCTTATCCATTTAGCCCGCCTATGTCTTTTGATGGGAGCATTTCATCCATTTACATTGAAAGTAATTGTTGATAGATATGTAGCTATTGCCATTTTATTATTCGTAATTTTTATCTTTTTTTTTTCCATCTTAAAGAAGTCCATTTAACATTCCTTGTAATACTGGTTTGGTGGTAATGAACTCCTTTAGCTTTTTCTTGTCTGGGAAGCTCTTTATCTGTCTTTTGATTTTAAACGATAGCCTTGCTGGGTAGATAATCTCGGTTGTAGGTCCTTGCTTTTCATCACGTTGAATATTTTGTGCCAGTCCCTTCTGGCCTGAAAAATTTCTGTTGAGAAGTCAGCTGACAGTCTTATTGGAGCTCCCTTATAAGTTACTAGTTGCTTTTCTCTTGCTGCTTTTAGGATTCTCTCTTTGTCTTTAACCTTTGTCATTCTAATTATAATGTGTCTTGGAGTGGGCCTGTTTGGATTCATCCTGTTTGGGACTCTCTATGCTTCCTGGACTTATATTTCTATTTTCTTCGCCAGGTTAGGAAAGTTTTCAGTCATTATTTCTTCACATATATTCTCAGTGCCTTGCTTTCTCTCGTTTCCTTCTGGTACCCCTATGATGCAAATGTTGTTACACTTATTGTTGTCCCAGAGGTCTCTTAAGCTTTCCTCATTTTGGGGGATTCTTTTTTCTTTCTTCTATTCTGATTGGGTGTTTTCTGCTACCTTGTCTTCCAAATCACTGATTCGATCCTCTGCTTCATCCAGTCTGCTGGTGATTTCTTTCTAGTGCATTCTTCATTTCAGTTATTATATTCTTCACTTCTGACTGGTTCCTTTTTATGGTTTCTAGCTCCTTTTTTATGCTTGCTATCTCTTTGTTGAAATTTTCAATAAGTTCCCTGAGCATCCTTATAACCATTATTTTGAACTGTGTCTCTGGTAGTTGGCTTGCCTCCATTTTGTTTAGTTCTTTTCTGGATTTTTCTGCTGTTCTTTCATTTGGGACGTATTTCTTTGTTTCCTCATTTTGGCTGCATCTCTGTGTTTGTTTCTATGTGTTAGGTAGATGTGTTAAGTCTACCAGTCTTGGCCGGGTGGCCTTATGTAGTAGGTGTCCTGGAGGACCCAGTGGCACAGTCTCCCTGGTCTCCTGAGCCAGGTGTTTAGGAGTGTTCTTCTGTGGGTTGTGTGTGCCCTCCTGTTATAGTTGACACTTGATTGCTATTGGCATGTCAGTTGGTGGGATTGACCCTCAGGCTGATTGGCTGTGGGGTTTGGCCACATCCACCAGCTTATTGTCTGCTGTGCAGGAGGCTTACCACACTAAGTGGGATTCACCCCAGTGGGCTCTGGTGCCTATTGAGACCACCCTTTGTGTGTGCCACTTGTGGGACGAATTGGGTGGTGTTCTGTTGTGGTCTGAAGACAACCTCCAGTATGTTGGGAGGAACTCTGGTGCAGCCGCAGGTCACCCACTGCTTGTGACCAGCCTGGGACTACCTGGTAGGAGCTACAAAGCAGTCCACAGTTGTTTGCTATCTGTGCTGAACAAGGAGGTACATGGGAGAGGCCACATTGCAAACTGAGGACAACTGCCACCAGTACCAGGCCTGGGGTAACTCCACAAAATGCCAGGGCACCCTGAAGAATACTGCCACCTGCCAACTCCCTTAAGTTTCGGCCATTGATAAAGCCTCGTGCAGTATGCAAGTTGGGTGAGGCAAGGTCTCAGGGAGCCACTAGAGTGGGAAGAATAGTGGTCACCAGGTTAATGTAGACTCTGGTGTGGTGCCAGTGCTGAGCCTGGAACAACTCAGCAAAAGTCTCAGAGCACACTGAGGCCAGTCGCAACCTTCCTGGAGTCCGTGGTCTCCCAGTTTTCTAAGAAAGAGTGCAATGTGGGAGGGGCTGGCTGCTTGTGGAGAAAGTGCCTCCAGCTGTTTGAGAGTGGGGGGGGTGGGGTCCCAGCTGAGTCAGTAGGGTGGAGCAGTGGACTAGGCCAGTGAGATTCACTAGGCCAGTGAGATTCAGATTTGGCCTGTGGGGGTGGGCTCAACATAGAAAAGATGGCGCCCACCTGCCAGCTGCACAGGAGAAGGACCTCTCACTGGGAAAATGCTGAGAGTCCTTCAGTCCTCCTCCTGAAGCCACAGTCCTCAGTCTGCCCCCCATATGTCTTCAAGGCCCTCCAAGTAACCTTCTCTGTGCTGGAGCCCAAGGTGAGTGTCTGTGAGCAAGTGAGTCTGTGCGTGGGCCGTTTGAGAGCATGTCTGGGTTTCCCGCAGCCTTCTGTCCTACCTGAAGGGCTGGAATCTCCACTGTTTTTCACAGCCAGATGTGGTTGGGACTCTACTTCTCCAGGCTGGGGAGCCTGATGTGGGGGGGTGGAGTCCCTCACTCCTCCAGAGGGAACCTCCACTGCCAAGACATCCCTTCTGATTCTCAACCACCACAGAGAGGTTTGGAGCCCGTTCTGCATCTCCACCCATCTTCCCAGTCTGGATGTGGCTTCTTCTTTATATTTTTAGTTATAGGACTCTGTTCAGCTAGACTTCAGATGGTTCTCCATGTTGATTGTTCTATAATTTAGTTGTAATTTTAATGTGTTTTCAGAAGGACCCAGGCGCATTGTTTTTCTCCTCCACCATCTTGAATCTCTCTCTGAAGTGTGCACTTTAAATGAGTGAATTTTATGGTATGTGAAAACTGTGTTTTTAAAAAATAAAAAAGTAAAAAAAATGTAGAGTGGTTCTGAATTTAGTAGGTTGCTTACTACTTTTTTGTAGGCAAGAAATGTCTTCAGGAGCGTAAGAAGTAAGAATTGTTTTAAATTGTGTTAAGCATAAAAATGACTAGCAATGTTTTAAGAATTTAAATTTAGATGCTCTTATATCTATAGCAAAAGTTGATTATTACTGTTGAGAAACAAAATTCAACCAAGTAAATTTGAAGATGTAATTGGCTTTAATTAAGCAATTCATGAATGGGGCATCATCCCACCTAGCAGCTAGAAGGGTGTTCGGAGGGGGTTGTACAAAATGGAAAGTTCTTGTAGGAAAAAGGGTGGGACAAATGAGCTAGTAACAAAAGAAAAGAAAGGATAATTCTTGAGCCCAGATTTCTTTGGAGGAAGAGAAAGGGAAGGGTTTTCATCATGCAGATTGCTCTTCTTTCTATAGGGGATAGAAAGGGCCCATGAGACAGATTACCTTACTGGTGCTTGACCAGAAACTTCCAGACTAGTTGATTAAGATTATGTTTCTGGGAGAGGAGGAAACTGCAGTTAGATGAGGTATTAAATCTAGGTTTGGTTTCATGGGCTTTTAACACAAGTGACACCATTTGGGGCCTATGTTTTTTTCTTCAACATGACTTACAAATTTCTACCTAAAAAACCCATAAATCTTGTTAGTATTCTCAGGCATTTGCTACTGCGCCTTTCTTACAACAAATGACTACTCTTACCAAACTGAGTGGTGGCCTGACATAAACAAGCATCCACAAACTGGATCCACAGAATGACTGAACACGAGTGGCAGGGAGCTGGCAGAGAAAGGAAGAATGCTTACTCATGCCTTTGGGTCCCATTCTTATGAACTTGAGTACCTTGAGAGGTTTGGAAGATGCCCATAAACTTACCACTAACAGTGAGTGCCTGACCACATCCCCACAGGGGCCACAGCCTTTGGCCCGAGGGCAGCGAATACATCAACTGGCTGGTGAATGGTTACATAATACATAACAAGATAAGGTACTTTATTTTGGGGAAAAAAATTATTATGAAAACTCACATGTATATAGTAAAAATTCAGTCAATGCAAAAGGATAGGCAATAAAGAAATGGGTTTCCTGTCACCCCAGATCCAGATCTCCTGAGCTCACTTCCCAGATCTAATCACCAGTTTCTTGCATAGCTACATTATAATAGTTTTCTACTACTGTTGTAACAAATGACTCCAAACTTAGTGGCTTAAACAACACAAATTTAGTTTACAGTCCTGGAAACCCGAAGTCCAAAGTAGATCTCACTGGGCTAAAATCAAGGTTCTGGCATGTCTTCATTCCTGGAGGCTCTAGAAAAGAACCAGATTCCTGACCTTTTTCAGCTTCTAGAGACTGTCGGCATTCCTTCGCTTGTGGCCCCCTTCCTCTGTCTTCAAAGCCAGCAACAGCAAGTTGAATCCTTTTCATATCACATCACTCTGACTCTCCTGCCTCCCTCTTCCATTTTTAAAGATCTTCATGGTTACATTGGGCCCACCAGATAATCCAGCATAATCTCCCTATTGTAAAGTCAGTTGATTAGCAACCTTAATTCCAGTTGCAACTTTAATTTTCCTTTGCTAAGTAACATAACATATTCACGGATTCTGGGGATTACGACATATTTGGGGGGACCATTATCCTGCTACAACACTCTTCCAAATATATATGTATGTATAATTTATACACACACACTGTCTCTCTCAAACTCACACACATAAATGTGATCACACTACATAGTTGTCTATATCTTTTCCTTCAGCTGCCTATTAATGTATTGTTAACACATTATTTGTTAAGCCTGCATGAGATTGTTATATGCTCTTATGGAAATTAGAATTAATCAATACTGAGCAAATGAAATAAATAGCAGTGCAAGGTTACACAAAGACACCATGAGGCCTAGAGAGAGCAAATGCACGCTGAAGCTATATGAGTCAGGAATGAGATGTGGCATAATAACGAGGCATAAGGTATAAAGTACAGAGAAGGTCACAATAGCTGAATCAAGAATGAGATATGGTACAATAGCTCACACTTGTGGAATACTTTACTTGCATTAACTAATTTAACCTTCACAACAACCCTATGACATACCATGTTTCCCCGAAAATAAGACCGGGCCTTATATTAATTTTTGCTCCAGAAGACGTATTAGGGCTTATGTTCAGGGGATGTCATCCTGAAAAATCATGCTAGGGCTTATTTTCCGGTTTGTTCTTATTTTCGGGGAAACACAGTAGGTGCTATTGTTAACTCTTTTTGAGAGACGAGGAAACTAAGACACAGAGAGGTTCAGTAATTTGCCTTGGGTCATACAGCTGGAAGTGACAGAATTGGGATTTGAACCCAGGATGTCTGTGGCTGGTCTGATTCCAGATCCCTGTTCTTACCCACACATTGCACTGTGGTGAAGGCATTGAGGAGAGGGGAACAGATCACATTAGTGACAGCTGCTGGAGTGAAGATTCAAGAACATACACTGAGCTTCCTGTGCCTTGGATTCAGTCTACTTTGTAGTTGGACTGTCATTCTTGTCCTTTATTTCCCTTGAGGCCCTTGCCTTTTTGACTGGCCTTAATACCAGTGAGCTTGGGGCAATGTAATGCAGTGGGAAGGAAATGGGCTTTGGAGCTAGGGAGATTTGGATTCATATCCAGGTTTTTCCATCCACTGGCTCCGTGACCTTCCTGAGCTTCCCTTTTCTCATCTGTCAGATGAGTATAACCAGACCCAACTTGCAGGATTGCTGTAATCCTTAGAGATGATGAACATGAGATGCTGGGTGCAGGATGGAGTCCTGGTGGTAAATCAGTGGTTCTCAGAGGAGGCGTATTTCCCCGTAGAGGACATTTTGAAAATCTGGGAGGGAAATCTTTAGTTGACACGATAATTAGAGGGGCACTATTGACAGAGCTTCTATTTAGCCCATTTGGACCAATACGTTGTACTGGCTGGCATCGATTCTGATAGATTGGTAAGTCCACGCCATCCTAGTTGTTAAATATTTCAGATATCACCCCTCAACACAGGCTTTTAGGAAGTGGGGCCAGGGATACTGGGTGTTTCAAAATGTGCAGGCCGCTGACCACAAAAAGGAATTGCTCCACGTCCTGCCCAACATTCAAACGTACTACCAGACATTCGTGTGGGTGAAAAACCTGCTTATAATCACGTAAGCCTAAAACAGAATTATATTTTACATATAAATACAACATATTTTCTACATGATTTTAAATACACTAATTTTTTTTAAAATCACAAATGCAACTACTATGAGAATTGTACTTTGTTTTCTGGGGAATTTTACCAAGAATTGTACCCCATTTCAGAAAAACATTACTGATGGCACCATGTATATGCCTACAGCAGTCTGCATTTGTAATGTTGAATACAAATATGTATCAGAGGAAATTGGAGATCCCTTTTAGTTGAGAACCAAATACAACTAAATTACTGAATGTCATAGCCAGCATTCAAGATAACCCCCAAAGATCCCCGCTTCCCGATATTCACATTTTTGTGTGTAGTGCTTTCCCTCTCACATTGTATCAGACTTGGTCTGTGTGACCAAAACATAGAGCAGAAGGGATGGCATGTCACTTCTGAGGCTAGAAGGTTTCTGCTATCTTTTTCTTGGATCTCTCACTTTGGGTGAAGCCGGCTACTGTTTTGAAGCAGTCTTGTGGAGAGGCACGTGTGTCCAAGAACTGAGGCCTCCAGCCAACAGCCATGTCAGTGAGCTATATTGGAAGCTGAGCCTCAGTCAAGCCTTCAGAAATCTGCAGCCTCTGCTGACAGTTTAATTAAAGGCTCATGAAGAATCCTGAGCCAGAACAATTCAGCTAAGCTGCTCCCAGATTCTGGACACTTAGAAATGATGCAAACTAATAAGTATTTGATGTTTTAAGTTGCTAAGTTTGGAGATAATTTGCTATGTAGCAGTAGAAAACGAATATAGTAGACATACATGAAACTCAGTAACCTCAAGTTCATCAATAAGCAGTTTTAAATTTTCACATGTTATCCTTCTAGTGTAATTACAGTCAATCTGCATTGTAAAAATTACACGTTGAAATGGTTTATTAATTTTGGGGTCGCCTATCGTGTTTCTATTTTATACTGTCCCCAGAGGCCTTCTACCTGACTTCTCTATGGCTTCTGGTACTACTATACTACTATATCTTTTTCTGATGTAGCCTCTGTACTGTTACCCATTGAAGAATTTGTCTCCATATCAGTCTTTTAAACACTGGTGTCTAAATATATCCTTGGTTTAGAGTACTTGTGATATTTCATCACCACCATTTGCTGTGTCTCATACATTTTCTCCATATGTATTTCTATTTCAACTGAGGTTATGTCCCATTTTTTATCAGGTACAAACAGGCCAGTCATTTTGTTACTATTCTAAACCTTGGTTTCACTCTAGTTTCCATCTGTAGCTGATACTTTCATTTTTCTTGCACTTCTTGATTAGGATGCCTTCTGATTTCTTACTTCCCTTAAATCGAAACATATTCAAGTGTATAAAAGCATTTGACTACTTTATTATGTCCTCTAGTGTAATCCTGCTTGATCATTTACATAGTACATCATTAAAATTGTAAATTATACCGTTTCTATTTCTCTTACATTAGAGTTAGGGCATTTACTGATATTTTAAAAATTATGTGCTTAGGTAAGTTATATTTTCCAGGAGTTCCATTTCAACATAATTAAGGGGCATTATGAGATAGCAGAAGGTATTGATTGGGCCTCATAGAGTTCAGAGCTATTGTTTGTTCCAGTGATTGGTTCAGGTAACTTGGCTTAAACCAATCATTGGCAGTTTGCTGGGTTTAGGGATGGGTTCATGGATAGTCCAATCAGAGAAAAGCTCTTTGCTGGATATGATCAGTAAAGACGCTAGGCCCAACAACTTTGAGGAGAAAGTTGGAGCCAGCCTTAGGAAGAAACCACTTCTGTGGACAACGCTGTGGAGATAAAAGGTGACACAACATTGTTGAGCCAGTGGGTCACCCTGCCTTGAAGCCCACCAGTTCCTCCAGTTCCATGAGCTGCTGAATCCTCTGTATTATTTGAGCCAGTTTGAGATTGTTTTTCTCTACGACTGTAAGTGAAACCAACTGATAAGTGTAACCACTGACTTCAGAGTGTAGACTATAGAAGGAGATCGTTTCTCTTTTGACAGAATCAAATCATCTTTTCAAGCTTTGGTTTTCTGTTTTTCATCTAATGACCAGTCTTTCCTCCAAATATTGACACTGAATACCCATTTTTTCAGGAGAGGGTCATTTCAGACTCACAGGAGTGTCACCTTAGTCTTAAGCCACTCTTATCCAAATACAACAGTTCTAACTGACTGACACGAAGTCTTGTCACACAACCTCATAAGCTTATGGAGGAAGAGACTGATTTTGGAAGTACACGTTTACACAACATGCTTTAGTCTATCAGCTAGTTCTTATGGTAACATTTGGCATGTACTCTTATTATTTTAAAGATGGGAAGTGAATGCCACTCCATCAGAGTTAAGTTCATGAAGCAGCCCTGAGAAAGTTAAGAACAAACTAGTAACAGGTAGGACCTAGTGTGAAGGACAACTAGATTGTTCCTTATTCTCCATAGGCTTGAACCAACTGGACTGGATTCTACCTGTCCAGTTTTAGGTGAAGTAGGTCTTTAAGAACCTGTTCTGGACCAAACCTGAAATGGTTGTGAAGTCACAAAGACTTCAGAATCTAGGAAAGCCCCTCCGAGATCCTTAGGTAATACAAGTAGGAATTTAACAAAACATATAACTTTGGTAATGACATGATGGAATACCAGTTGAATCAGGGCATATGTGGAGTCTTTTTAAGGCTGATTTGCAATTTTACTAAAGACTCAAATCAGTACATTTGAAATGCTGACACTGAAATTTTGACATCAGCAACTTAATCCCAATACGTGTATCTTTCAAATGCCTGTATTTTTGAAAGCATAGCTGTATACATATTTGACTTTCTTTGTGAAATATTTTATAGAGTGAGAGAGAAGCAAGCTACATTAGTGTAAGTTCTACTCATTTCTGGAAAAGCAACTCATGTACATCCTATTGGCAGGTCAACAGCAACCTCTTCCTTCATACATTTTCATAATGTATGAAGGTAAGCATTTTTGTACAGATATTCTTCAGTAAAAAAGCTTTAAAACATCTTGGGGAATCCTAAAATACTCAATTTTAAAAAGTGATGATATTTAAAATTATGGTAGAAACTCCTACTTGTCCCCCAACATCCATTCTTCCTTCCTTTCTCAGTACCCAAACCCCATTTTCCAGCCTTCCTTGAAGTTTAATGTAGCTAAGTGAATATGTTTTTGCCAGCAGAATGAAAGCAGAAATGGTAAGTGCAACCTTTGGAAAAGGTTATTAAAGAGGAGTATTCCCTTCTTTGTCTTCTCTTCTGTTGGTTGGAATGCAGGCACAATGGCTGGAGCTATTGTAGCTCTCTTAGATCATGAGGTGATATTGGAAATGGAACCTGATATTTTCCAAATGCCCATATATTTCAAAGCATAAATAAATCTATGTGCGACTCTCTTGGCTGGAGCAAGGAGGCTGGATCTGTCTCCATGAAGTGCCAGACCAGTTCGAGACTAACTTTGGACTTCTGACACATAAGAAGTCCATTTTTTGCTTAAGCCCCTGTTATTTTGTGGTTGTTTTGCCCTGTTACTCCCAGTCAAACTCAATCCCAATACAATAATCAAAACAGAAGCAAGATTTAAAAACTTATTTTTAAAAAGTCAACCTTTATAGGTCCGTAATTTAACCAGTTTTAGGGTTGCACATATTTCAAAAGTAATTTATTCAGCAAATATTTATTGAGTACCTATATCCTAGCACATGTATCAGGATGATGGATAAAGTAACTAAAAATGTATTATTTGCCAACTGACAAAATATAAAGAATAGAAAAATAGTATATATAAAAATGAGAACTGAGGGAAAGTGGAAAAATAACAAGAAGTAGGGATTGTCCCTCTTAACATGTATAGTAAGATCTATAGAAATAACAGGAGTATAAGGATGGCATTTTGTGATAACTCGGGACACAGAACCTTTTATTGCATTATACCTCGGGTAAAAACTTTTTTAGATTTCCATTGAAAATACCTGGACTTACACAATGTCTTTTGCTCAAACAACTAAATGATGTTTTATATTCTGCAGGAAAAATTTAGACAGGGCTTTCAAAGGCTGTTGAAATGATGCTGAAAATTCAAGACACAGTGTCTTTGAAGGAGACAATTGGAAGAGACCTGACTAAGAAAGCTAAAAATCTGGGTGGATGGTCGGGAAAAGCATCAAGACAGTTTCAGAGGACCAGTTGTATTGTGCTGGTTATCTCGAGTTACAGTACTAGTTAGTAGCTCTGGACGAGTAACTTCACCTTTCCAGGCCTCCATTTCTGAGTGGCGGGTTAGGGCAGAGCGTCTCTACAGATCTTAAGTTCCGGAGAACCCTCCAGGAGCACCTGCCCTACTCTGAACCGCTCGCGGCCAATGCCGCTGGACCTGTAGGCAAAGGTAAAGAGAGCCCCTGCCTTCTGGGTCTTGGGCTCCCCGGCTCGTGATCTCACGGATGCTATATTTGAAGTCCGCGAGCAGAAACGCAGCGCATCGGGGGATGGGGGGGAGCGCGTCGCAGCGGCCCCGAAGACCACTGGAGGGGACAGATCTACGCGGCCGCAAATCGTGTAGCGCGGGGTCTTGCTGGCGACCGGCAGAACTGCGGCGCCTTCGCCCTGTCCGCTGGAGTCTCGCCCCGCCCACTAAGCCTCGCCCCGCCCCCGGCCGGCCACTTGCCGCGCGCCGATTGGTTGCTGCGGTGCGCACGGCGCCGCGCCCCGCCCCTTCGGCGCTCTAGCCTGGTACCGGCCCTCGGCTCCCGGCTCCTGGCTGAGGCGGAGCGGGGTACGCGGGCCCAGCTGCGGTGCAGCTTCCTGCTCCTCTGTGTGCTCCCCTGGGGTCGGCGTGGGCGTCGGGGAAAGCCGGGTGAGTGCTGTCGGCCAGGCCCCCAGGCGCACTAGGGGAGGCGGTCCCCACCGGCCCGGCCCGGCGGGGCCCGCGAAGTACTGCGGCGACCCCGGAGGCCTGCGGAATGGGGGCCTCCGCTGCCCCCTCCCGCCCTGCCCCGGTGGCCTCGGGCCCACGGTGGCCGTGACGCGCCCTGGTCGGCTCTCGGTCGGGGCTGGTCTCGCTGCAGCGTTATCTCGCCATCGGATTGCTTCCCTGGGAGGTCTGGAAAGGTTTCCGCCTGGAGCTTGTCAGCTTCCCAGGGAGACCGGCCGGGGGAGAGATGGTGTGAGGCTCGCGCGGGGTGTCTGGGGGCGACCCAAGTACTTCGCCGTCTCTCCCGAGTGCTCTGAACCATTGCTGGGAATGTGGGCTTTTCCGACCGTGTCCCTTACGGGAGTCAGGTGCAGAGGTGGGAGGAGGAAATGGAAGAGGATCAACATTCTTTTGAGAATGAATCATGAAGTGTGGAGTGTTCTTGGAGCAGCAGAGAATTGCCACTATTAGCAGTGGTAGTTGCGCTGGGCAAGACCATTTTGGTTTTTAACCAATAAGTTGGCTTCCGAGTTAATTACTGGGAGGTGCTTAATCTGGAAGGTAAACATATGACCTTTTTAAAGCCAAAGCTGTGAGGAGACCGGCTGTGCTCGCTCTCTCGCTGCTCGAGCCGTGCGCGCGCGCGCGTATTGAGGGGCGTTTCAAGCCTCGGACTGGAAGGAATGTAATCATCGTTATGCCTGTCACTTTCTTTTTGGCGTGTCCACGTCTTCTGTCAGACTTTTCACCTACCTGTACTAAATCCCCCTTCGTAACAGTTCCCGAGGCTCTTACTCCCAGGCTTCGCGCACTTCCAACACTTGTCTTCTTTCAAACTTGCATAGATTTCAGACGTAGAATAAACGTTACACATTTTTGTACCCGTAATACTGTTGCAAGATTCTTCCTTCTTAAAATGAAAATAAAAAGTTATCTTGAATATTGATTCCGCTGGACAAGCGGGTTTATTTGAGAGCGGGGGAGGCTGTAGTTTTCCCCTTCCGGAGACGTGCCTTCCCCACCTCCATCTTCTGCCCATTAGGGTTTACGGGCAGCTTTAACTGGCTGGTCTTCTCCTGAATTCACTTCTGGATTCCAAGGTAAATAATTTATCTTATCATTTTATCTTTAATTTCTCCTTTTAATTGATTACAGAAGTATATTCCGGTTGTAATTTTTTTTTAATATTACAGAAGAATATCAAGAAAAAATTCATACAGCACAGAAGTGTATCAAGTGAAAAGTCAGAATTCTTTACTTCTTCACTTTGCATCCTTTACCTCCTGAATTCCACTCCCTAACAGGGGGTCATGTAATAATACTGTTGTGCAACTAGCTTAATGTAAGGACACATTGTTGTATCAGGACTGTGGACCTCATGTTTAAAATACTGTATAGTATGCCTTTGTTTGGATGTACTGTAATATATTCATCAGTTCCTTATTGATGGACATTTTGGTTGTTTCTGGGTCTTAGCCATTAAAAGTCTTGCTGCATAAAAACCATTTTGCTCTGATTGTGTAGAGCACTGGAAACCACGAGGAAGAGGTGCAGTGTTCTCTCCTGAGCATGAAGCCAGATCTTGGTGTTGCTTTTGTAACTGCCATTAGCCATTGATTGTTCTTCTCTTCCTTTGGGAGAGTAAGAGAGAGAGAACACAGTCTGAATGAGTGGTGTCTATAAAAATAAAATTTAAAAAAATCATTTTGACATTGTAGAATGTTTCAAGTAGATAATTTAAACAGATCATTGTACTTCAGTATAAAAATAACTCTTTTCCCCAGGATTCTTTTTATAATTTAGAGGATTTCATAATTTAAAGGCAGTAGCTGATTTCTGTTTGATTTGAATGCATTTCTTAGAAGCTGTGTGTCCTTTTATATTCAGAGATTGGATTAAGAAAATTTTGAGGACCACGATAAATGATGGGGAATTTATTAACCTTGTTACCATTCAGTGGTGTTGACTATGAGGTTGTATTGACTCATTTGATTGGCTTGGCAGGAATGAATAGAGAGCGCCTGCAGGAAGAGAAAATGTGAACAGACATATTTGTGTAATACCATGTGCTGGTAATCCCCTAGAATATCCAACAGTAACAGAAATTCTTGTTCTCTTTTTAAATAAGTTTCCTTTATTGCAAAATGTATCTCAGGTACAAGAAATTGTGTAATATATATATATATATATGTGTGTATATATATATATATATATATATATATTTAAAGACTACTTTTGCGATGATCATCATTGTATCTACCACCGGATTACGAAACAAAACATTTACATCTTTCTTCCAGAAGTTGTCTCTATCTTGATTGTTTTGTTAGTCTTTCTCTTGCTTTTTAAAATAAGCTTTATACATAAATGTATAAAATACACACATATATTTACACATATATACATAAAAGTACATACACACACATCCTAAATAATATATTTGATTTTGAATGAATAGAGTTAAAAACAAAATTCTTGATAAAATAGATGGCGTGTTTCAAAGTTTTATTTAACTTATTGACAGTGCCACAAAGAGCTGGTTTTAAGAGGATTTAAGGAACAGACATTTATGTAGTCCATAGAGAAAGGAATGTCTCAGTAAAATTGCAGAGTTAGATATAATAGTTTAATGTTCTACAGGGCAACGAAATCATAGCTTCGGAATTAATTTTTTTTCTGCCAGTCTATAAAATCATAACACTGTACAAATTTCTGCAATTTAATTCAAACCTTACATACTATAAACTATGCCTTTATTAAGTGGACCTTTCATTAAATAAACTATGATAGTAAACTTCTCTCCCCAACAGTGCAGGTGAGATCTAAACAGGTTTAATAAAAAATGCTAGAGCTTTCTAAATTTGAGATTAAAATTTTGTTTCATAATTTTAAGCACAAACCTGACTGTGTAAAGAAAGGACAGTCTTGTCACTATCAAGAAAAGATGAGCAGAAAAGAATGGCTTCAACTTCTCTGTTTACAGGGGCCCTTTCTGAGGAAGTCAGTGGTCGGGGATCTGAGTGGGTCCTAGGAAATGAGGTTCACTGCAGTCAGGAGCTCTGGAGGGCTCTAGTGTGGTCCAAGTACTGGAAGGACAGCAGAAATATGAGGGAACGGGCTGCTCTGTATGTCTGCTGCTTAGTTCACCATGGCCTGCCTGCAGTTAGCAGGGTAGGTCAAAGCAGAACCCTTCTGGGAGGGAAGTGAATGCCCTCTGCTGATCCAGGCTGCGGGGCTTGGAAGGAGAGCAGGAACCGCGTCAGCATCTGACCAAGATCAAGCCAAGCCCAGCTGTACAGACAGGAATCTGGGCCAGGTTCAGGGGCATTCAATCCCCAGGTTAACAAGCTGGTACAGCAGCTGGGACATAATCTGTCTCTCGGGACACTGCTTCAGTCTGGCCTGGTTATCCTCATCTGGGGCACAGCTGGCTTCTCCTGAGCTCTCCTGTGTTGGATCTTTCCTGTATCCTCTTTTATTGATTTACTCTCTCATGGTACTAAAACTCCAGTAGCTTCTTGACAAAAAGAGTAACACTTTTTGGAGACTTTGCCTGTGTTTTGATTCTCTCCTCATACTTGATTGATGTTTTGGCTGTTAATAGAATTTTAATTGGAAATAATTTTCCTTCAGAGTTTTAAAGTTACTGCTCCATTGTCATCCTGCTTCCAGGGTTGCTGTTGAGAATGCCGAGCTTTATGATTCCTGATCCTTAGTATGTGACCTGTTTTTTCTCTCTGCAAATTTATAGAATCTAGAGTTTGACCCCGGTGTTTTAACATTTTAAATGATGTGTCTTAGTGTAGACTTACTCATATTTTCTTCCATTAGGTTGAGTATTTGATGGGCCCTTTAAAACCTTTATTCTTGGGAAATTTTCTTGAAATATTTTGTTATCTTCTCCCTTCTATTTTCTCTGTAGTCTTTCTTTTGGATTACCTAATATTTACATGTGAATCTTTTAAAGGTCTTCTAATTTTCTTATCTGTTTTCCATCCTGCTACTTACTGCTATATTTTAACTTTTATTTCTCAACCCTTCTATTTGGATTTTTTTTTAATTGCCAAGATCATGTTTTTAATTTCCAAAAGCTGTTTTTTCAGTCTGAATGTTTCTTATGATAACATGCTATTGTTTAATAGATGAAATGTGTTCTCTTATCTTTGAAGTTACAATGATTTGTTTTAAGTTTTCTTTCTCTGCATAGTTTTCCACCTTCCTGTGTGGACGGAAAGGATTCAGCTGCCGGTTTTCCTGAGCTAGAACAGGAGAACAACATTCCCGTACGTGCAGTTTCCAGTGTGATATGTACGTCTTCTATGGTGCTTAGTATCCCCAGTCCAGAACACAAGAGATAGAGAAAAAAAGTCTCAGACTTCTGCTAGGATATGGAAGAAGCAGTTGCCAGGCCCATAAAGAGAAAAGAGAGTATCTGGGGATCTAAGTTTTCTAACTACTGTCCCAAGTCTTGACTGCGTTGGTTGTTAGCTTTCCCTGCCGCTGGCTTGGAAATTCAGCTTTCTTGGGTGTGCTTAGTCAGTTACCATTGTCCATCTGCTTTCTAGCTTTCAAAATTTTATTGTTGTCTCCTTTTCTGTTCTCTGTATCATTAGGAGTTTATGACACTTGAAAAACTACTTTTACTATACTTTTAGTAAAGTTTCAGGAGTGAGCAAAATGAGATGCTGATGTACACTCTGCCATCTTCGCCCAGAAACAGCAATAGTTTTTCCTGACCAAGGAGTCCTAACTTTCCTGCCATGAGCAGAGTGCCCTCTGCAAAGCACTCACATGTATGTGAAGCATCTTTTTGGTAGGTAGTTGACAGTATTGAGTAATCAAATGTGCTGAACACTGCTGTTCTTATTAATTCTCACATTCTGAGGACGTGCTTTCATCACCCCTGCTTACATACCTTACATGCTTACATGCTTACATAGAAGCTTACATGCTTACATTCCTATAAGCTTACATGCTTACATAGAAGACCATAGCCTAAAGACTTTCAAAGCTTGAACAGTGCTTTGCACATAGCAACTATTCCATGAAGAGTAGAGTGGATGAGGGAACCTGGCCAAGTAGGCGCCGCTGGGCAGAGACTAAATGTAGGGGCGCGTGCAGGCCAGGACTCACTCCAAAGCCTCTCCCTGTAGCTGCCTTTGTGGTGGCAAATACTGGAAGAGGATAACTGGGACGGGAAGGTGTCCACTTCCTTTGAGCCCCTAAAATATTCTTACTGGGCTGGCCCGGTGGCTCAGGCGGTTGGAGCTCCGTGCTCCTAACGCCAAAGGCTGCCGGTTCGATTCCCACGTGGGCCAGTTGGCTCTCAATCACAAGGTTGCCAGTTCGATTCCTCGAGTCCCTCAAGGGATGGTGAGCTGTGCCCCCTGCAACTAGCAATGGCAACTGGACCTGGAGCTGAGCTGCGCCCTCCACAACTAAGACTGAAAGGACAACAACTTGACTTGGAAAAAGTCCTGGAAGTACACACTGTTCCCCAATAAAGTCCTGCTCCCCTTCCCCAATAAAATCTTAAAAAAAAAAAAAAAGAAAAACTTACTATAGGCCTTGCTTTCCCAGTACTGCTTGCCGGTAGAGTTCTCTCCCCTTGTGGATTGGAAGCTGTGCCCCTGGGGCCGGTTTCTCTGAACTGGGGAGTAGGGCATTTACTGAGCAATCCCAGAGGATGCAAACATGCCTCAGCAGGGCTCCTGCTGGACCCCGAGGCAAGGATGGCCTTAGGGAGTGAGTGGAATATTGCCGTGGCTGGATCCGCCCTTGGATTGTGTAGCAGTCCTCTATATGTAGGTGGCCCTTCATGATAGTATGCCTTTGTTTTTTACAACTTTTTGTGACAAAAAATTTTAAACAGAAATGTTGAAAAGTAGAGTCAGCATTTTAACATTTTGCCCTATTTCCTTTATCCTTTTTTTCTTCGCTTACCCGTTGGATGATAATGTTGCTGACACCAGCAATAATAATGTAACTCCCACCGCTAACATATAAGCATGTTTCTCCTAACAGTAAGGCATTCTCTTTACATAACCACAATTCTATCATTATCTCATCCAAGAAAATAATTCTGTATTATCCTCTCATGTCTGACCTATATTCAGATTTTCCCAAGTGGCCCAGACTGCCTTAAACATTTTTTTTTTTAACCAGGATTATTAAGGTTTGTTTACCTATTTCACTTGGTTTGTTAATTGTATATTTTGACATAGATGAAATTACTGATAAAATTCGCCAGCAATTCATGGCTCTTGCATCACGACAGTGCACCAGCTCACATGGCACTGTCTGTGAGGGAGTTTTTAGCCAGTAAACAAATAACTGGATTGGAACACCCTCCCTACTCACCTGATCTGGCCCCCAATGACTTCTTTCTTTACCCGAAGATAAAGGAAATATTGAAAGGAAGACATTTTGATGACATTCAGGACATCAAGGGTAATACGAAGACAGCTCTGATGGCCATTCCAGAAAAAGAGTTCCAAAATTGCTTTGAAGGGTGGACTAGGCGCTGGCATCAGTGCATATCTTCCCAAGGGGAGTACTTTGAAAGGGACGGTAGTGATATTCAGCAGTGAGGTATGTAGCACTTTTTCTAGGAAGAGTTCGCAGACTTAATTGTCAGACCTTGTATATATGTATATACATTATGTTTATATATATGTATAAAAATCTCTTTGGAACGCCCCTTTCATCTCTTATCTATGGACAAACTCCCATTTTAACCTTCAGGACACACATCAAACAATTCCTTCTCCAGGCAGAAATCGTGTAAATGCTTTCATGAGCAGTTTGACAAATGTTATTCAAATAATGTCTAGAAAAAAACGAACCTGGGAAACCTCCTTCTACTACTGGCTCAGACATTCTCCAGCTGTGTCACACTGGCCTATGAATGGGATGGACTAAATCAGTGGTTCCCAAACATAGGTACATGGACCAGTGACAAGCTAACTTCATACTGTGTTTCCCCAAAAATGAGACCAGGTCTTATACCGTATTTCCCTGAAAATAAGACCAGGTCTTGTATTAATTTTTGCTCTAAAAGATGCATTAGGGTGTACATTCAGGGAATGTCTTATTTTTTCATGTACAACAATCTACATTTATTCAAATACAGTTATGTCATCTTCTGAAACATCGTCATAATGTACTAAATGCTTCTGTCTGGCTGACGATCTTAACTGGGGCTTATTTTCATAGTAGGTCTTATTTTCGGAAAAACACTGTAGTAACTCAGGGAGTTCAGGTGGTGAAAAAAAGTGTGATTAGGACTCACTCCTTCCCCCATGATCAGAAAGTCAAGAGTAATGCCAGGTTATCTATTTCTAAAAACTCTCTAGGTGAACCTAATGATCAGCCAAATTTGGGAATTACTGAACCAAATTACCTCAAGGGTCCCTTCCATTGCTAAGATTGTAAGCATCACCATCTGTCCAGTAATGAGGCCATCTCCGGGAGCCATGAATTGTTGGCGAAAAGTTCAAGTCGTATAACTTTTTCATGCAGCCTTTTCAGCACTTCAAATAGTAAACTTGGTTAATTGTTTGTCCAGTTGGTACAAATTTGTAATGAATAATCCCTCTGATATCAAAAAAGGTTAGCAACATCAGTGCAATAAGTTCGCAAACTTAATTGTCAGACCTGCGTGTGTGTGTGTGTGTGTGTGTGTGTGTGTGTGTGTGTGTGTATAAACTTAGCAGTTTGCCTAACAGATATTCAACAAGTATTGGTTGCCTTTTCCCTTTTCTTTGTGGCTGGAGTATAGAGTGTGTCAAGATAGTAGGTGATAAGAAAGCTATATTGGGAAATTGGAAGCACTCTGTATATTTTGGACTTTATCTCACAGGCTGTTGGAAGTTTCTGAATGAAAGACAAGATCTAGTCTGAATTTTAGAGAGAAAAATCTGGCAGAATCTGGACTTGGGAAGCAGGGAGGATGATTTTAAGAAACAATGTTTTTGAATATATTATCACAGCAAAATTTATTTCCCTCACTGAAATGAAGTATCTTATGGTAATACAACTTCTACAGATTATCAGTTTAAATAAATATAGGTATAAAGTTGACTCCATTTCTTTTTGTGACAGGATAATGAGACATGTATTGCATTTCAGAATTTGAAAGCTGTAATAGTTAGATTCAGTCATTCAACAAGTGCTTGAATGCCGACTAGTGCCAGACAGTCTGTGGTAGTTAAAACTACAGTGAGCAAAAATAGGAGTGTCTTTCGTGGACTTACTCTACATGGAAATGTAGGTGTTAATCAAATCATAAGATTAAGAATGACATTCCATCTGGTCATGGAAGTCGGTGTCTTTCACTGGGATTAATTCAACAGCCCTTAAACATAAGTCACTCTGTTCAGAACTCTCTTTGTCAATCACTAAAAACCAGAGTTCTCGTTTTGGCTGCTGAGGCTCTAGAATTATCCTTCCTGGCCCTGTCACCTCTGATCTGGTTTTCTCCTACTTACTCCACTGCAGCTACACTGGCTTCCTTCTCCATGAAGACCCAGACTCTGCCTTAGGGCTTTGCCCCGATGTTGTTCTCTCCGTCAGATAGCCCCAGGGCTGTCTTGGCTCAGGTGTCATCTTCTCAGGGGGCCTAACTCGATCAGTTTGGCCCTTCATCTCGCGCTGCTATCTATCCAGCCTTACTATATTCCCAATGCCTTCTCCCCATGAAAGGTATACTACCATGGTATATAATTTACTTCAAAAATTATGCTTATTGTCTGTTTTTCTCCCCCCCGCCCTGCCCCCACTCCCGAAGGTCCATAGAGCG